>NC_037679.1:74564500-74864500 GCF_003255815.1 Theropithecus gelada | reverse complement strand
CTGATATGCGTTTAGTGCCCACAGCTAAACAACCTATGGCATCATAACTTAGAAAAGATGCCTGTAAAATATCAGTATTGAAAGTTGTATTAAAAAGGTATTATTGCAAACAAGAAGGTACTTACAAAGAAGAAATAAAACCAGGAAGATACATAAGTGCAAACAAATAACATGGCAGAGCTGACATGTCTCTAATTCCTAGTTTAAGGCCTGGCCAAAATCTTAAAAATTATCAAGAAGACCATTTGAAATATGGGTTTATAGCTACAATTCCTAAAGATAAATCTTACCTACAGTACGTAGCATACTTTGGGACATTAACCAATAATAGAAGCACAGGTCCACAATCCATTATCTGTAAGCCCAAAATCCATAAACCGCTGAAAGTTCTTAAGTGTTTTTGGTAAGTTTGAGATACACTTATTTGGCAATACCTGATCCTAATAGATATGAGGCCATTGAGAGTATTTATTCTCTTTAGTGTAACTGATCATATTTGTCTCTTTCTCTGTGTTTGTTTAGAGTGCTAACCCATATCTCCATAGGGATGTTAGCTAATATTCAATACACGCACCAGTTTCTCTTCCTAAAATCCAAAACAATTCTCATTTCCGAAACACCTTTGGGCCCAAGAGTTTTGAATAAAGGATTGTGGGTTTGCACAAATATATCATTTATATTCTAAGCATATGTGTAGTGTGGGTGCATAATAAAACTATTTCACTGATTGGATATACCATCAAAATGTACAGGTGATAGTTATTGGGGTTCCATCATAAACAGGAAGTGCTCCATGCTCACAGACCCTCGCAGCTGTAATTTTCCTGCTGTCATGTCTATTAGTATTCCTTTTCTATCCTTGGCAAAATGTATTGTGACCATTTTCTTTTTTGTAGAGTCGAAGTCTTGCTTTGTTTCCCAGGCTGGAGTGCAGTGGCACAATCGTAGCTCACTGCAACTTTGAACTCCTGGGCTCAAGTGATCCTCTGCCTCAGCCTCCCAAGTAACTAGGACTATAGGTGTGCACCACCATGCCTGGCTATTTTTAAAATTTTTATTTTTGTAGAGACAGGGTCTTGCTATATTTCCCAAGTTGGTCTCGAACTTCTGGGCTCAAGCGATCCTCCTGCTTCAGCCCCCCAAATTGCTGGGACTACAGGCGTGAGCCACCATGCATAGTGAGTTGAGACCATGCTTTATTTGATGCTTAATATAGATTTGGTACAAAAGAGGTGTGTAGTAAATGTTGAAAAACACATAAAACAAAGAAGAAAAAAAGGAAAGAAGGAAGGATGAGAAGGAGGGAGGAAGGGAAGGCAAAAAGAAAATGAAAAAGAAGGAAAAAAAGGAAAAGAATGAGAGAAAGTGAAAGGAAAAGGAAACAGCTAAGAAAAAGAAAAAGAGAAAGAGGGAAAAAGAAAAAAGAAAGCTAAAGAAAGATGGTGAGTGCTTTGGCTTGCCAGCCCTTTCCCACGTATTGCTGCTAGACTGCCATGTTACTGGCCTCATAATGGGTAATCTCCCAGCTGGGGTAGGACATTGCAGTGCTCACCATAAAGGAAATCATGTCTTCTAGGGTGAGTGTCTGTGCTTGTGCCTAGTCTGCTAGTAAATTAATCTACTTACTCACTGTCTACTGCTTAGTTTAATCTGGCATGTTTTATCCACTTTTTAAAAATTTTATTTGCCCGATTTTTAAAAGATGCTGCATCTGACAAGATCTGTGGATGGATACTGAGACAAGTGGGCCAAAGTTGAAGGAGAAATAGGATATTTGCATGATCCCGACTATACTATCTTCCCCCAAGATCTGTATTAAGTACAAAAGGATAAATAGTAATTTACGGTGGAGAAACCTGGCAAATGACACCAAGTAGTCAAAGTTAGCATCACCAGTAATTAGACATTGTAACATCTTGAGCCTCTGGATACAATGCACTGAGAAGGACACAACATCGTTTCTGTCATATTCTTGCCCACAATATATGACCCCAATCCAGTCATAAGAAAAGTCAACAAATCCAAATTGAGGACCATTCTTCCACGTAACTGGGCAGTCCTCTTTTAAAATGCCATAAAAAGGTAAAGAAAGAAAGTGTAATTGTTATGTATTGGAAGGGATTAAGGAAACATGTTAACTAAATGTCAGATGGGATTCTGAATTGGATCCTGGAATAGAGAAAAAAACTAGTAAAAATTGGTTAAAATCCAAATACATTGTGTAGATTAATTGATAGTCCTGTACCACTGTTAATTTCCTGGTTTTGATAATCAGGCTATGGTTATATAAAATGTCAACTCCAGAGGAAGGTGGATGAAGAGTATACTGGAACTTTCTGTACTATTTTTTGTACAACTTTTTTATCAAGACTTAAAAGGAAAAATAAAACCTTCAGTGCTGCATCCTTATTTAAAGGCCAAGGATGTGGAATAACCGGCATTTTTACGTACTGCTGGTGGGACAATAAATTGAGAATTAGATTTAGAGGAAAGTCTTAATTAAACATGTGAGTCCCATTTAACCTTGCAGTCACAGCTTCCAGGAATGGACTCCAAAACAAAAACAAAGAAATAAAACAGAGGATAGGGGTGCAAAGATGTATAGGCAAAGATGTCCACTGCTGTGTTGTTTATAATACTGAAAAACTGAAGATAACCTTAATGTCTGTTACAGGAAATGGGGTAAATAAATTATGGTATGTCCAAACAATAGAATAAATGGGTGACTGTTCAGAAAAATGATGTCAATATTTTTATATTGCTATGGAGACATGCCTGTTTTATACACAAGTGAAAAATGCAGTTAACAAAATAATATGTGTAGTATAATCTAGTTTATCTAAAAATGTATTTAAAAGGCTGGAAGAATGCATCAAACTGGTAACTATGGATATGAATGGGAGAAGGGATTACGCGGACATTTTTAGTTTCTTTGTATTTGAATTTTCACAATCACATATGATGTGGAAAAATGAAGATACAGCTTTGAGAAACAGAGGCACAGAGGACAGGTGGGAACAAATGCAGTCAGCTCCTCCTTCTGTTCCCCCAACCGACTGGGGCTTTCCATGTCTAATTCCTCACTTATCAAGCTCCATCTGTAGGAGTGGTGAACTCTGCCAATAGGAGATAATAAGCCTGTATAAAAGCTGCAGAATTGCAGGTACTTCCTGCTGACCAAGACCTCAGAGCAAAGGTTAAGGCATGAGTCTCATCTGAGTAATCTCCAGGCAGGTCGTGGCCGTCTTGGGTTGGGCTCCTGAGAAAAGAGAATGCTTCTTCCTGGGAAGCCCCTGACTGAGCCTTCTTCAGGGGTTCAAGAATGGGAATGGGGGTCCGGGCATGATGACTCATTCCCGTAATTCCAGCACTTTGGGAGGCCAAGGTGTGGGAGAATTGGTTGAGCCCAGGAGTTCGAGACCGGCCTGGGCAACATAGCATGACCTCCCATTGGCTGGGTTCATAGCTCCAGCAGATGGAGCTTGATAAGTGAGGAATTAAACATGAAAAGTGCCACTACAGGCATGTGTCACCATGCACCGCTAATACAAAATGTCATGGTCAGCAGGAAGCACCTGCAATTCTTCAGCTTTTATACAGGCTAATAAAATTAGCCATGCATGGCGGCATATGCCTGTAGTTGCAGCTACACAGGAGGATGAAGTAGGAGGATGGCTTGAGCCCAGGAGTTGGAAGCTGCAGTGAGCTATGATCACCCCACTGCATTCCAGCCAGGTGACAGAGGGAGACCCTGTCTCTATTATTTAAAAAATAGGAATAGGGAAGGAAGAAGGAATCCTAGAGGGTAGAGGGGGGAATAAGAGACAGTTCTCATGAGTCTGGATTCCAAGGATGAATGACCTTGGGCCATAGTGATGAGTCTGGGTTCTATTCTGGGAATGATGGTTCAGGAAAGGGCATCAGAGGCCTGAACAGGCATTTGGGTGCCATCTGTCCCCCTGGGAATGTCCCCTTAATCCTCTCCCACCTTATCAGAGAAATGCCTCCAGCATGGAAATTTCCACACAAGGACTGAGCTGTATCCAGGTAAACAGAATGTCATCACCTAGCCCCCCATGATAACATGAGCCACAGAGGCATAGAAGGGTGCCGAGGAGGGAGCACATTCTAGAAATGTAGGGATTTCCGTGGCTTCCTTCACATACCAGCAACAAGGGGGCTGGGAGGGAAAGGCAGTGATGTTGCTGAGAAGTGGTAGTCATGAACTTGGTCCGGAAACCTGACTGTGGGCTCACTGTTGAACTTGTCCAAGCCTTGGTTTCTACCTCTGTGAAATGGGCATAAGAACAGGGGTGCCTTAGAGGACTGTTGAGGAATCAAGTTAGCACAAAGCCTGGTGCTTAGTGCACGCCCAATGACTCCTCCAGCTGGGGACTACAGTCTACCCTCAGAAAAAAAACCTGTAAGCACCAGGGATGATGAGCTGCTGTGTCACAATTGTCATTGCTATTGCTAGCATTTTATGTCTATGAATCTCTTCAATTTCTATCATTCAAGCTTCTGGGAATATCGTTTTAGCTTGAAGCTTGAAAGAAGGGTCTCCATAGTGGTTGAATGTGGGTTCAAATCCCTATGATTTGAATAGTGTTCTCCCCAGTAAGGCACTCCTTATAACACCACTGATCTTCTCTACTCACTCCCACATTTGTTCATGCTGTGCCTCCCCCTCAACCTGATACATCCTTTTCCTTTTTTCCTTATGTTCAAATTCTGCTAGTTCTTAGGTCCAGCCTCAATCATACTACCTCCCGGAAGCTTCCTCTAAACATTGTTTATCTATGCAGTCTCTCTCCAAAGCCTTATATGTTCATTATTCTATGGTTTCCATTGTGTCTGTCAACTGTGTAGGTCTTGCCTCCTCTGTTTGATCCCTGAAGGAAGAGAGATAAATCCTTCCTCATAACTGCAAAATGGCTGTGAGGGCTCCAGACCTCACATCCTCTCAGCCTCATGTTCAAAGGAAAGAGAGCTTTGAGCTTCATTGGCCTGATTGGAGTTAAATTTGATCTATGAACCAATCATGGTATCCAGGAAATGGGCAGTATGATTAGCTCAGACCAGGGATTGGCATATTTTTCTTAAAGGGCCTGATAATATTTTAGGCTGTGAACCATGTGATCTCTATTGCAACGACACAACTCTGCTGTTGGTGTATGAAAAAAGTCATAGAAAATAAGTAAACGAATTGGCATCACTGTCTTTGAATAAAACTGTATTTGTAAAATCAGGTGACTGACCCATAGCCTATAGTTTGCTGACTCTTGGCTTAGAAAGGCCAATAAAACTGTTATTTCTGGAGCAAGAGTAGGGTCATCAACCCTTTCCAAACCACATGGACTGATTGTATGGAGGATCCACAGAGGAATTTAGGGACCATTTTACTATGAGAAAAGTTAAAGGGTGATGGGCAGAGAAAAACAACTGCAAGGTTTGTTGCCACATATAAGAGTCTGTGAGCCATGAATCAGTCTCCTTCAGTACCTTCAAGTAGATGAAGAGAACCAGGTTTGTCTGCTTAGGGAGCCACTTTACCCGCAAGGTATTTTCAGGAGAACACCATGAAGTGGGGAGGAGACAGCTGACTAAAAAGCTCTCGCATTAATGTACAGCCTATATCCTTCCAAACACTTTCAAACTTAGGATTTCAAAGTCTGCCTGTGAAACAGGAAGGTCAAGCATGTTATTGTCCTTATTTTACAGATGAAGATGCTTACCCTCTAGGTATGACATGAAAAACTTGCAGAGATAAACAGCATATTCTATTTCATTTCATTTCATTTCATTTGTTGTTTTTTGAGATGGAGTCTCGCTGTGTCGTCCAGGCTGGGGTGCAGTGGCACGATCTCGGCTCACTGCAACCTCTGCCTCCCAAGTTCAATTGATTCTTCTGCCTCACCCTCCCACGTAGCTGGGATTACAGGCACGTGCACCACGCCCGACTGATTTTTGTATTTTTAGTAGAGACAGGGTTTCACCATGTTGGCTAGGCTGGTCTCGAACTCCTGACCTCAAGTGATCCAACTGCCTCAGCCTCCCAAAGTGGCACCACACCCAACTGAAATAGCATATTCTAAAAACTGGCCATACAAGATTTGTAACCTATGTACCCCCACTCTCCACCCCACTCTCTTGGCAGACATCAATAGTCCATCACCATACTTCTTCCCACTGAGCTCAGATGGTGTTTCAGAATCCTTCCCACAATAGAGCAGCCAATCCCAATGGATCAGTGTTGGCACATGAAAGGAGGAAACCCATTTGTTAGATTGCCTGACCATGTAGTAGTACTTGTGGAATTGCCAAGTTACTTAGCACTACCACTTGCGGCTGTTATTTATTGGGTGCTTACTATCTGCCCGGAGCTGTGCTCATCTCATTTATTTTTTAGACTTCTAGGCACATGTCACAGATGCCACGGTGCACATTACCAGTCAATTCTGGTTTCAGCCTCAGCAGCGGTGGATAGTTCCCCCATGAACTTAGACTCACCTTAAGGCGGCAGTCTCAGGGACTTGCTGTCTGTGTTTCTGCATTTGTCCTAGGTCATTTCTAACACTGAGCCTGCTAGGTGGCAGCCAAGCTCTGTCTAGGAGTGCAGGGACTAGCTGAATAAATACTCTAACCTCCCATTCTCCATGGGCATAGACCTGGGAGGCATTTCGTGCAGTTCTCCGAGGTCCTTGCAAAATCAAGACCCTGTTGCCTAGGGCAATGACCTTGAAAATACAGTCATAAAATGGCATTTTTCCTTCTCACTTGCTCACTCTTCCTTTTTGATATCACCTTCCAAGTAAATTACCTGCACACAGGTTCATGACTAAGGCTCTGCTTTCAGGAGAACACCAATAAGAACAATCAGGATACCAACTAGGGCAACTATGGACCCCATTTTACCTGTTAGAAAACGAACTCTAAGAATCCAGGTAACTTCTTCAGGGTCACATAGCTGGTCTTTCTGATTCTAAAGTTCACGCTCTTACCCACCAGGCAGTTCTGCCTGATCAGCAGAACTTCCGATCACAGGTGGGCACCAAGGAATGGTGTTCTGATACAGTCAATGCTGCATTGTGGCTGGTGAAAGAAACTGATTGGATTTGACAAAAAGGAAGTCAGGCAGTTTTTTCTTTTCTCCTAAAATTAACCTTACTTTCAGTCATCCCATTCAGAAATAATCATGCTCGCCCTAGGGAACTCCACCAATGTTTCGTTTTCTAGGTAATTAAAGCACTTCATTAAATTGAATTCCATGAGAAGAATATGGCAAAGATAAGCTTTTTTTTTTTTTTTCTTTTTTGAGACAGAGTCTTGTTCTGTCACCCAGGCTGGAGTGCAGTGGTATGATCTCGGTTCACTGCAACCTCTACTCACTGCAACCTCTGCCTCCCGGGATTAAGTGATTCTCCTGCCTCAGCCTCCTGAGTAGCTGGGACTACAGGCATCCACCACCACGCCTGGCTAATTTTTTTTTTTTTGTATTTTTAGTAGAGATGGCATTTTACCATGTTGGCCAGGATGGTCTCGATCTCCTGACCTTGTGATCCACCCGGCTCAGCCTCCCAAAGTGCTGGGATTACAGGTGTGAGCCACCACGCCTGGCCAAAGGTAACCATTTCAAACCACACAAAGTGGAAATGATGTGGAAGAATTCCTTTATCTTTTATTTTAGCAGTTTCAACCCAGGCTGGCCCATAGATATGGAGAAGGGTAGAGGATGTGGCAAAGTGATGCTCTTTGAGGTATCATGGGAAACTCTTAGCTAGCTGGGTTGAGGTTGGAAAATGTACCCTTTCATTGACTATTGAGTTTTGAATGCAGCCCTGCTTGGTCAAAGACCATTGTAGGTAGGTTCTTTTCAAATGGGCAATAGACGTCCAATTGTCATCTCTTCTGAAGAGGAAAAAGGGCCCTAGAACTGTGGAAGCAGCTGGGATGAAAAAGCCATATTCTGAAACTGTTCCCGACTGAACAGACCCTGCGAAGGTGAGCAGCAATTAGATGGACTTGAGTTGAAAATTCAGGAGGAATGGCCACTCTAAGTTTCTCAATCTGAGGCTAAAGTTGGATGTTTGTCAGTTTCTCAGGATAAATAGCATATCCCAAAGTGGGAAACGGGCTGGTCCCCAACTTCACTTCTGCTCCTAGCTTTCCAATTTACTCTTACAAAACAAAACAAAACAAAAAGATGAAAGCTGTCACATGGGTAAGATATTGCAAGTGGTTAGCTGTCCTGCCCTTCAATTCAATAGATGGCTGATTTGTAATATAAAGGAAAATTTCCTGTAGGTTAGTGATATTGGTGAGGATGTTGTAACCGGTCCGTGACTGTGATATTTGAGCTCATACGTCAATTTCCAGAGGCATATACAATTTCTCTGGGACTTCTTTGAAAGCCATTATAAAGATGAGTTTAGGAACTATGTTGATTATGCCTTTTGTCGTCCTCCGCACTGCTCAGTGCCCACCTCCTGTTGGGTTTGGCCAATAGGGGGCACCAGCAGGAGACTGGAGGGTGAAGGAGAGAAGGCCAAGGCATTTATTCAATCAACTTTCCACTCCCTTCCTTACTGTGCAATGGCTGCCTGTCAAGGGGCCCCACTTCTAGAGATCCAGCATTTACTAGGCTCTGGTGACACCATCCCAACCCACACCCCTTTAAGCCCACAGGTGGCAATGGCTCTGAACTACAGCTAATCCATGGATTCATCACCAAACCTTCTCTGTTCCCTTAACCCTGGCACATCTCTGCAAAGGGTCTGCTCATTAAACTTTCTTCTGATAAACTCTTTTCAAGGTGCCACCTGCTTCTTGCTGGGACCCTGACAGTCACAGAAGCCCTTCCCACAGTATCCTGTGCATGTCCTTTCCAGCAGCACTATTGAGAATTTTAAGTAGAGCAGCTATTTAGCAAAGCACTCAAGAGTTCAGGCATTGGAGTCACACAGATCTGGGTTTGAATCTGGTGTTTTGTTTTTTTTTTCTTTTTACTCAATCATCAACTGTGTGACTCAGTTTCTTCATTTGAAAATGAAGATAATAGATCTGTACTTAGAGTTTTTGTGCCAATTAGATGATGCACATTAAGCTTAGCAAGTGCCTACTGTATGATAAAGGCTTGATGATTTTTGACTGTTACTGTCACTATTATCATCATTGCCTCATTATTATCTGTCCACCTCCTTAACTTGAGGTGAGCTCCTTGCTAATGTACTCCTGTCTGATTCATCTTTTCAGCCCCAGGTCCCCCCAAATGCCTTGTACTTTAGGTGCTCAAAACATATTTGTTGTTTGTTTGTTTGTTTTGAGATGAAGTCTCACTCTATCGCGTAGACTGGAGTGCAGTGGCACGATCTTGGCTCACTGCAACCTCTGCCTCCCAGGTTCAAGCGATTATCATGCCTCAGCCTCCCAAGTAGCTGGGATTACAGGTACCTGCCACCACGCCCTGCTAATTTTTGTATTTTTAGTAGAGACGGTGTTTCACCATGTTGGCCAGGCTGGTCTCAAACTCCTGACCTTAAATGATCCTCCTGCCTCGGCCTCCCAAAGTGCTGGAATTACAGGTGTTAGCCACCGTGCCAGCCTCAAAATATATTTGTTTAATATAATAACATCATGGCAGAGACAATACCACGAGACTGCCAAACTCTGCCTCATTTTCCTCTTGCCACACAAGAAGACTACATTTCCCAGCCTTCTTTGCAGCTGAGACCATGCCCCTGAGTTCTGGCCAACAAAATGTGGACAAAAGTGATGTATGCTCCTTTCCAGACTGGGCCATAAAACCCTAGCATGGTCTTCCAGTTAAGAGCCAGCAAATATTTCTGTCATAATAGTAAGTATTTTTGGCTTTTTGGGCCATGAGGTCTCTGTCACAACTACTCAACTCTGCCACAGTAGCACAAATGAAGCCGTAGACAATATGTAAATGAATGAGCATGGCTATGTTCCAATAAAACTTTATTTACACCAATAAAGAGATGGTGGACTGGAATTGGCCCACAGGTTGTAATTTGCTGAACCCTTTTCCAGTTATTCTCTCCACTTTTCATGGAAACCTTGAACGCCAAGTGTTGCAGATGCTGACAATGCCAAGATGGAGGGGCCTGGGTCTCTGAAAGTCTATAGGGAGCAAGGTCCCCCTGCCCCCACCCCCACCAGAGTGCACCATGACATAAGCTTCCATTGTGTTAGGTTATTAGATACTGTGGATGTTTGTTACAGCAGCAAACCTATCCTGACTCATAGATCAATGATCCAGAAATGAAATGCTCATGTCTGTAGCTGGGAAGAACAAAATATAAGAATTTAGATTGAGACTGCTATAAGGATCATAGTAATTACAGTAAAAAAAAGTTCACATATTCAGTAATTTGTACTTCTTAAATTCTCATGAGCACGATCTCATTTGTAGCCTCATAACAACCCCACAAGTCAGGCTCAGCACATGTCATTATCTGCATTCTATACATAAAGAGTGGAGGCTCAGGAAGGGGAATGACTTGCTCAAAGGTGTGTTGCTGGTAAACCACAGAGCCGGGTCACACACCAAAGTCTCCATTCTCCTGGGGCAGTGCAGTTTCCACCACTCCATGTGGTATCTGCTATCCAGGGTATTATTTCCTTAATTTAAATAAGACCTCAGACCGCCAGCATTTACTGATCCTCACTGTGTGCTGGTACCTGCTGTAAGCATCTTGCATATGTCATCTGAACCTTGGAGAGGTTAAGCCACTTGCCCAAGACCTCTAAGTTCTTAGGTGGCGAAGCTAGGATTTGAACCCAGGTCACTCTAACTTGAAATTTGGTCCTCTGAGAACTGAAAATAAGGATTTTTAGTGGGAGAAACCTCAGCTCCTTTTAGCCTTATCACATTTTAAAGCAACATTTAGATTATTTATTCAAAATATATTTGTGGATACCCCACCAGGTGGATTATCCACCTGTGGCAGGTGCTGTGGTAAGATCAGTGAAGCATGCAGGCATTCTATGTCCTTCTCTTGTGGCACTCAGAGATCAGTGGGATCCTGGTAATAGTTCAGGGACAGTCCAGGCTCAAGTCACCTGTGCATGGCCTAGAAAGCCTAGGAGAACCCCACTTGAATTCCATCGAATGCATTCTGCAAAGGAGCAGGGGTTTTCTATGACTAGAGAAGAGGAAAAGATATGTGAATTTGACAAAACAACAATACCCTTTATAGATGCTTTACACTGTTGGAAAAGGTGGAAATCAAAAAGGATTCCTGGAGAAGTGACATGAGTAAGTTAAGCAGGCAATGAGTGGGCAAGAGGACAGTAATGGCATTGTCGGTAAGATCACTCCAAGGAAGAAGGACAGCAGGCTTAAAGGCCTGGGGACTGGGGGAAACAGAAGTTTGGTGCAGCTACAGCACGGATCAGAAGGGATGAGAATGGGAAATAAGTAACAGATAGGGATTAAATTGAAGAGACCCAGAAATGAATGGTCTTGGCTACCGTGTTGAGTTCTTTGGAATTTATCTTGTGGGCAATGAGGAGTCACTGAAGGCAGATAAGGAGCACGACGTGATCAGATCTGTGGTTCAGAAATACGACTTTGAGAAAGCCTGTCTCATTCACAGCTGTGCCTAGAAGAGTGTCTGGCATATAGCAAATGTTCAAGAAACATTGTTGGAATAAATAGCTTAAGCACAGATTGCTCTGAGAGCAGCAGAATAGTTAACTGACTCCTAATTTCTGCTTTATTTTTCTTGACCCAGAAACCAACCCAGAACCAATCTGGAAGTCAGGGTCATCAGAAACTCTGTCTTTCTCCCCCAGGATGAAAAGTAATGCTGAGAGTATGTTGAAAAGTACTTTTAGATTGGGGGTTCAAAGCAGTGTAAGTGATGAGAATATTATCTGTCATTTTCCCCATTCTCTCTGCTTTCAAAGGCCTCTGTCCTGCTTTATACCACATCCATCAGACACGCTAATTTTCATATCTTCGCCTTTGTAATAACAAGTGGCTGAATGTTGCTAACTGTCTGCCCTCTGTGCACAGAGGCACTGGTTCCTGGAAATGAAGGCAGCCTGCTGAACATGGCAGCCACAGCCCTGGGGATGTTTTCTTTTAGGATTAAGCTTTACCTATAAGCCTGAAAAGAAACATCGTGTATCAGGATGTCTCAGGGTCAATTCCAAACCTTCTGGGCTCAGGCATCTCCCTTGACGTATCAAAGTATTAGCATCCAAACTTACGTGTCAGATGGAGACAATCTGATGTAGTTTTAATAAAGGAAGAGAATTGGCAAAGTGCGGTGGTGCACACCTGTAATCCCAGCACTTGGGGAGGCTGAGGTGGGCAGATCAGAAGGTCAAGAGATCGAGACAATCCTGGCCAAAGTGGTGAAACCCCGTCTCTAATAAAAATACAAAAATTAGTTGGGCATGGTGGCGCGTGCCTGTAGTCCCAGCTACTCGGGAGGCTGAGGCAGGAGAATTGCTTGAACCTGCAAGGTGGAGGTTGCAGTGAGCCAAGATTGCGCCACTGCACTCCAGCCTGGTGACAGAGCAAGACTCTATCAAAAAGAAACAAAACAAAAATTTAGGTGACACAGATCTGGGTTCAAAACTCCAGACTCTGTCACATACTAGTTGTCTGGCAACTTAATTCCTGTATGCCACTTTTTCTCTCCCTGAAAAATGGACATACCTATTCTATGTTATGAGATTATCTGGGGGTTTAAATGAGTTAAAGTAGCTCATGTTTGGTAAAGAGTAGCCATTGATTTCTGGAGACATTCAAGCTCATATGGTATCAATGCATGAGCCAATTTGGGGTCTATTTTCTCTCAGTGCTTCTCCCTCACCTATTTTCTCCCTAATACACCTTTTCAGATCTGTGTAAAATTTCTAAGTAGTAGATAGTATGTAGGTGTGTGTGATGGGATATGGTCACAATTGTGGAATGCTGGTCAAAAATCTCTTGGAGATCTGTTGATTGCAAGTGATAGAATCCAAGTTCAAACCCTTATGAGCTTAATAACTGGAAATGACAGGTATAGAATTGGTTTCAGCAGCCCATCCATGAGATGAGGGCTTGTTCTGTCCATCTCTAATCGCAGCTTCTCTGTTGATCATATTCTCCCCTCCAATGGTACTTCTTTTCCATGGCACAGTGGCTTGGGTGGCAGTGGGACAAGGTCACAGGAAACTCTAAGCTTCTATCATCTCAGCTTAGCATCCTTAGAGGAAAGAGAACACCTCTTCCTATCCACTTCAGACCATGGAAGGGCTCTGATTGGCTTGTCTAGGGTCACATGTCCACTACTTGAACCAATCACTGCAGCCAGGAGATGGCGTACTATACCATGATTGTGCAGGCTTTGGTCATGTGATCCATGTCACACGTGAATGTTGCCATCGTGGGGTTATGTGATTAGTGGTTCCATTAGAACCACACGGAGCTGGGGAAGCACATTCTCTAAAACCCTGTTTTATGAGGGAGGGGCCCTTTTACCAGAACAACAACAAAATACCTTAGAAGGGAGGCTGGGCAGACAACAATAACGATGTTATCACTGCAAACATTTCCCTTCCTGTTTTCTCCCTGCCTCCCGCAAGCACTAGGGGATCTGTGCTCGTGTTTGTGCTCTGTAAACACTGGCTCTGTCAGGACCTGCTAGAGCTGTGGATAGAGGTTTGAGGAGCATGAGTTTGGGCTCAGACATATCTGAGATCAAATTCCAACTTTTCTCCTTACTGGCTGCACTACTTTGAGCAAGGTACATAACCTCTCTGAACTTCAATTTCCTCATGTGTAACATAGAGATCATAGGTGTCCTAATATGATAGTTGTGAAGATGAAATAAAAAGTGCTTCAATAAGTGGTAGCTCGTTTAATAATAATTACTATGATTATATCATCATTATTATTATTTTTAGGGCTGATGTGGCACTCCGAGAAGAGTACCTAAGAGAGGCTTGACTCAGTGTTAAGGTTAGATTAGAAATGATCTAATCTAATTACTTCATTTTACAGATGGGGAAACTGAGGCCCAACAGATAGCTTGACCCGTTTACATGAGGTTGAACTGAGGAATTGCAAAGACGAGTTTTTGCAGGAGACTGAGCCTGGAGTCAGTTAGCCTCGCCAAGAGCATTCAGAAATTATGAGGCCACAAAAATGCTTTTTGGCTTGAAGCATCCAAATGGGCCCCACCCATCTCACAGAGAGTCAGGCCTCCTTCTCCTTGCTACTGGCCCCTGTAATCCCAGGCTGGTGAATACACATCTTTTTTTTTTTTTTTTTTTGTAATACTTTGTTCTTGAAATACTTTAGGATGACTGGATCTTTTTGTATGAGAATTAGAACTTTGAAAACCTTGGTTTTTGGCATATACCTCTCCCCAATACCTATATGAGCAGTTTTCTTCCCCTTCCCCTCCCCTCCCTCTTTCCCTTCCTCCCTTTCTCCCTCCCTCCCTTTCTCCCTCCCTCCCTTCCTCCCTCCCTCCCTTCCTCCCTCCCTCCCTTCCTCCCTCCCTTCCCTTCCTACCTCCCTTCCCTTCCTCCCTCCCTTCCCTTCCCTTCTTCCCTTCCCTTCCTTTTTTTGTTCCCTTTATTCCTTCTTTCCATCCCTCCCTTCTTTGTTCTTCTTCTCTTAGTATTTAAACATACAATGCCGTGTGCTAGGCACTGTGCCAAGGGTGGGGTCAAAAAATCACTCATCTTTACATTTACAGTATTTCTCAAGTTCATCTTCTATGCCTGGCATTGTACCAAGGACCCTGGGCATTAAGGATGCAGCAGGAAATGCAGCAGATTTCATTTCTGCTCTTACAGGGCTTACATTTTGAGCGTCTTCTCTTCAAGAACCTGGATGTTTAGTCTGGGTTGTCTTCCATGAGAAAGGATCGCATTGGGTAAGGCTGGAGAGGTGAGTAGGACCAGAGCATGGTAAGAGGTTTGGAGTTTCTTTTGAGGGCAAGGGGCAGTCACTGAAGTATTTTTAGCAGATGCAGGTCACATTTGGGCTTGTGTTTGAAAGGGGACACTGCTACCTGCCCACCTCTGTAGCATCATCTCACATTATTCCTCCCTTCACTCTCTGGGCTCCCATCCCTCTGACCTTCTCTTCCTTTCAGCAATGTGCTGTCCTTCTACCACCTCCAGGCCTTTGCAGAAGTCTTTCCTTCCACCTGGAAAACCCTGTTCCCCTCTTTGCCTCGTGAACTCCTCATCCTTCAGTATTCAGCTCAAATGTTCCTTTCTCTGGGAAGTTTGCCCTGATTTCTACCTCTACCTTTCCCTGCTGAACTAAGCCAAATCCCTGATCTATGCTCTCAAAGTATCTAGTCCTACTTTTCCTTGCAATGATCACAATTGAAAAAAATTAATTGTGTAATTGTTAAATTTAGTTTTATTTTTTTTTAAAGAAAAAATATTCTCAGGCTATAAGCTCCACGTAGATAGAAGTTGGATCCGTCTCATTCATTTTTATACTTCCAGCATCCAGGATTTGTCGATTTGTAAATATTTGTCTAATTTAAAAATGGATGACCAAGGGAATGAGAAAGTGAATGAGTGAGGGAGTGAATGAATGAATGAGCAAATGAATGGATGAGTAAATGATTAATGAGTTATCACCTATGATATTTGGGATGTGACCAGCCTGGGAAGCCTAAATCCTTGGAGTTCCTATGTGGTTTTTACCTGACATGATAACCCCTCCCCTGATCTAGTCTATTACTGTTTTCGTGGTTTTTTTTTTTTTTTTTTTTTGGCACTAGACCTTATGAATCACTTACTGGTCTTGTACTCACATGCTGAGTAAAAAATAGTTTTAATCTCTGTGTCCACTCTGATTGATTGCTCATGGCTGCTTGGAGCTCTAGGATTCAGAGACTGGGAGGCTGCTTTGGGCTTGGGTGGAGAATGCCACTATCTGTTAGCAATGTCTGCCATGGATACCTCAGGGGAAATGTATTGCCTGTTCTTCCTACTTGTTAGCCTTGAACTGACTCCTGGGGCAACTGTCCCCTGATGGTGTGGTTCGTTTGAAGCCTAAAACCAATTTCTCTCATTATTAGGAAAACTCAGTGCTCTTTGGGAATCTGTGCTGACCTGAAATGTCAATTCTGCTGCTACTGCTTGGCATGTAGCATCTATGTTGTTTTTTTTTGTTTCTCTCTCTCATTCTACTCTTTTCCTTCAACTCTGGTTTCTCACAGGGTTCATCACAAGCCCCTTGAGGGACCACTTAGCCCCATCTGGAAAATGAAATTGACAAATTCAATGGATTATTTTTATCTCTTGGGCTGAAACCAGAAAGTAAATCAATTCCCCCAGGGAGAATTTCTCAAAATGTAGTGTGAGATCAGCTGCATTCAAATCACTGGGAGCTACTTATTGGTTAAAAAGCAGCTTTCCTCAACTCACCTTCTTCCCTTACCTCTCAGTTAAGCATCAGATGGTGGCATCGTCCATAAAAGGCAGCGCGTGAGGTCTGGTGAGGACAAAGTGATTCCTCTGGCATTGTAAAATGAGCTGGGGGTGGAGGAGAAAAGGCTGAAGCTGCTGGTTCTCAGCTCTGACCTGCAGTTCCCAGCTTCCTTCAGCTAAATCCTACTCCACTTATTTTTAGCATGGGGCAATGGAAAAGGCAATGCGCCAGCACCAGGAAATAGATTTCTAGTCTCCCCTCAGCTGGTTATTAGCGTATGACTTTGGGGCTTCAATTATCTCATTTGTAAACTGAGTAAATCAACACCATCACCATCAACCCTTTTGCTAAGAACACCACTCTCACCCCAATCATTGTATATCATCACCATTGTCACCAACGTTATCATGCCATCATCGCCATCAACATCACCATCATCCTCATCATCACCTCCATTACCATCATCCTTATTCTAGGTACCACTTACTGAGCATCTGCTATGTGCTAGGCACTCTGCTGTTCACAATATAAGCATCTTCTCACTCAAGCCGCACAACAAATTTATGAGGTGTGTACGTATGTGTTAATACTATCATTCCAGGCTTACAGAGGAGGAAAGTGAGGCTCAGTGAGGTGAAGCCCCACTTTCCCAGGAAGTTATAGAGCTTGAATCAAACCCAGGCTGGTTTTTGTCCTTAACAACTCAATCACAAAGGCTTTCTAAATGTTCTCTTAAGGTTCACTCTACACTGAAAAAAATCCTAGCGTCTTTTCGAGTTTTGCCATCTTTTGAATACAACCAGATATTTAATTAATGTGATATTTTCTTAAAAAACATGTTTCTTGGTAGAACCAGATGCATCAAATGATAAGGCTATTTTATGGAGCCACTGCTAGAGGACCTTCCTGGTTTTGTCCATGGGAACCTGAGGCTCACTATGCCTTGTCCATGGCCACATACCAAATTAGGGTCAGTCCAGGATGCCAGGTTTCCTCTGGGCAGGAGGAAAATTGGCAAAGAGTCCCTTCGTTAATTTTCCCTGTGCTTATAGAGAAGAATTGGAAAGCAAGAGTTGGAATCCATGAATCTGGGTTCAAAAATCTGGCTGTTTTATTCTTGGTTGGTAAGCGGTTCAGCTCTCTGGGCCTCAGTTTCCTTACCTGTAAAACGGGGATCATAGTACCTACCTCATTGTGTGATCACAGGATTAAATAAGATAATGTATTCAGAGTGCTTACTTAGCATAATACCTGGCACATAAAAAATACTTGCTGCATCATGATTATAAGACCATATTATTATTATTTTTTGCAATGTAGTTTATAAATATATAATATATACAATATAATTACATACAATATATTACTATATTTTGTATTAACTATCTCTCACTGCTTTTTTTCTCTGTATGTCATATTCCTCTACTATGCTATTCCAGTAGAAGTAAAGGCCTAATATAAAGTGAACTGAACCCGGGATTCCCTTTTTAACTCAGCCTGCAGATTTTCAATGCGGCAAGGTATTGCTGGAGTCATGTGGCGAGGTGCCTCAGGAAGCCCTCAGACTTGTGCCTGTGTGCGGCTGAGAAATTGACTTTTCCCCCCCAGTCAAATTATTAATTAGTTGCCTTATTGACTAATTTCTAAGCACTCAGTCAAATTGAGTAACCAATCTAATTTGGACGGGAGAGCAGAGAAAAGCTTTAGTTCATTCATTTCTCAATTGGGTGCATTTCATTGTCTGGAAAAGAGACTTGAAGTAAGGTCTCAAATCCTTGTTCAAGCATGGAAAGTCTGGGGACTGTAATTATCAAACTGTCTTATCTTCACGTCTTCCGCGACTTGATAAAATAGGGCAAAAAATCCTTTCCAGTTTAAAAGTGGGAAGACTTTGAAAGGCTAATACCTCTACTAAGGTTAAATATTCAATATTGAAGGCCCACTCTGTGTTAGATACTTTTATTATTAGTAATCATTATTAGGCACTGTTATGGGATTCTTACGTATTCAAACCAACTGGGCATCAGGAATGGAATGAAGTGGGCTGTCATATTTTTTTAATCTCTCTGTTTTTATGTAGCTGTTTGCTTTTAAGGATTCCCAGATCTTTGCAAACAACACCTCTAGCATCTTCGAAGACAGAAGGCAGTGAATATCGGTGCTGTTTAAGGTAGGGATATTAAGGCCCAGAAAGTCTGAGCTGTTTTCTGAAAAGTGACAAACAGTTCCCCAACTCTGCGTTGGCAAGGATCTTAAAACAGCCTTTGAGAGGGAAACAAAGACAAAACATCAGGGTTTGTAGACCTGACTGCAGGGCAGGAGCTTTCTCTTTCCTTTTTGGGTAATACCGATGGACAGTTTAGCTTCGTGGAAGAGAGCGAAACAGTCCCCTATGTTCCCCCATAGGAGTGGGGCCAAGGAGGGTGGCCCAAACCCCAGCCCCTTCTCTGAAAATCCTCTTAGGGGAAAACCAAAACAAACACAGCATAGTTTGGCTTTTCATTTGGGGGGAATTGCCTGGCACCACCCCTCCACCCAAAACATGCTTTTGATTTGGTTTTATTGGCTACTGAAAAGAATCATTTAATAGTCAAGAGCCAGGCGGTGACAAAGGGTTCAGGTAAATTAGTTTCAGTTCTTACGTAGAATGTCCTTCTTCTTTGGAATTTGAGCTTTAGAAAATAAAGCCTCCCTTACCACTTATTCCCTTTACTCCTCCTTACCCCTAAGCCTTTTAAAAAGGATTTTTCTTCCCCTTTCTAAATCTCTTCAAGAAAGAGTTTCTTTTCTTTCATACAGAGGGGTTGGGGAATTACATTCGTCAAAATATCCTAACATCAGTGCATGAAGAAAATTCAATGAAATCCAAATTAAGTGTATTTAAAAAAAGTTGTTTTTTTTTTTTTTTTTGCTTGGACCCTTAAAATATTCAGAAATACACCAAAAGAGAGCTTCAAAGCCCATTTTAATAACTAACTACGTACCTGCTGAAAGCATTTACTCACAGCTCCCGCTTTCGCTCCAGTCCCAAATGCTTAAAATGCAGTTAAAGTTTAAGCTTTTACTATTAACAATCACTCACACAGAAGTGGCGTCCATAAAATCTACAAGCCCAGTTTGCCATTACTTCATTGTAATTAACAATCTAGTAGTAAATTAATGATCTCGAAATCTACAAATGGTGTGGAACTAGAGGTTTAAATATTTGACAGTGTGTTGGGTCCTATAATTTGATTCTGGAAATGAGACTTTCATGAAGGGATGACTTCCTAACAGTTAATGTGTTTCTAGGCATAGACCAAAAGAAATCCTTTGACAATTCTAGGTCCCCTTCTATCCAGTTTTTCATTCCATCTGTGTTTTCTCTTACTTTCTCTGTATCCGCAGTTTCTTTCAGCTCAAACACCCTGTGATTCTGTGGTTCTTCTCTCTTGTTCAATACCCTTCCCACTGAAAAAGAAATTCAGTTTGTCCAGAGACAGCATCAGCTATTGGGATTAAAACGCAGTATATACATTTCTGGTGATGTGCTGTAAAGACCAGCAAAGATATAAAATCTACAAGGGAAAACAAACAGAAAAAAAATGGCAGGCCGTCTAAGACCGGCTAATATTTAAGTAACAATTTGGTGTTTGGACATACGAGGCTGAAGTTAGGAAACTAGAGGTTCACACATACATTCTGGGCTTCTAAATCTGCCATCAGTAAAGGGGCACAATGGTGTGAATTTTTAGCCAAGCATCAGTTGAACTTTGAATTTCCTGGGTTTTTGTTGGACTGTATCACAGTGAAACATTATATTCTTTTTCCCCAAATATATATCTAATTTCCTTTACAAAGAGCAAAAAATATTTTTCCCACCAAGCTACAAGAAAACACATGTTATCTTTCCCAATAGGCCATCATCTATTACTGGTTTTTTGGAGAGCTAAAAAATGCTTCAAACAATGTTCTAAACCTGTTTATTGTGTTTTGTCAGATTAAAAAAAAAAAACTGATTTTGATTTATTATTTCATGTAGATATTATTATATAGACATTTGTGTTCGACATTTCCTGAGAAATATTTCCGTCTCTGAGGTCTTTTAAAAATGCACTTTTAGAAAACTTTATTATTATTTTTTTCTGTGCGTGTATGTGTGGTAGCAGATGAGGAATTCTTTTAAGGTTCTTCACGTTTAAGATGTTTAGTAACTAAAAATAATTTACTGGGAAATTATGAACTTCATAAAAGACCAACATTTGTTGAGAGTCAATTGCTTCCAATAGCCTTTTATTAAAGCCATTTTTCTATTCTTTCTTCTTATAATTACAGAATGTTTTAAATATGAGTAATTATACCTTGACGTATCTCGTGATTTAAAATGGACTTTTGAGAATGACAGCAAAGTGGTTTCTGCATTTCGTAATTCAATACAATCAAAAGCAGTTAAAAATATGTATACAACTGGATGTGTTATTCTTTCAAAAATCAGTCGTAAATATAGACCTTTTTTTGGGCGGGGAGAAGGGGTGGTTGAAATTTCAGATTGGAATGAAGTTATAACCCACATCAGGAAAATCGGCCCTTTAATGAGAGAAATGAAAACGTCTTAATCACCAAAACCCCTCCAAAATGACACTTCGAATTACATCAGAATTCTACATGGCAATGCAAAATAAGCCTTTCATCTGAAAAATGAAATACTTAATGATTTCAATGAGTTCGTACCTCCCGTAATTTGAGATCTGCATAACGTATTCAGTGCCTGGATTTCTTTTATATCTCTAAAATATTTATAAAAACAATTCATTCTCTTGTTTTCTACCCACCCCTCTTCCCCCTTTCAAGATGAAGGTAATTTGTTTTCTCTGGTAGAAGTTGCAGAGGGCAGCGGGGAATTGGGGAAGAGCAGTGTAGTTATAGAAAGCACCAAATGGCATTTCCAAGCTATCTGAGAATATTAACGTTTGAGTGTGTCAGATCTGCCCAGAGGCAGGAGGCTTAAGATCATTTTTCTCAGCTGAGGTTTAATGATTGAATGCATTTTGTCTGAAGGAAAAAAAGGAGGAAATAAATTTTTTTTTTTTTTTTTAAAAAGGTTTACATTTACAGAGAGTGCCTAACGAACTAGTTAACATTCTTACTATCAGGAAAGCCTAAACCATTCATAAATAAACCATTTTAAACCACCTTTACCCACATGCACACACTCTTTCTTTCAGCTCCCTTTAGCAATTTGAAGTACAGGAGATTAAAGTCCTTTGGAAATTTCCAAGGTCAGACCTCAACTAAAATAGGATTAAGGGGGTAAGGGGGGGAGAAAAGAAATGAAGAGAAAGGTCTTATTCCCTTTCCCCCTTCTCCTAACTATCTGAAATAAATCGGAAGTTATTTCTTGAAATCCTCTCTTCCCCTGGCCAGTGGCAGCTCTTCAAAAGCTTCTGAGATTGTTTAAAATGTTTCCTATCCCTTCCTCCCCCTATTGTAAGAAAAACAAGTAGAATGGGGAAGGGAAGTTAAAGGTTGACGTTAGGGTCCCTTCTAGGCAATACTCCAGGGGGCACTGTGACATTAAGAACTTTTGCTGAAAGCGGCTGCTAGTTTGATCATTACTGAAAGAAGAAAAATTTTGCAACGTTGCAACCATTTTCTCTTTAGATGTTCCAAACCAGTATTCCAACAAAAGAAATGAAAAAGGGAAACCCACTCTTTTCCCCCTTTTCTTTCTGTGTTCCATATGTCATGTTTAATTTCGGCACCAAGGACATACAACTTTGAATCAGAAAACACACAAAGATAAAACAGCTCTCCTGCCCACATCTCTGTAAATGTTTCTCTTCTTCCTTTCCTTTTCTCTTTATCATCCCCCTATAAATGTTTTCCTCTTTCTTTTCCATTTTCCCTTGCTTCAACTTCTCTCTCCCTTCCTTTCTTCCCGTGTTTCCTTCTCATTTCTAATTCCTCCCTACACATAAACAACAACAGAAACCACAACATCTTTCAGTCTACCTTGGTTGCATTTGTTCTTGCTCTTAATTTGATCCATTCTTTTGCAGTCTTCTTGGACGTTGCTTGCCTTTTCGTTCATCAGATTTCAGCAAGGAGAGCCGTCTCAGTACGTTTTGATAGATCTTAACAGTAATTATGTAGGGACTTCAAAGCAAAACTACTTATGTGCTCTCTCTTTTTCTCTATCTTTCTGCATGCGAGCGTGCAAACACACACGCTCTCTCAATCCCAACCCCACTAAATCCAAACAACACAAAAATCCTTTTCAAACAGGGCAGAAAATTATGTTGAAATTAGCAGCTGGTAGTTTGAATGTATGATGATTGCAGAAACCTCCCCAAATTTCTGGGGGAAATAATAAAAGGACCCTATAAAGAAATAGTGCTTCTTCTTTGACTAGTCTCCATTTAAAATGTTTTCATTTTAATGTTGAAATTTCAATGTTTTAGACTAGGGATCATGAATAACCTGCAATGATTAAAAAAAAAAAAAAAAAAAAAAAAAAAAAAAAAGAGGCTGAGAGATAAATTAAATAGGATCTGCCAAAATTGAGTCTCGTGCCGACATACGATTATTCCTAACCTGAATGATTTGGTCCTAGCAAATTTGTGCCTTTGAATAGGCCATTTTCTGGCAAAGTACAAATATTTTAAAGAAGAGTTTTACGTATTAAACATTAAAAAACTAGACACAATTCTAGTTTTGTGTCTGCCTTTAAATAATCAGAGTTGGGCCATCAGGTTTCAAGGAAAAAACATGCATTCAATGAAATAATGAATAGCAAAGCTGGATGTTTCATTGACGAAATGTTTTCCAGGGATTTTGACTTTATTATAAATGAGGTTTTATCTCAGGAACTAAAAATACTAGAAAGGAAGGAAATCAACGAAGGGGCTGAAAATACTAGGAAATATTAACCAAGTCCTCCCCTTGAAGAAAGATCTGGAATTTGTAGATGCCTCTGAAAGTCTGAGCAAAGTACAAACAAAAGAAACTATTAGAATCCCAAAGACTTGTTCAGTGTAGAAAGCTTATCCACATCCGACTAGTGAATGTATCTTCGGGGCGGGGCGGGGGGTGCTTTTGAGCCTAACAGATCAAAACATGCATGTGTATATATGCAATGTCTATGACTTTTCATATATTTGTCAAAATTTATGTAGTTGGCCATCTAGGCAAACTTCTACATGGTGCAGTTGGAAAGGGAGTATTTGATTTTTGCATGTTATTGACATACTTCCTGGGAATATTACAGATAAAAACATGTCATCCGTTCTTCTAAAGAAAGGCATCTTTCTTCTCTCTATTGATTTTGGCAAATTTACTGTCTTAATTTGAAACCTGAAGTAATAGAAGCAAAATAAACCCTAAAGAAGGACATCTAATTATGGGATTTTCCATTTTCTCTCTAAGAGGTGGCAAAATTATTTAAAAAGAACTCCCAGTGTTTCCTCTGGTTTTTAAAGGACAACAAAAAATGTAATAGCCTGGAAAAAAGAAATGAGTCCATTTGATCTTAAGTAGAAATGCTTATTTTCACGGGAAACACCTATCAACCTAATCTTGAAATATACCTAAATGAGCTGAATTCTTGCTCCTTTGGCAGCATACACATTCATTTCAGTTTCTTCTATTTATTTTATGTTATTTTTTGCCTTTGTTGTGTTATGGTCTCGTAAACTCTCGGAGGATCATAAATCTTTTTGCAAACTGTGATATGCTGATTGGGGATCCAGATTAAGAGTGTGTAAAACTGAAGTTTCAAAGAGTTTATTATTATTATTGATTAACGTAACACTGTAATAGTAATAATAACAAAAACAACAATAATAAAAGCAATTATAAACAGAGTCAGTCTCTCCCAGATTTCTCATCTTGCCTTTAAACAAACAAAAAAAAAAAGTGAAAAGAAGGCTTATTTCTAAATGCCTATTCCCAATAATGGAATAATGAGATATTAATACAGTAAAAAATTCATGTGTTCCTATGCCTGAAGTTATACCATCAGATTCTTTTGGCAGCCTTGAAATGGGAGAAACGTTTAGTGGTGTGGTCTGAGAAGCAGGAAGATGTCTTATGAAAATAGTCAGCAGATGGCACTCCAGCCTCTGCTTACTAGTTTTGGACCTGATTTGGGTGCTGTACTGTTCTTGGACATTCATACTAGGGTAGGGACAGGCACTTTGGGCCTGCTTTTGGATAGTCGAAGATACTGTCAAGAAATATAGAGAAGGAAGAAGGTAATCAAGTCAAGGAGCTGTATTTGGTGGTTGCCGGGCTGGCCGGCTCTTAAGAACCTTTCGCTAGAGCTAGAAAGGAACCATTTATCTTGTTATGGGTGTATTTTGCCCTGCCACACTGAGCAGGAAACAAGACTATTACGTCCTCAGATTATTCAGATTCTTTCAGGGATTCAGGAAAGAAATGAATTCTTTGGTTAGTGGTATAATTACAACACCTTCACATGCCCTGTGGTAATGGAAGCCATTATAAAAGTTTTCCTCAAACCTTTTCACGAAAAGTTGTGCTGTATATAAATCATCACAATAGGAATGCTAGTGGTAGTGGGAGAAAAGGGAGATAGATGATCATGTGCAGGTGTGTGTGTGCGCATTTGTGTGCCTGTGCGTGACATTGTTAGAAATGGGAAAGCAATTGACAGTTGACTATGATGTTGAATGATGAGGATACTGATTGAAAGCAAAAGTGACATACATTGTGAAGATAGAGTCAAATTATTTGAACTGAAACTGGGGATGCACGAACCAAAACTTTTTCTTGACCGCTTCTCCGTATGAGAGGCAAGGATGGGAATTAGTTCAGAGGCCAAAAGGCTTTAAGTTCTGGGACAATGGATGGTTATAGAAACACTGCTACAAAGCTTCTAAAGTTGCAACAGTCCTCGAAATTGGGGGGGTGGGGGGTGATGGTATTTGGCCACCAAAGTTTGGGGAGAAAAGGGAAAAAAAGGAAGTTTTCATTTTCATAGAGGCTTCAAGGTCTTCAAAACACAGCTTCCAAGTGCAGTGAAACCTCAATGTACTGGAACCTGGCCAATCAGAGCCAAAGAGGCAACTAACCAGGAAACAAGTGGCTATCAGGAATGTAGTAACAACAGAAATAACAAAACTTCTTCATGATACATCCTGGAGTCTAAGTAAACCAGTTCTTTGTCTCTTTTGCATTTTCTGCAGCTCTTAATTTATATAAGACAGAAAAATCTATTTTTGTTTATTCAACATACTATTGTAGAATTACAAAATCTGAGTTAGGAAAGCTGGCAGGCAAATCCAAGCCCTTACTCAAGAAATGAATTCATCCCAATACAGAAAGAATAATTGTGGATCATAGGTCCTTTGTTGGAACCAGAAACTATGCTTGGTGTTTATCATCTCATTTCGTCTTCATCAAAATTCATGAGAGAGGACTGTTCTCCCACTTTATAGGGGAGAAAACAGTCTCAGAGAGGTTCGGTCGTTTGCCCAAGATCACATAGCCTGAAAGATAAAGCTAGAGTTTAAACACCTGGGAGAGTGGGCCTCAAACTAGGATGGTTAAGCATGGTTTTCAAGCATACATTTTGAGGCAAGAAAGGGCTCTCTGTTAATGAAGAAAATCCATTGAACCAAAAGTCCCCTTGACCTTTCCTGGAGCAATGTCCCAGGGGAGAGAGAGATTTGAGGTATTGAGAAATGGAAGTGAAAACTTACTGTCCTAAGGAGATGCCATTCGGGTGGAGGCTGAGAGAAGCCAACAATTCTTTTTCGTTTAAGTCAGTCTCACTCTGTCACCCAGGCTGGAGTTTAGTGGCACAATCGCAGCTTATTGTAACCTCTGCCTCCTAGGTTCAAGCAATTCTTCTGCCTCAGCCTCCCCAGTAGCTGGAATTACAGGCATGTACCACCGTGCCTGGCTAATTTTTGTATTTTTAGTAGAGACAGGGATTCACCATGTTGGCCAGGCTGGTCTCGAACACCTGACCTTAAGTGATCCGCCTGCCTCGTCCTCCCAAAGTGCTGGGATTATAGGCGTGAGCCACCATATCAGGCTCAACAATTCCTGTAGGGCAGTGAAGTCTCATAGAACAGAAGGATATCAAAGCCTGCTTAGGCCAGGCGTGGTGGCTCATGCCTGTAATCCCAGCACTTTGGAAAATTCAGGCAGGAGAATTGCTTGAGGCCAGGAGTTTGGGACTAACCTGAGCAACATAGTGAGACACCATCGCTACCAAAAAAAAAAAGAAAAGAAAAAAAAAATTAGCTGAACGAGGTGGTGTATGCCTATAGTTCTAGTTACACTAGAGGCTGAGGCAGGAGGATTGATTGACCCCACAATGTTGAGGCTGCAGTGAACTGTTATTGCACTACCACACTCCAGCCTGGGTGACAGAGTGAGACCCTGTCTCTTAAAACAAACAAACAAACAAACAAAAGTCCTGCTTACCTGATGAAGTGCCATATGGGATACAGTAAGCCAGCCAAGGGTAAAATGGAGTTTTCTCCGGCTCAAAATTTGGAGGGAAAAGACTCTTCCAATTTTTCTGGCTCTCTTTCATTTCCCCCCACCATCTCAGTCCTAGTTCTTTGGAAACTGCCACACAGGAATACAATTGGAGGCCTAAGCCAGGGTCAGAGGGCCCTCCTGTCCAAGAATTTCTGCCTTCTCATTTTTTTTTTTTTTTTAATGCCTTCTGTCCTCACCCCAACCTTCCCTGTGACTTTGAAGGCTCCTTCCAAGTCACTTGTCTTGGAAACCACATTGGTTGGTTAAAGCTCTGAGGCGAAGTTAGCTTGCTTGGAGAACTACGAGCAGACCTGTTTGGCTGGAATTACTTTGTAGGAACAAGTTGATTTCCTTGTTGGAACAGTACTTGGAGAGATTGATTCTTCTGCGCACCCTGGGGTTGGGAGTAAGGGCTGGTCTATGACTGCCTTCGTTATAACATTCAGGACCCTGCAACCCAACCATTCTAAGGAGGAAAATTCAACTTCATCCTACCTGGACACTTCCTCCTCTAGCCTGCTCCCGTTTATATATTTATCCTGATCATGCAACAACTACTCACTGAGGGCTTATTATGTGCCAGACTCTAAGACTCGACATGTAAAGGATTCAGATCTGGTAGGGCTGATGAAGCAGTGAGTGGGCATTTATAACCGTGCCATCAGTGCTGAGGGGCAGGGGCAGACTGTAATTGCACCAAAAAGGTACTGAATTCAATTCTTCTAGAGGAAGGTGGAGAGAAGGAGCAAAAGAGGCTTCCTGGAGGATGTGACATTTAAGCTGAGACCTGACACTGAGTAGATTTAACCAGGTGAAGGAAATGGGGGGAAAAAAGGATCTTTCAGGTAGAGAGATGAACACATGCACAGGCATTGGTGGTGAGGTGGGGAAGCCAAGATGCCATGCTCAGGCCAACTGTTCATTATCTAGATGGCAATGGAGAGCTATGGAAGGGTTTAGGGTGAGGGTTTGACTCAACCAACTCCAGCTATGGCTCAGTAGATTTGGAGAATTGTGTTTTCATAAGGGACATCGTCTTTCCAAAATATCAGTGCCACCTCCATCCATAGCTAATGCTGTCCCAGGCTCCGGGATGCAGAGACTCAAGAGGAAAAAGGTTGCATAGTCTCTTATTCATAGCTGACTTGTAATGATTCAACCAAAGCAGAGCACAAGGGCCAGAATGCCCATCCCAGTAGCTGCAAAAATCAGGAAGAAATAAAACAAACCCAATGAAACAGTATCTTATAGATTATTCTTGGTTCTGCTTCTGGGAGGGGAAGCCAGATCTCAATGAAAAATGATTCTTGGCAGTTCCCAGTGAGCAGCAGCAAAAGAAACATTTTTAAAGACACAGATTTTTTTTTTTTTTCTCTTCCAAAGATTACCGTACACCACAAGCATATTTTTTACAAAGAGAGAACATCTTGCGTGTTGTGACCGATTTCTCATCCGCATGGCTGTCCTTCCCCAATGGAAGTAATTGGGGGAGAAAGGTCTGTGGAGCACATGCTTTGATGTTTGGGGGAAGGGGGGGACCTTTTCAGCAAATGTCCACGGCAGACACAGTGATTGAGAAAGGCACATCCGTTTTGGAAAATGCCTGCTAATTAAATGAATGTTTTCAACTGGAAAGCATGTCTGTGCTGTTGAGATACATCCCCGATGAAGGTGGGAGGAATGCTTTAGATGTTGGCCTGAAACGGGTGTTTCCATGAGCTTTTCATATGCCTTGGCCTCGTCAAGTCTCAGATATCACATCTCATTCATTAATTCGTTTGCTCATTCAGCAGTTGTTTGTGGAGCTCCTCTGTGCTAAAAACACTGTGGTGGGTGCTGGGAGTTTAGTAATGCACAGGACAGTCAAGCCCTTGCCCTGATGGGAGCTTGCATTCCAGTGGGCAAAACACATCTTTATCAGAGCTCTTTTCTGCCAAGTGTTCTTCTAAACACCAAACAGGAATAAAGAAACAATAAAACGGTGTCTTTCAAGACTGACATACTTGGGGTCCAGTCCAGTCTCCCCTGTTTTTCAGCCATGTGACCTTAAATAATTGCTTAGCCTTTTTCAACCTTAGTCTCCCTGTCTATAAAATAAGCATAATATTAATAACTACCTATCTTAGAGGATGAGAGTGAGTGTTAAATGACTGAATGTGTGGAAAGTGCTTAGTTTCATGTCTGGTCCACAGCAGCAGCTTGAAACATGCAAGTTATTATCAAGATTGAGAACATCAATGCATTTTAAAATTATAAATTCATGTTTATTGTTAAAAAATTTCAACAAAAAGTACTTTGGGAGGCCAAGGCAGGTGGATCACGAGGTCAAGGGATTGAAACCATCTTGGCCAACATGGTGAAACCCTGTCTCTACTAAAAATACAAAAATTAGCCGGGTGTGGTGATGTGTGCCTGTAGTCCCAGCTACTCTGGAGGCTGAAGCAGGAGAATCGCTTGAACCCAGGAGGCGGAGGTTGCAGTGAGCCGAGATCGCACCACTGCACTCCAACCTGGCAACAAAGTGAGACTCCATCTAAAAAACAAATTCAACAAAAATAGAAGCCCCTGAAATAAATGGTAGAGGTTCTCTTATCATACCCAGCCAATTCCAACCTCTGTACTAATGAAGGTTGCAAGTGACTGCAACTCCAGGGGGCTTCACTATGAAAAAGGAATCTATTGATTTACTAAGCTGAAAAGTCCAGGGTATATCTACCGTCACATACAACTGGGTCCACAGCTTCAAAACAGACCATAAGCCGCTGCTTCTCTTCATCTTTCAGCTCTGCTTCTTCTACATAGAGTGGTTCTTAGGCAGCCTCTTGCTAGATGGCCCTGGGAACCTTCAGACTTACCTCTTCCCAGAGGAAAAAGCTCTTGGCTCACAGATCTGGGCAAGGCTCTGGCTTGTGTCAGGTACCCAACCTGGATCGCTTGACAGATGCTGTTCTCTTATTGGCCAGGCTTAGGTCACATGTCCATCACTGGAGTTGGAGATAGTCAATTGCATCCAAATCACATGGACTCATGGAAGGAGAAGGGGGACTAGGTTTGATTACCTAAAGACGGAGTCCTACGTTGTCAAGACTAATAGATGTTGATTGGTACTACTCAGAGGTTGTTACCTTTGTCAAACTTTGGTGTGTACACTTTCAAATCTTTTCTTTGTGTGTGTATCTTTCTATATTAGTATCTACTGTGTGTATATATATGCACATATATATAGTGTGTGTGTGTGTATATATATATGTATGTATTTTCCAAAAATGGGGAACTTGTTTTATTAACTTAACAAGTATATAAAATATCATGGTCAGCCCAGGACAGATAAATTATGTTATTATTTTTATTTACTTTTTAGAAAGCTCAGCTTTCTGATCTAAAATTTTGTCATTTTAAATAAGCATTTTAAAACTGAAAGAGTCCTTGAGCTCATTTAGTTCAGGCACCTCCATTTTACAGATGGGGAGACTGAGGCCGCTAGTTGAGAGGGTCTCACTCCAGGTCACACAGTAAACAATTCTTCTCACCCTGCTGACCATTGTCTTCTCCTTCTCTAAACTCATTTCCAATGACCTCAGTGAGCTCGGGGCAGCTAGAGTCTGTGAGAGAGTCTTGCACACACATTACTGGAAGCACAAGGAGCAAGGATAGGAAAACTGGGTTTTCCTTTGAGGGGAGAGTTTTTTTTTTTTTTTTTTTTTTTGGCATCTGTGTCTCGCCTTTGCTGACTATTGTAAACCAAGAGCTGGATCTGGCTGGTTTTGTGAGGATGGTAAGTATTGAGCAAGAGATCCTTTGATGAGCATGGAACTAAATGATAATTACCAGTAAGCTCCACTTTTAGGAAAAAAGTGTATCTATCTATATCTACGTATCTCCCTCCAAATATACACCTCCAGACTGACTGAATTATAGGGGAGAATGAAGAATCAAGCACACAAAGATCTAGAAACAAAGTCAACACTTTCTTGAACTAGGAGTTCCTGGCCTGAATCTTATAAATGGGAGTGCTATGCTGTCCAATGCCATTAGCCCTATGTGGCTGTTTAGATTTAGATTAAGTAGAATTAGAGCTAATTAAAAACTCAGTTTCTCAGCTCCGCTAGCCCCATTTTAAGTAGTCTAGCCACAAATGGCAGTGTGGCTACTGTGTTGAACAGCACAGATATAGAACTTTTCTGTCATTGCAGAAGTTTCTGTTGGATGGTGCTGTCTTAGACCAATGTTTCAGAGACAGCATCAGCTCTCCAGTTGCATCACTATCATCTGGGAAGGGAGTGCTTGGGGAAATGAAGATTTCTGGGCAGCACAGCAGGAAAACTACAGCAGATGTTATTAAAAAGTGGGCTTGGAATTTGTATTTTTTAAAAAATATGTTCTCCTAGTGACTTAGATGCACAATTTAAGTTTGAGGAGCACAAAGAAGGACAGAGAAGGATAAAGAGATTGATAGTACCAACAGGTAGGTGGAGAATGAATGACAGGATTCACTGCCCATTCATGAGCGGAGTGACTTATTCAACTGGCCTGCAAGATAATGAGTGAATAGTATTTAAGGTCCTAATACCCAGTAGTCACAGAGGTTTCAAGGACACACTCATTATGAAAAATTCCTTTAAAGGATTCGTGAGGTGGTCTTAGAATTGATAATGTCATGAAAAGTTGTAAAAGAGGACCAAATCAATGGCTTATGACTTTTCTCTCAAAAGTTTCCGTGCAACCTGTTGCTGTTGTCATTCAGGCTGATCTTTCTTTGTTTATGAAAATGAAAAAAAATTATTTTTAAATACTCAACCCATAGAATTAGATATTAAATTTGCTTTTAGTTCCTTTGTCTCATTTATTTTTTTTCAAATTAAGCATGAAACATTAGTTTATAAAGTGTTGTATATCAACCATTCCTTATATTTTTCCAGCAATATTTTATCCTAAGGATAAGTCATCTTTAGAGTAATGTTATAGTTATCTACTGATCATTTCATCTGTCTCTGGTTACCTTTTCATGCTCATCTCACATTGCTTTCCTCCAGCTGTGGACAGCCTCTTTAAGGTAATCCTGACTCTTGGTGTTCACATCTTTGTGTAACCTTCTCCTCTTGGGTGTAGGTGGTACCTGTAACTTTCTTCTAACCAATAGAATATGACAAAGGTGATGGCATATCTCTCCCCTGATGACATTGCATTGTGTAAGATACTTCTTGTTAGCAGACTTGCTCTAGAGATTCTTCTTTCTGGCTCAATGAAGTAAGCAGACACGGTGCAAAGACTCTGATGTCAAGGAACTTTGAGCAGCTTCTAGGAATTGCAAGTGGCCTCTGAAAGCTTAGGGAAGCCTCCAGCTAACAGCCAGTTCCATAGCTGGAACTCTCAGTTCTATAGCAGCAAGAAAGTGAATTTTGGGAGTAATCTGAGTGAGTATGGAAGTAGATTCTTCCAAAGTCAAGCCTGCAGATGAGAACACAACCTGGTTGAAATCTTGGTTACAACCTTCAGAAACCCAAAGCAGAAGACCTAGCTAGGTCATGCCTAGACACCTGGCCGCAGAAACTGTGAGACAGTAGATGTATGTTGTTTTAAGCTACTAAGTGTGTGATAATTTATTACTGAGAAATAGAAAACTTAATACAAACTGTTGTTTTGGATGAGTTGATTAACATTTGGTCTCAGTCTTGCCAGACAAAAACAGGATATAATAGTATGTAACCTCTTAGGTTTGTTATGAGAATTAAATAAGATAATGTAATTCAGTGCCCAGTGAATGACTCTTAATGTTATTATTTCTTAAAACATTGTCTTTTGGTCCCAGCCCCTCTTCATTTCAGTCTGTGGGAGACACTCTGACCTGAGCCTTTATACAGATATTTTGCTCATTCTTAAACAAGTCCTTCTGGTACATATTGTAGATGTTAACTCCTCAGGACTACACTTTAATGTCCCTTCCCTGTGCTTCCTTCTCAGTGGAACTCCTGGACATCAACCTTACCATGAGCTTCATTTTGTCTCTCTGCCCTCAGCTGTAACATTTATTTCAAATATTGCATTTTTTTCTTCTAAAATTTCCTTATGTTTCTTTATATATTTTATATTTACCTGCTGAGAGGTTTAATCTATTTATTCATTATGAGCATACTTTCCTTTAACTCATTGAGAAAGTTATAATAGTTGCTTTAAGATCCTTATGTGATATTTACAACATGTGAGATAGCTTGAAGTGGGCTTCTTCTGTTTGTCTTTTCTCTTGATAATGGATTACATTTTCCAAGTTTTTCATATATTAAGTAACTTTGGAGTATGTCCTCAATATTGTGACTGATGTGTTTGGAGACTCTGAATTTTGCTGTATTCTTCCAAAGAATGATGAAGTTTTTGTTTTAGCAGGCAGTTGACTTGATTAGACACAATCTGCCATGTGTCTCAGTTGAGGACTATGGCAGCTCATTTATTTCTAGCCTTAGCTGGAAACTACTTTAAGTCTGTTCCATGCAGGTATGGTTCAGGAATCAGCTGATGTCTTGGGAAGAAATTATACATAGAATTTGGGACTCCATTTCTCTTGCTTTTCTTTTCTAAGATTCTTCCCTCATTTTCTGGTGGTTGGACCCCCCCTTGGGCTCTATTTTCTGGCTTCATAGGTCAGAAAGAAGGTGAGTTTTCTATTGGAGATACAGCCATTTTATGTGAGGATATTTTATATAGGCCTATTTTTTTATCGTATTAATGAGAGAATGTATGCATGCAATTCACTTTTTTTTCCAGAGCATTTTTATTTATTTATTTATTTTTCCTATTTTTTTTTTTTTAATTATACTTTAAGTTCCAGGACACATGTGCACAATGTGCAGGTTTGTTATATATGTATACATGTGCCATGTTGGTGTGCTGCACCCATTAACTCATCATTTACATTAGATATATCTCCCAATGCTATTCCTCCCCCCTACCCCCTCCCCACAATAGGACCTGGTGTGTGATGTTCCCCTTCCTGTGTCCAAGTGATCTCATTGTTCATTCCCACCTATGAGTGAGAACAGGCGGTGTTTGGTTTTCTGTTCTTGCGATAGTTTGCTGAGAATGATGGTTTCCAGCTTCATCCATGTCCCTACAAAGGACACGAACTCATCCTTTTTTATGGCTGCATAGTATTCCATGGTGTATATGTGCCACATTTTCTTAATCCAGTCTGTCACTGATGTACATTTGGGTTGATTCCAAGTCTTTGCTATTGTGAATAGTGCCGCAATAAACATATGCGTGCATGTGTCTTTATAGCAGCATGACTTATAATCCTTTGGGTATATGCCCAGTAATGGGATGGCTGGGTCAAATGGTATTTCTAGTTCTAGATCCTTGAGGAATCGCCACACTGTTTTCCACAATGGTTGAACTAGTTTACAGTCCCACCAACAGTGTAAAAGTGTTCCTATTTCTCCACATCCTCTCCAGCACCTGTTGTTTCCTGATTTTTTAATGATTGCCATTCTAACTGGTGTGAGATGGTATCTCATTGTGGTTTTGATTTGCATTTCTCTGATGGCAAGTGATGACAAGCATCAAAAAGTGGGCAAAGGATATGAACAGACACTTCTCAAAAGAAGACATTCATACAGCCAACAGACACATGAAAAAATATATAGGCCTATTTTAAGGTGAAAACTGCAACAATATGGAACTCACCCTATATCATTCCCTTCTTCCAAGTCTCACCTTCATTCCAAAATCTTCCTGCCATTGCTTATTCTCCAGTGCCTCTGGTAGGTTTCTATTTGTTAGTTTGTCCAGAGTTTAGAGTCACTATCTCCACCAGAGAACCTATTCTAATATACTGAAGGAAAACTCCTCAGCTGTGGCCTTCAAAACTCTGGACCTCATGGTCCCTGCCCTGGCTTGTATCCTAATGACTGGGGCCCAAATCTGAGATCCAGCCATCCCATCAGAGGACGCTTGGGGCTTGACCCTTGTCTCTTCTAATCCACCCACCCATCCATCCATCCATCCATCCATTGACCCACCCATCCATCTAAACTACATCTATTGAGAGTTTGAGCTGCTTCTGACTCTTCTATGGACAGAGACCAGGAATGAATGGGATATACATTGGATCTGAAAAAAAATTAGCCAGCTTTTTTGCACACGTCTGTGGTCCCAGCTACTTGGGAGTCCGAGGCAGGAGGATTGCTTGAGATCAAGAATTCAAGGCTGTAGTGACCTGTGGTAGCAGCACTGCACTCCAGCCTGGAGGACAGAGTAAGACCCTGTCTCAAAAAAAAAAAAAAAAAAAAAAAAAAGACATGGGTCTGGATTTCATGGAATTATTGCTCTTCTGGTTTGTCCTGCTAAATACCCACACAGGGTATGGGGTTTAGGGAGTGGGAAGAACAGGCTGCTGCTTCCAGCCACCAAAAATGACACTGTAGATAAGGATTTATGGACAATGGAAATATCGTTTATTTCAATATATTGTTAAAGGGAAAAGCAAGTTAGGAAATACTAGGTACAGCAGCAGCAGCATCTGTCTTCATGTGTGCGAACTAGTTAATGATTATTAAGCTATTACCAAGTACCTGACTGTGGGCTAATTGCTTTACCAATATCTGCTCATATAGACATCATGACAACCTCATTGGTGTAAAAGGGACCATGATTGTCCTCATTTTAAGGCAGAGAATACCAAGTTGCCAAGAGGAAATAAGTGACTCAAGTTCTGGGTCATGGGCTGGAGATGCTGAGACTCATACCCAGGCAGTCTACTCCCAGAGTCATTAATGTGCATTGGAGACACACACAAAATGTCTAAAAGATGGTATTGTGAGGTGCTAATAATGACCAAGTGGTTATCTTGAGGAGCGTGGATTGAGATCTCTTAAAGTTTCTTCAGTTTGCTTATTTATATGTGGGAAGTTTTCTGCAATCATTTCTGTTGCTTTTGTAATAAGAAAATAATTAAGAGAAGCAGAGGTAGGGAGATGGAGACAGAGAAGCAGAAAGAGAGAGACAGAGTGAGAAAAGAGGCAGAGAGAAACAGAAAACAGAGTGAGAGAAACAGAACGAGAGAGGGAGGCAAAGAGAGAGAGAGAGAGGCAGAAAGAGACTTCCTTCCCCAGTACTGAACATCAGAGAGCTCCAAAGATGTAATGAAGTACTCCTTCCCAGCTTCCTGAAAAGTACCTCTCCTCGGAAACTTAGACTTTATTATTATTCACAGGAAAATAAACTGTAAGTCCTTGGAATGATCACTGAATGGCACCATGGAGAGCTGTGCTTTCCAGTATGGTAGCTGCTCGCCGTGTTGGCTATTAACGATCCACATGACAGGTGCTGTAAGTGTGAAGTGTCTACTGGATGTCGAAGACTTAGTATGAAGAAGAAGGATGTAAAATATCTCATTAATAATTTTACATTGATTACATGGCAAAATGCTAGTGTTCAGGGTATATTGGCTTAGGTAAAATACTATCAAAATGAATGTCACTTTTGTTGTTGTTGTTGTTATTGTTGTTGAGACAGGGTCTCATTCTGTTGCCCAGGCTGGAGTGCAGTGGCGCCGTCTAAGCTCACTGCAACTTCCACCTCCCAGACCCAAACAATCCTCCTGTCTCAGCCTCCCAAGTAGCTGGGACTACAGGAGCATGCCACCACACCTGGCTAATTTTTGTATTTTTTTTTTTTTTTTTTATAGAGATGGGGTTTCTCCGTGATGCTTAGGCTGGTCTTGAACTCCTGAGCTCAAGAAATCTACCTGCTTCAGCCTCCCAAAGTGCTGGGATTATAGGTGTGAGCCACTGCACCTGGCCCTAATGTCACTTTTTGTTTGTTTGTTTTTTACTCTTTCAATGTGGGTATTAAAATTTTTATATTATTATTATTATTAATTATTTGAGATGGGCCCTTGCTCTGTCAGACAGGCTGGAGTGCATCCTCCCTTACTGCAGCCTCAACAACTAGGGCTCAAGTGATCCTCCTGCCTCAGCCCTTCAAGTAGGTAGGACCGCAGACACGCATCCCCATGCCCAGCTAATTTGTTTTTTAAATTATTCTTTGTAGAGACGAGGTCTTGCTATGTTGCTCAGGCTGGTCTTGAACTCCTGGCCTCAATTGATCTTCATGCCTTGGCTTCCCAAAGTGCTGGGATTATAGGTATGAGCCACCGTGCCTGGCCTTAGAAAATTTTAAATTACAAATGTGTCTGGTGTTATATTTCTGTCGGACAGCAGTCATCTGCATCCCCACGCTTTCCCAACCTCATGACCTCAGCTGAACATTTATGCATCAAAAGATGAAAAAGACACACACAAACTCCAGCAACGAGTGCCCTCCTCTCCCCTCTGAAGAGAAGCCTCAGCTCACCCCTGCCACCTCACCATGCCTTCCTTTGCTGGAGGGGTCCCATCTGTGGCTCGTGTCTCATGTGGTGCCATCTCCATTAGCACATTAAGTGGCAGCAGCTACAAAGCCCCTCAGAGCCCACTCTCCGTGACACCCAGCCAGGGGCCTTGGGCTCCGATGCACCCAGGGATAGGCTGCCTTTTCTTGGAAGTGCCACTGTTGCCTTTTGGAACAGACGCTCGCCAGGTGATTCTTTGCGGCTCTGCGTTAATAAGAGCTTCTTTAGAAAGCAGAAAGTGCTTCAAGCGAGTTTGGAGAGATGAGTGTGTTTACCAGAACAAATAATTTGCTCTCTGTCAGTCCTTGATTATATCTGACTGCCCTTTTCTCTCTGAATTGAATTCAGGGGGAAAGAAACCAGTTCATTTAAAGCTTAAAAATAATTTCACATTAGCCTTTTTCTTCACCCAAACAAGACTGTTTGTGTCTGTCTCAAAGTCCGGCTCTTCCGCTTGTGTGTATCTCTTTTCCCTGGTTTGTATTTCAGAGGCAACTTGCTTGCCTTTGGCCTTTGTTCTGCTCCGGTTTCTGTAAATCAGTTTACCTTGGCAATCATAACATTCTATAACATTGGGGAAATGTTTTCATATAACTCCAGCTTCATTGATGTGTATAAAATCTTTATGATTTATCTTTATGGATGGGTGGGGGAAATGAGACTCACATGCAGTCAACATTTGGTGAGTGTTTACCACGTGCTTGATGCTGGGTAATGACCTCATATGAATACTTCTCACAACTTTGTCAGGTAAGTCCCACCCCCATTTTACAGATGGAGAAACTGAAGCTCAGAGCAGCAAAGTGACTCCCCCCAGGTCTCACAACTAGCTAGCGATGTAGCACAGGTTTTCATCGAGGTCTCTTGACTCCAAAGGCATATTAGTCTGGCAAATGAGGAAACTGAGGCACAAAGAGATTCAAAGGGCTGCAGCTGTTTGTAATCTTTCAGGAGCAAGTGTCAGCCAGATTACAGGAAACCAGGCCTGGGGCTGAGCTTGTTTATATGTTTTCAATATCTTGGGCTTTATATTAAAAACTCAGGTAAACATTGCATTCTGCTCCATGTACTGCCATATTTATATGTACAGCCATGTTTATATGGCATTAAATCATTATATTTTCTTTTTTTATAAGAACAAATTTTATTCTTGATAGATAAAAATTGTATATATTTATGGTGTCCAATGTGGCGTTTTGATATATGTGTGCGTCGTGAAATGGTTACAACCGAGCTTATTAACATAGCCATCACCTCACAGTCACCAATTTTGTGTGTGTGGTGAAAACACTTAAGATCTATTTTCTTAGCAAATTTTAAGTATGCAATACATTATTACTAACTATAGTCACCGTGCTGTACATTGGATCTTCAGAGCATATTCATGTTATAACCAACAGTTTGTACCCTTTGACCAACATCTCCCCATTTGCCCCATTCCTCGGTCCATAGTAAGCATGCTTCTACCTTCTGTTTCAATAAGTCCAACTTTTTTGTACATTCCACATATAAGTGAGATCATGTAATGTTTGTCTTTCTGTATCTGGCTTATTTAACTTAGCAGAGTGCCCTAAAGTTTCATCCATGTTGTCACAAATGGCAGGATTTTCTTCTTTTTAAAGGCTGAATAATAATGAAATGGAATATCTATCATCTACTTATCTATTATCTATTACCATTTCTTTATCCATCTGTCCATTGATGGACCCTTAGGTTGCTTCCATAATTATATTTTCTAAATCCTCAAATAAGTGGATATTCTAGGATGCTTTTTACTTAGAGTGGACCAGCAGCATCAGCACCACCTGGGAACTTGTTAGACGCAGAGTCCCAGATTTGTAACACAGTCCTTCGTTGATTCATATGCATATTAAAGTTTGAGTAGCACTGCTCTATGATTACCTAACTAAATAATTAAATATGCATTGAGCATCTGCCACGTGCCAGGCATTGTTCTGTGCACTGGGTTTACTGCAGGGAACAGAAGAGACAAAGCCCTTGCCCTCACACCCATCCAGACAAGCAGTAAAAACAGGTGTTGAGTAAGTATTTACAGGGGAAGGAGAGGTGCAAGGATCCTTGGGGACACGTGTGTCTGGGAAAGCAGGGGAGGTCAGGGTAGGTTCCCTGGAGCAAATGAAATTTCACTGGAGACCAGATAGATGGGGACAATGTAGGGTGCGAGGAGTCAGAAAAATGGGTGCTAGTGCTCTAGGCAGAGAAAATAATAAGTACCAAGGCTTCAGGAGAGGAAGTGGCTTATCAGTGCAAAACTACTTCTTTCATTCACATTCACTCATTCATTCAATCAACAAGCCTAGATAAGATGCTTATTGCATTTGTAGTCATCAGTTTGCTTAATGATGGGGAAGTGCAAATGATGGTGAAGGAGAGAATGACAGTAACGAACACTTAAATAGCCAGACGTTATTCTAAGCTCTTTAAATATATTAATTAACTCATTTCATCATCATTAACAGCTCTGTGAGACAAAATCGACTATGTTTCCCATTTTACAGGTAAGAAAACTGAAGCAAGGAAAGGTTAATTAATTAACCCAGGATGATGCAGCAGAGCCTAGATTCAAACCCACGATGCCTGGCTCTGGAGTTCCTGGTCATCATTATTCTCCCATAAGTAAGGCAGACGTCTGCCTTCCAAGACCCCACCCACTGCCACCCTAAGCAGACTTTTCCTTACAAGCCTTTCCGGGGTCATCCACCGCAAATAAACATCCTGTTCTGAGCTTCTAACATCCAGTTGTCCTCTCCACAGATTTACTGGGGCTCCAGAAGGCACAACTCTGTAAGCTGTCTTACCTTCAGTGTTTCCTCACAACTCTGCTTCCCATCTGGATGTCCCTTGCCTGAGGAGCTGAGGTCTCTCTCCATCTCTCGTCCCTGCGACTTAATGTTCACTCTCATAGTGTATGTTTCTCTGTCAAGTATCCTCTCTTCTTTTTCCTTTCTCCTGACACCACATCTTTTTAAACACCCTTACACACAAATGCACATACACACACACTGACATATACACACAGACACATGCACATTCCCACATCTGTTCACAGCCTCAGATTTATTAGCACGCATGCACTCACACTCATATGCACACCATCCATATATCTACCCCAGGTCACATTTACATACATACCACATCCATTCACACACACACACTCAAGAATACACACAAACACACACTCAAATCCCATACACTTTCATTCACACACTCAAACATTCATACATACACACACACACACCCCTCCCCATACACAAACTCACACACATTTACACACACATGCACACACACACACGGGTAGATTCTCTATCACAGACACACACCACAGCCTTACTGGCTGCCCTTCACCAAGGATCTTTGAAGTGATGTCAGAGAGGAAAAGTTCAAATGAACATCAGATCTGGTAATTATAGGATTTTTCTACATGCACTCTTTTTTCCAGTTTGGACTTGAAAACAGAAGAGGCCCAGGAGATGAGAGCCTTTTCTAGGGCTTGGGAAGTAAGCAAAACCACATTTAAGGGAGTGATGAAAATTCTCTGTGCTGCTCTTAAAACCCCCTTCATGGAGGAGAAGAGAACTGGTGACAGAACCTTGTTGTCAACAGTTAGGTTTGCCTTTTGCATCTTTGTGCAGTGATTTTTTGCGGGCTTTTCAGGGACATGGCCCAGGCCTTTCTCTTTTAAGACCCCATTTCTATCTAGAACAAGACTCTGAATACCATTCAGATCAACTCACTTTAGCAAACATTTATCATGTGCCTAATATGTACTAAGCATTGGACAAGCCTCATGGGGTGCAATGATAACTAAGGAGTGATCAGGGAGATGGGGGAAAGAGGTAAGTATTAGCCTGTATTTGTTGCAGGGGACAGAGAGCTAAATACAAATGGCTTAAGTAGAGGGAAACTTTGGGCTTATATAATTGAAACACTCAAAGGTATCTGGCTTCAGGCACAGCAGAATCCGGGGGCTCAGACATTTATCACATAACCACACTAAGCATCTGACGTGATCAGATAGAGCACTTGAGCGGCAGGGTGGAGACTAGACTGGGACATGAATGGAAGGTGGAAGGCCAGTTTTGGAGAAAGGACATACAATAGTCCAGGCATAGGAACATGGTAGCTTGTACTAAGCGGATGAGAGGAAGTGAGTGGATGTCAGAAACAAAGTAGATGGCAAAGACTTGGGATAGAGCATGTGAGGGCTAAGGAAGAGGGAGGTATCAAGAATAATTCTTAGGTTTCTGACTTTGACATCTGGATAACTGGCTGAGCTGGGATACCTTATCCAAGAAGGTGGGTATAAAAAAATCTGACTTAAAAGGGATGGTCCCGTGTGAGCGCTGTTTTGATGGAGTTCTTTCTTTATCCCTTCAGGTTGGGTTTAAGCGGGTTCTAATGATAGGGGATGGAGCACAATGTAGCCATTCTACTTTTTAATTTTAGGCCCCTGTGATTATACTGCTGCCAATTTATCAATGCTGCAAAGATGAAATGGGCAAATTTAGGGAACACCAGCTGCACAACTATTTGGCGTCTGCACTTAGGTACATTTCTTTGTCTCTCTGAACTTTAAACTCCTAGTTTTAGGAAAGGTAGATAGCATGTGCCATCTAGTGAAGATTAAAGATAATATATACATAGATATTTATTTGTCCCTAGTACAGAGCCTGGGACAAAGTAGGAACAGAATTAACAGCTGACTTGGGGAGCTAAACTGGAGTTGACCAGATCCCATGGCTGGAGTCATTAGGGCCTTTGTAGACCACTCACTTCTTGGAAGAGAGGCAGAACAAAGAGCGTGGACCAAGCAAGGGTGGTTGATTAGTGGGGAGGCAGAGCATAAGAAAATCTTTAGTGTATGGCAGGACTCTTAACTTTTGATGTATGATGAACCCCTTTTGTAGTCTGGAGAAACTATTTCTAAATGCATAGCATATGCATAGAATTACAAAGGATATCAATTATAGAATCGTGCTGCATAAAGACCTTCAGTCAACAATGGACCAAATATACCATGGTGGTCATCTAATAAGCTAAGGTTAATTTATTATTTAAGAAAGAAAAAATTTTAAAATAAATTTAGCATAGCTTAAGTGTACCGTGTTTACAAGGTCCACAGTAGTGCACGGTAATGTCCTAGGCCTTCACTTTCACTCACCACTCACTCACTGACTCACCCAGAGCAACTTCCAGTCCTGCAAGCTCCATTCATGGTAAGGGCCCTATACAGGTGTATAAGTTTATATCTTTATTTTTATTTTTATTTTTTTATTTTACTTTAAGTTCTGTGATACATGTGCAGAACGTGCAGTTTTGTTACATAGGTACACACGTGCCGTGGTGGTTTGCTGCACCCATCAACCTGTCACTACATGAGGTATTTCTCCTAATGCTATCCCTCCCCTAGCCCCCACCCTCTGACAGGCCCTGGTGTGTGATGTTCCCCTCCCTGTGTCCATGTGTTCTCATTGTTCAGCTCCCACTTATGAGTGAGAACATGCAGTGTTTGACTTCCTGTTCTTGTGATAGTTTGCTGAGAATGATGGTTTCCAGCTTCATCCATGACCTGCAAAGGACATGAACTCATCCTTTTTTATGGCTGCATAGTATTCCATGGTGTATATGTGCTGCATTTTCTTCATCCAGTCTAGAATCAGAAATACCATTTAACCCAGCAATCCCATTACTGTCTATATACCCAAAGGATTATAAATCATATCTCTTTTATACTGTAATTTTACTGTTCCTTTTTTATGCTTAGATATACAAATACTTCCCATTGTGTTACAATTGCCTCTAGTATTCAGCACAGTAACATGCTGTACAGGTTAGTAGCCTAGGAGCAATAGGCTGTACCATATAGCCTAGGCGTGTAGCAGGCTGTCCCATCTAGGTTTGTGTCAGCATACTCTGTGATGTTTGCACAGTGTCAAAACTGGCTAGACACATTTTTCAGAACGGATCCCCGTCATTAAGCAACACATGACTATATTTAAATGCTGTAGTAAGATTAAAGAAACCACAATACCACAACTGTAAGTTATCAAAATATATGTGTTTTTAAGTTAATTCATCAAGAACCTAGGTCTAGTCTAATTCATCAGATGATTAGGATAACTCAAAATGGTGATGAGTGCACATCTTATTTTGAGGTTTCTCTGACAATTGAAATGCAATGTAAAAATATTGTTTCTACGGATGGCAAATTCACAGGGTCCATTAATACTATTGTGATTTGCTGTCTACCTTCATTATTGAAGGAAATGATAAGTTTGGTTAGAGGTTAAGAAAAATAAAGATATAGTTTTTTTCTGATAAAAAAAAATCACAGGGCCGTTGAATTTCAACCCTGGCCTCTTGGGGTTTTGCATATCTCAGGTTAAAAACACCTGCTGGAGGGCGAGGAGAGGGCACCTGTCAAAACACTTATCAAAAATAATTTTGTGACTATTGAAAATGCCTTGGAACCATCAAATTCCCATGAAATCAACTCTATAACGGAAATGCCAACATCACACCTCTTTTTTTTCCCCTGTGGCAGCACAAAACTTTTTAAATTCAAAGTTAAAGGGCAAAAACTATGAATGCCTTTGTCTAACTCAAAGAGGGGAACATTTAAACCCTGCCATCTGATGGAGACACCTTCCATATCTAGGAAGTTTGGGTTCCTTTTTCACCTACATCTTTTCGTTATCTAAGGCTATAAGAGTTAAACTAGACAAGGTAGGATGTTAACAGGAAGGAAATTTGGAAAGAGAGATGGGAACTTTACTGCAGGGCAGAAGAGATAAATCTGTCAGCTGCTGGAGATTTTAATAAGGAATGTTATAGATCTGAGACAAAAAAACTGTATGAGAGAGAGTACATGGAATGGCATTCTCAAAATCACACCTTCAAGGGCCAGCCGGGTGACATAAAGCAGTGAGGCTGACTTGGCCTAATGCTATAGGGATGATTGTGACTCAGGAACAGGATGGCCCTCATAAATAAATAGAAATTTCGATATCTTTTTATTTATGGACTACAGGCTATTGGCATGCCATCTGGAAAGCCTGTCCAAATGGATCCTTACTTGGCTGAAGAGAAGTGGTTTGGTGGACTCAGCTGGTAAAACAGCTCTGGGATTGAGGGAGTGAACACTTGAATTTGAACCCTCTAGACCTGTGTGGTCCAATATGGTAGCCACGAGCCACACATGGCTACTTAAATACAATTTAAAAGTCAGTTCCTCCATTGCTCCAGCCACATTTCCGGTATGCAATATCTCTACGTGGCTAGTGTCCACCATATTGGATAGTGCAGACATAGACATTTCCATGACCTTAGAGAGTTCCATTTGACAGACACTGCAACAGTGTTGCAGACTCTGATTCTTAGGGCCTCCATCCTGGCTGTTATATCCAGGAACGAATTCAGAAAGTTTTTCTCACTGGGATTCTGCCCCTCATAAGAAGCTTCTCAAAGTTTGGGCTTATCACAGGAAGATCTTGTGACTTGAGGGTCTGGCCAGTCCCTGGCTATGGGTCTTGCTTGTTATGAGGAAGAAGTGTAGTGACAGTCAGAGAGCAGCATAGACTTGTCCATAAAGACACTTTGCAGTGGTAATCCTTGTCTAAGGAACAGGGAAGTTAAAAGCTTTGGAACTACACAAAGAATATTTTGTATCCTGTCTGTGTAACCTTGGTCAAGGTACTTAAACTGGGAAGCCTCCGTTTTCTTATCGGTAAACGGAGGATATGAATTTCTGCTTTCAAGGCTGTTGTGTAGTGTTTGTAAGGTAATGCATGTGAAGCATTTTGCCTAGTAACTGGCATATAGCAAATGCTCAATCAAGACAAGCAATTATTCTTAGAAGGCAGTAGGCTTCGTTTTGGTGTTTATGACAGAGGGAGTTCGGAAGACTTGAAGAAGGTTCTTTAGAAGATCTTTCTTGAAGGGAAGTCAGTCTGTTCCATTGTGTTTGTTCTAGAGTAAAGATAAAGTTTGCCTAATAATGGCCACAAATTTTTTTCTCACATGCCTTCCATGGAGAGGCTAGGTCTATGCCTCTGCTCCTTGAATCTGAATGGGCTCTGTGACTGCTTGACCAATAAAATATGGAGGAAGTGACATTCGGTTTGGGAGTTAAAGGCTAGAAGATTACACTTCCTGCTCACTCTTAAAACCCTGAGCAGCTATGTAAGTCAGACTACTGTGCTGAAGATTCCACATGGAGAGCCTCTGAGACCACATGGAGTGGGAGGTGGCGCAGCTGAGCCCAGCCTTCTACAAGTCCACACTGAAGTCATTTGGAACCCCCTGAACTTTCAGCCATTGGCTAAATACAACTGAGTGGCCTTTAATAAACTACATATTGAGAATTGTCCAGCTGAGCCCTGTCCGAATCCCTGACCCAGAAAATAGTGAAAAATGAAAATGATGTTTCAAGCCATGAAGTCTTGGGGTAGTGTGTTGTGCAGCAATAGATAATCAGAACAGATGGCAAAATGTTTCTTCTTGAGTTCTAGCCATGGCTGACTTTGGTAGCTGCCTGAGTTATAGTGTTGAGCAGAATTTTCAAGCTGTATCTGGTCTTAGTAGGGAAGTGTGCTGATTGATTAGTAATGTCTGCCTTGGGTGTGTGTGATTAGAGGGTGGCAGTAAGAATGCCGCCTCTCCTAGATATAGCTCAGGATAAAATCAGTTCTAACAGTTACTGGTTGTTATTTTTCCCACCAAAAATTATGGTAACCCTTCTGAGAGTTTGGGAATAAATCTAAGAAATTACTTTGGGATGTCTCCCTCTATGTGCTTCTATAGTGCTGTGGAGTGTCAGGACCATGGATCAAAACTGATTTGTTTTGGTTTCTAGAATCCTTGATTTTGAGCTGTTCTGAGGGACAAGATAGCTTGTGGTATGAACAGCATTGTTTCATAATCCAGAAGACATGAATCCTAGCTTTGCCCCTACTCACTTGTTACTTTGGGCACATTAAGTATTCTGTTGAATCTGTTCTCTCCCTTATAAAATTGGGTTAATAAATTTTTCCCAATTCACCTTACATGGTGATTGTGTGGATCAAACCAGATCGTATATGGCAAAACCCTACATTAGGAAGCATTTTTGCTTTATTTTCTTAGGTAACCCCAAGTATCATAAGTAGGGATTATTATTTTCATTGTATAGATGAGTAAAATTGAGGTGAGAGCAGTATTAGTGGCAGTAGCAATAGTAGCATTGGGAGGCATTTTTGGTGAACTGTTAGGAACAAACAGTCTGGAACTGGAATACCTGGGTTCAAGTCCCAGCACAACCCTTTACTAGCTGGGTGATGTTGAGCAAGTGACTAAACTTCCTTGTCCCTCTCTTGTTCCTCATCCTTAGACTGGGGTGAAGTGCACCTATCTTATAAAGTTGTCATACGATTAAAGGAGACAGTACATGCAAAACCTTTACGCTCTTATTTGGTACTTAGTACACAATAAAGATGAGCTTTCATCACTACTGTTATGCACACCTTCCTCCCAGATAGTGTGATGTGGCACCAGCAGAAGTCATGAGGGCTATTCAATATTTCCTGACCTTGTTCTGCAAAGAATTGGATTTTCATGCAGTTTGAAATGAGGAGGGGCTGTGGCCAGGTGACTTACTTTGGCACTAAAGGTGAGTAGAAGTGATGTGTCACTTCGGGTGGAAGTTTTAAGAGCTAGCATGCAATTAACCACATTCTGTGTTTCTACCATAGTAATAAGGAAATTTCTAAATGTTGGCTGCTCTGTTACCCTTGTACCACAGTGAGGACATGGCAGGCAGACCCCTAGATGATGTGTAAAAGAAATGTAGTGCAAATGAGAAATCGAGCTCTACTGTTTTAAGGGCCTAAGACTAGGGGTTGTTTGTTACTGCAGTAAAACTCAACTTATCCTGACTGATGCAGTGATGAGGCACTATAAAATGGACCACAGGAATCTCTTCATTTTTCAAATAAATGTTTCAGGGAGTCACACTTTCATAACATTTTACAATGATTCCATTGTACAGATTCAAGTAAACATGAGGGGAAGGAAAGAAAACTTCTTTAGCTTTTGGGGAGACGTTCTACTCAGACTTTGTAATACCCTGAAATGGATTCTTACAAAAATGGGCTTGATGGAGAGTGGGCAGCTTTTATACATAATAAAAATGGAAGCTGGTGTCACTGTACATGTGAAAAGGAAATCTACAAAAACCACAGAGTGTTTTAAGAGGTTAAAGGTAAAAGAAAATTGACTTATTATGTCTCAGTTAAATAAACACAGGCTTCTTGAACCAGAAAGTCAGAATGGGAGAGTTTCTGGTTACCTTCCAACTTCTCAGAGATGTATTTAAAATATGGCATTAGATGTATCTGGAGGTTTTGTTTTGTTTTTGCTGTTGTCACCCTCCTAAACAGAGCATACAAGGGCAGATAATTGCTCTGGGAGTTTTAGATGTTTCAGAAAATTAAAATAAAGCCCAGGTTTCCAGAAGGGGTTGTGGCCAGATATTGGCAAAATAGGGGTTTAACCTCGATCACAATCTATGAAATCAAAATCTGTGAGGTCCCCTGTGCCCAATTTTAGAACTGTATTTAATGCCTTGGAAATATTACTATGAACCCTGGAAATGATGTTTTGGGGATGAGACACTCCCAAGCCTCTTTCTTGACAGTAGGTATTTTGGGTGTGTGGTTAACATAACAATTAATTGCCAGGTTCTTGTGGCTCTGTTGTCGTCATCTGGGAAAGGAGTGGGGCAGCATTCACAGTCCCAACAGGCCCTCACATGGGCTTGCCTGTGGTTTGCATGCTGTGATGTAAGTGGGGATAGTATCTGATGAAGCCCACGTGTGCACAGCCATGGCCTAAGTGACAATAATGGTAAAGAGCACAGGCTTGGCAACATAAAACTTCAGTTTATATCTTCAGTTCCACCATGGGCAATTTACATTACCTCTCTAAGATTCATTCTACTCATCTGTAAAATGGGCACACTAGCCCTTCTCAGGGTTGTTGTGAGGATAAACTGAGATAAAAATGTAAAGTAAAGCTTACCCTAGTGCATACTATATGCTCAATAAATCTGAGTGATGATGAGGATGAGAATGATAAAAGTGTCAAGGATGATGACCTGTAATGAGATTGGGCCAGACCTAAATCTTCAGTGACATTAACTTCGGCTTGTGAAACACTATATTCGAGAATACAATTGAGATGGCCTAATGACCATTGGGATGTCAGGGTTATGCCAGTGATATCTGGGATTTTATTAGCTAATCTAGCATCTGTGGTGAAGGCCAGGTGCTTGCTTCCAACTTGAGCTTTAACCCAACAGTGAACATATAAATCCTTTATTTCTTCTTTTTAAAGCATTGCTTTGATACCTGAGGACCAACTCTCTGAAAAGAAGGTCAGCCCAGAAGCTGTTGTGAATGATCAGGAACCAAATTTCATATGGCTGCCTTCTAGTTATTCTAATTCTTTTCTAATTTTATTTAGAGCCTCCCATGTTCAAGAACTCACAATCACTCCTTCTTGTCTGTTAAATCAAGTCTGAACTCCATATCACAGAAAATAATGCTCTGTTCTTTACCCTAAGCTAGTTCTTCAGCCGCCTTCCTTACTCATCCTTTAATATATCTTATACTGTACAATCTTATGATGGCAAATACATGGCACTTGGGTTCTCAGGTTCCCATCCCATGTCCAAGGCAGACATCAAGAAGCGATCTCAGAACTCTTCCTTCAGACTCCTCAGTATCTCACCATTGTTTTTAACACAGTACTTCAGGCAGCCACTCTCAATTGATGGGGCTTGGCATGTAAAACAAAGCTGATTTACCAATCCTAACCTAGGCAGATTGGCTTTCTTTCTTGAGCATTCTAGATTTTTACTATATTTAGATGCCTTTGAGTGTTGGCCATTTTGCCCAGGATTCCCTTGTCTCTGCATAACTAAGCCCCATTCATTCTTCAAGACTTTTAATATAGCTCAGCAAGTTTCTACAAAGTAGCCTCAGAATTATAACATCACAGAATATTTCTGGAGTTAATTCAAAATCCTGTATGATAGCTTTTCCTGATGGCTCAAACTTGGTTAACAGATCTTTGTCCTGATCTCATATAGTATATATTACCTGAGTATAATTATATCCAATATATTTTTTAGCCTATGGTTAGTAAAGGTTTACATATACTGTCTCTACAACTAGATTCTTGAGGGTAGGAGCCACATCGTTTTTTAGAGCAGGCAGATCTGAGTTCAAATCCTGTTTTTGTCATTTCCTATCAAAGTGACTTTAACTTCACTGAATGTTAGGCTCCTTATATGTGAAACGAAGACTCCAATAAAACCTACCTCTGAAGTCTGTTGTGTCTGTTCAATGCATATAAATCCCTTAGTCCATTTTATGATAAATAGTAAGGGAAAAAATATAAGTTGCATTCTGTGTAGAACACAGTGAGGTGCAGAGCCTTGAAGCCAAAGTCCCAATTTCAAACCAGTTTTGGCCTTTTATTTGCTTGAGGAAGTCACTTCTGAGTTTTATGTTGCTTATCTATAAAATGAGCTTTGTGGCATTAGTCTTTGGTTGGCTCCCACTTGGATTTGCAATGTAAATGCAATCATGTAGATGAAAGCAGAGGTGATATTAAAAATATTTAGCAATCTAGATGGAATGGGGATGAACCTGCTGGAACAGGTGTCAGCAGATGTTGGCTACAACAACTAAAGTGGCCACTTTGAATAGTCACCCTTGGTAAGGGCATTCTAGAATGTGTGAAGCACTGCTTGGATGGGAACAATCCCTGCTGTCATTTATCCATGGATAAATTGAAGATAGAATAATTTCCCTAATGATAGAGATCTCATAATATTATGGGCACTTCAGATAAGGCTGGCTCAAGAAGGGCTCTCAGTTTTAAATAATAGAATTCCAATGCAACAGGATTAAGTGAAAATAAATTTATAGGCTCAAGTTACTGAAAAAAGACAGCTGTAGATTTAAATTTAGGTATGGCTTCATACAAGGGCTCGAATTATACATTCAGGACTTCGTTTTATTCTGTTGCCTCTCGGGTCCTACTTTTCCCTGTATGGGCTGCATTATCTGGAGGTTTTCCCTTTGTAACAATATGAAAAGACGATACTAACCATTCCAAATCTGTGTGCTATTCTCCTAGCCTGAAGTAAAACAGAAAAGAAGTCCTTCCTCACCCCCTCCCTTGGTAGTTCCAACAAAAGACTTGAAATTAAGCCTCTCACTTCTCTGATTGGCTGTCAGTTGTCATATGCTCATCTTTGGACCAATCGCTAATGGAATGCTCTGATTGGCAGGGTCTGCTTCATATGTATATTGGTGGGAAAGGTTCATGCCCACTGACGGGTAAAATGGATCCTAGTCAGACTAAAAAAACAGCTTTCTACAGCCATGGCTTACTGCAAAAGCACCAGAGAATTGCAAGATGGCACTGTCCCTATCCAGGCTTGATCACTCCTAATTTGTCATAAATACATGGCTCTCAGATGAAAACAAAGGGTATTGTGTCTGAATTCTTTTCTCTAAGAAGCCAGCTAGTCTGTGAGGCTCTGCTTCCACTCATTAATACATGAGAACACTGATCTGTCATCCCACTTCCTTCTTGCACACAGAGGATGGCGTGGACAAGACGCTTTAGGGTAGGGTGTTGGTGGGATATGCTGGCTGATGTCACACGGGTTTGGCAGGCTCTCTACAATTGCATTAGCAAAGTCTTGGAATCATGAAGGAAAGGAGAAACCACAGCGTGACCATCCAGGCATTTCTTTCTTTCTCCTTGTTTTTCCTCAAAGCCCTGGTACTTCCAGGGAAATTTAATCCTTATGTTTCTGTTTAATTTTCAGTCTACTTAGGTCATCAAAATGGAGCCTATAAAGAACCATTTGATGTCCAGGAAGAATTATGAGCTTGTATATAAGCCTCTTAAAATGCGTGTGTATGCTCATGCATGTGTGTGTGAGTGAATGTGTGTATGCATGTGAGTACTTAAGCTTTACTCCTTCAAAGCTGTGCATTCCCCTGGATTTGAACTCATCAGAAAGTAAGGTTCAAAGCTCACAGAAAAATCTACTTCCTTTTTCACAATCATACATGGAACAATGGAAGCATAATGCATACTTCCTCATACCCATACAATCAAGGGTGTAGATGTCACTTTAAATGACAAATTTTAGGTCAAGTTCTGTATACTCACTGCCTCTATTTTCTTACCTCCCACTCTTAATCCCCTCCAGTCTGGCTTACATCTCCATCTGGCCACTCAAACCTGTCTCCAGACAGTCCTTGAAGATCTCCATGATGCTGCTGAATCCAGTGGGGATGCTGGAGTACTCACTGTACTTGACTATCCAATGTGTATTTTCACTGCTTGTTATGTCATTTCTTAGCAGCATTTGACAGAATTGAGTACTGTCCTTTCTTGACATGCTTCCTCACTTCATGTATTACTCCGTTCTCACATTGCTGTAAAGAAATACCTGAGACTGGGTAATGAAAAAGAAAATATATTTAATTGGCTTATGGTTCTGCAGGCTACACAGGAAACATAGTGGCTTCTGGGGAGGCCTCAGGAAACTTTCAATCATGGTGGAAGGCAAAGGAGAAGCAGGCATGTCTTATATGGCTGGAGGAGAAAGAAGGGAGAGGGAGGTACTACACACTTTTAAACAACCAGGTCTTGTGAGAACTCTATCATGAGAACAGCAGCAAAGGGAGAAATCTGCCCCCATGATCCAATGACCTCCGAGCAGTCCTCACCTCCAGTACTGGGGATTACATTTTAACATGAGATTTGGGAGGGAACATAGATCCAAAGTATTTTACTTGGCTTGAGTAACTTCATTATCTCCTATTAATCTCCCATGCTACCCTTATCCTACCTCTCTGGCTGTTTCTTCTCTATCTCTTTGCCTTATCCTCCTTCTTATGTGTGGTCCTGAAAAAAGGAAAAACAGAGTCATTAAATACATTCAACTGCTGTGAAATACAGATTGAGCATCTCTAATTTGAAAACCCCAAATCTGAAATGCTCCAAAATGCAAAACTTTTTGAGTGGTGACATGATGCTCAAAAGAAATGCTCACTGGAGCATTTTAGGTTTTGGAGTTTTGGATTAAAGATGTTGGAGTGGAAAGAATAATGCAAATATTCCGTATTGTGAAAAAAAAAAAAAAACTGATCCAAAACACTTCTGGTCCCAAGCATTTTGGATAAGGAGTATTCAACCTGTATCTGAGGATCTCTATGGCTATAGACCCTCTTCTCTTGTTACCCTATATTCTCTCCCCAGGTGACTTTACCCAGCCCCATGGGTTTAATGCCATCTAAAGAGTAGTGGTTCTCAAATATATATGTGCCTCACAGGCAACTCCTTTGGGCTCCAGGGCATATAAACAGATGTGTTCCAAACATTTTCACTTGGGTATCTCAAAGGCACTGAAAACAAAAGAATCAGAACTGAAACAAACTCCAAATGCCACCCTCCCAATACAGTAATGTGTCACTTAACAATGGGGATACACTCTGATAAATGCATTGTTAGGTGATTTTGTCCTTGTGTGAACATCATAGAATGTACTAACACAAACCTAGATGATATTGTGCTCCTTTCCTTTTGAATATTTATTTTGGCTTGAGATTATATTTTAATATAGGTACATGTGATATGTTATCTCAGGGTAATATATTTACATTAACGCATTAATATATAACAGCTTGTCATTACATTTGTGACATAATTTTCATATGTTACACATATGTTAATGTTTTCCATTTGATTTTGTGAACAGAAACCATGTCTACCTTAATGACCATTATATTCTCAGTATCTAGCACATTTCTGCACACATGGTAGGTATTTCAGGCCTGTTGGGGTTTATCAGTGTGGTGACCATGAAAATGTGCCACTCAGATCTGTAATGAGACTCTTTGTTGATTGATAGTCCCAGCTGCCTTGCTTCTGGATGCACTACCAGATTTACAAAGAGTCGATGCTTCCCCAGCCAGTAATTGAGTTATTTAGGGGTACTGATGCATGTTCCTTTCCACAGGCTGTGGAACTTCCTTAACAGGGAACTTTTGGCTTAAGAACTTCTCATTGGCCTGGGTAAAAGATTTTTAGAACCAAGCTACAGTCCAAGGTTCTTCCCACCCAATACTCCTTCCTTTACTATCTCCTTCTGTGGGTGTTGGATCTTCATCATGGTCTGAAGGCTCTTCCTGCTTCCTCCTCTTCATCTATCACAGGTATTACCCGCAGTAAATCTCTTGGAGGTGTAATTTTGTCTTAGCATCTGCCTTTTGGAGTATCCAAACTAACCCAGGTTGTACCAAGAGTGATCCAAGAAAGCAGAAAGTAAGATTTTGAGGATCTGGGACTGGCCCACTCACAGCCCAACAGGCAAAGAAGACTCCGTCCCAGTCGATCCAAGATGTGGGTCACTGATAGTCTCTGATGTGAGGTGGCAGCCTAATTGCTTAAGATATAACTGACGGTGACCCAGAAAAATACCCTGTTGGAGGAGAACATCTTTGTAGGTGTAGTGGTTCAGATATTTGAAAGACACGGGGGGAAGGGAGCAATGCATTTAAAGACAGTGGAGTTGGCTGGTTATTGCTAAGTTATATTGATGCCCTACAGAGCAATAATAAGAATCTGATGGCCAATCAAGAAATTAAAGGGTAAGTGTGAGAACCAAAGAGCCTTTTTTGGTACCTTACAAAGAAGATCTTACTACCTGAAATAAGAGCGTGGACATGGCTGAAAAGTAGACTCAGGACTTGATAGTCACAGAGCTCTAGAAAGGTTTAAATGCTCATCCGTGGCTGATCTGTTATGGGATCTGGGCCCTGGTTGGAAAAATCGCAGATTCGGACATAGGGAGGGATGGGGACATCTAGATGAATTTCCATGAATATTTTGGCCCTTAAGACTTCCATGAACTTCCAGAGCTTGAAGAGTTGGACCATCCCTTCTAGTAACTGCCTGAAATTCTCCCCTACGAGATGCTGCAGAGATCTTGCCCTTATATCTAGGGACCACCATTTTCTCCCCACAACTTCTTCTAAAGAGGAGTGAAGCTGGAAGCTGTGAACAGGAAGAAGCCTCATTTCATCTTCTCAGCCACAGTAGGGATGTGTGAGGCTCAGATATTCTTGTCACATTTGGTGGACGGTGAGGAGTCTTTGAATGCCAATGACACACTCTTGCTAGGGGTAACATATGCCCCCTCTTGGAAGCCTCACTCACCTCCTCTTCTGGCTGCCAGGCCAATACCTAGGGTTAAATGTCAGCATAATCTGGCTGCAAACTAGCCTGGTAATAGAGGAAGAATCCAAAGTTGGTTATGGATGAGTCAACTTGGTATGCAGGTGTAAGCTGGAAATGTATAGTGCAGCATTATAGGCACATTTAGCGTTTGCTTTGAAAGAGAAGTGAATAGGGAAAATATTCCTAATTGGCAAAGTTGTGACAGGCGAACCATATTATTCATTTTATATAGAAGGAAAAGTGACTTGAGGTGAGAATATATATAGATTCCTGGGCAAAAGCTAATGACCTGGCTGCCTGGTTAAGGGCCTGGGAAAATGGCTGAAAGTTCAAAGGCAAGGAGGTCTGGGCTATAAGCATTTGGATAGAACTAAGGGAGTTGGTATAATGTGTGAAGATGTTTGTACACATATAAATACATACTATAGAAAGCATACAAAAGTACTGAAAACACAAGTAGGCAACACGACTTGGTCAGTTGGCATTCATAGAAACCCAATAAAATGGACTCTTTCTCGTGGCTGATCTAGTGCTGCCTCTGAATGTCCAATGGGTGAGCAACATAGACTAACACTGAGCCCTGTATGGCACTGTTCCTTGAGGAGAGAAGTCAGCAACTTGGTGGAAAGTTGATTATATTAGGCCCTTTTTTATCCTAGAAGGAGCAGCAGTTCATCAGGATAGATACTGATTCCAGGTATGGGTTTGCTTTTCCTGCCCATAGATCTTCAGCCGACACTGTTTTCTGGGTGCTTATAGAATGCCCGGTCTATAGACATGGAATTCCACGCAACAGAGCATGTGACTAGTGGACTCAAATTTATAACTGTTTATTCGTTGTAAAACATACCACATGCTCTAGAAAAAGCTAGTTTCATAGAGTTCTGAAACAGCCCTCCAAAGATGTAGCTGAAACACTATCTTGGAAGAAACACTGGGGATGGACGGGAACCCCCTTTCAGGATACAAGGTATGCATTAGATCAGAGACCCCTACATGGTGCTGCGTCCTCAACAGAAAAAACTATGTGTCCAGTATCCAGGGAGTGGAAGCAGGAAGCCTCACTTAGTATCATTCCTAGTGACCTGTTGGAGGTGTTTTGTGTTTCCTGCTCCCTCTACTCTGGGTTCTTCCGGGTTGGAGGTCCTGGTGCCCAAAGGGACACACTTTTAGGGGAAAAACAAACGTCACATTGAACAACAGGCTACAGATGTAGCCAGGGTGCTTTGGATTTTTTGGGTCCAGAAATGAGCCAGTAAGGAGTCATCATTCCAAGAAGAATTATTGCCCTAATCTGTAGGAGAAGGTAGGGTTTTATTTACACAATGGGGGCAGGAAACTCAGTGTGCAGAGCTCAGGTGTGTGGAACTCAGGTGATCCTCCCAGAGCCTCCTGCTACTCCTTTGCCGAATTAGAACTGACAATGGACATGTACAGCCTCACTGGCTTGAGAGACACCTCAGATGCATATGGAATGAATGAATGAGTGACCTCAATTTCTGAGAGCCCATTGCCCACTTGTGTAATTACTCTAAGTGTTAGGGGGAAACCTTTGCTGAAAAGAATTTTCTGGAGTCCCAGGAATCCTTTATCAGTCACGGAAGGAATTTTCTTTACTAACTCCTCTCTCCCAATCTATAGAGTCCTTATAGAAATGAGACTCCAGGAGCCTGCTCTGCAAAGCCACAACTCCAAATTTGGCCACACAGATGAAGTATCCTCAAGTCCTTTCTTTACAGAATCCTGATTTTAGAGTTAAAAGAGCCTTTATAGGTCATCTAGTCCTATAGACTAGGTGGGAAAATGAAGAATGGAAAAGACTGGGTGATTTGTCAGAAGTCATCATTAGGGTTGAAATGCTAGTTGAAAATGCTACTTAGTTTAGTTACTGCTAAAGAGTGACTCCAAGGTATGTAATACTAGTTGTTCTGATCATCACTGTCATCATTATCATAATTACTGATATTAGAATAGCGTACTTATTGAAAGAGTAGCCTGTATCAGGCAGTGTGCTAATTGTTCTAACTCATCTAATACCACAGCCCTATGAGGTATGTATGAATCCAATCTCCAGTTTTAGAAGTGGAAACTGAGGTTCAGAGAGGTAAGACAATTTGCCCAAGCTCATGGTGTTGGCAAGCAGTGGCTGAGTATGAAAACAGGTTTGAGATGCCTAACCACTCTGAACAACCTGAAAGCTTAAAAATTTTGTAATATTTTAGATGCGGTTTTTAAAATTAATCTTAGTAGGAGACAATTACAGAATGCTTCCCCCATTCCACGAGTACAAAAATATCAGAGTACTCATTGCACATTGTAAGTGTAAAAAACATAGCCCCTGAAGCCATCTGGATTGACCAGATGGGCCAGTCAACACTCTCATTCTTTTTAGTTGGGGAAACTGAGTCTCAGGCCGTGTAAGGCACCCGTGGGTGTTGCTAGGGTCATCACTCAGGCCTGAGGCGTCTCTGTCAGGGTTTTATTGAGCAAAGCTGCCTGCCGCCATATGCATTTAAATAATGAACAAGGATCAATACCTGTCTCTGTTCTTCTTGTCCACATTCCCTTGATGATGGCCTAAGAACAAGAGGCCAGATTCACCACGAAACTTCAGCCTGCAGTAGCAGCTCATTATATCCTTGCTGTAGCTAAATTTTCCCCACTAAGAACCATGAAAGATATTGAAAGGGGCGGCAGGAAAGGTCATAGAGAATTCGTCAGGATCTAAATCTTGAATGCTAGTGAGTTTATGTGGCTGAGTTTCCATAAAGAGACACTCATCCATCAACAAATGCTTATTCAATAGCCAACATAAACCCAGCTGGTAGATGGTATATCCCAGTAGTTAGTGTTCTGTGAACTCAGGCAGACCTGGGATCACATTTCATTTCTGCCATTTGCTAGCTGGAAGACTTTGTGCAAGTTTATTTGCTCCCTCCCTCTCACCTTCCTTCTTTCTTTTGTTCCTTGCAAATTTATTTAGGTAGAACACACAAAAAGTAAAGTGCATTAATGTTAAGTGATTGTGTGTGCGTGCGTGTGTATGTGTGTGTATCACCATTAACTAGATTAAGCCATGGTACCCCATAATGTTCCCTTATGTTGCTTCCTAGTGTATATATACCCACAGCAAGAGGTAATCACTACCTTGACTTCTATCTTCTATTGACTAGTTTTGCCTGTCCTTGAAATTCACATAAATGGAATCATGCAGAATATACCCTTTTGTGTCTGGCTTCTTTCACTCAATCTAAGAATTTGTGAGATTCATCCGTGTTGTGTGTAGCAATAGTTCATTTCTTATCTTGACATAGTATTTTTGTATGAATACACCACAATCCATTAATCCATTAATACAATCCATTCTCCTTTTGATGCATGTTTGTACCATTCTGAGTGGTTACTTTGAATAAAGAGGCTATAAACATTCTCATTCTCATATTTTTGCAGCATATGCAGTCCTTCTGTTGGGTACATAGCTAGGAGTGGAGTCAATGGGTCATTTTCCTTCTTTTTTTTAGAACTTCACTTTTATTTAGAAAATGGAAACCATGATACTACTACTGCCTTCTTAGCATTGCTGTTTGGGGCTGTTTTGATTACTCTTACAACGCACAATGAGTACTTTGATATTGTTGCACTCATGGAGTGAGGGAAACATTCTCTAATTTTATCCTAGCAAGTTTAATTTGAATGAGGTACATAGCCTACCACACGATAATCACCCAATGCTAGCATTCTAGTTGTGTGTTTTCATGGTACAAGCTTAGAGAGTGCGGTCTTGACCTAAGCTCTTTTCAAAAGGCGTGCCAACTGCTCATTTCACTGAAGATGACCGTGAAGAAGTTGGACTGAGCATGCCAGGCCCCTCCCTGTATAGGTTCTACACATGAAGCTTAGGCACAGCACTCACCACCCACCTGCTAAAGTTAAAAGTGCATTCCTCCCATTAATATTTATTCAGGGAACACTTTCTCCTTTGCCGTTTGCTTTATTTCATCTCACCAAAGAGAAAGCCAGTATCTCACCACTTTCTGGCAGCCAACATGACTGCAAACCAAGATCTCCAAAGAAGAGCCCTTCTTTATACCTGCATCCTTTTTTGAAATCTCTGCATTATCTAGATTGGAGAGATGAGCCTCTAAAAGATACAAGAAACAAAGCCTGGTAGGAAGGACTGTCAAGAAACTTGGAGTGTCCTCATGACCTCAAGAAGGGGCCGGGCTAAGAGGAGGGCACCTGAGAATCTTTGGGCCCTTTCTCCTCTGTAGGCCTGAGCCAGGCCCTTGTATCTACATGAGCAGAAACTTGGGCGGACCCAAAGCACACTGTGGTTGGAGCTAGAAGACAGCCTCAGAGACGCAATAAATCAAGGACAATTGTAAAGGTGCTTTGTGTTCTAGGATGTTGAAACATCTCTCTCTCTCTCTCTCTCTCTCGCTGTCTAATGAAGTCTTCCCCCAGGCACAATTAACTGTAGGCATAGGATAACATGAAGAACCACTCTCTGCCCCATTCCCTTTTTTTTTCTTCTGCAAATAATGGGATGATGTTTCATCTCCAAAAATAGCCCGTTGGGCTTGGAACACTTTCCTTCCCTTTTTAGGGCTCTATGGGATTACTGGATTATGAAGCAAAGGGTTTTTTTTGTTTGTTTCTGGTTTTTTTTTTTTTTTTTTTTTTTTTGCTGGTATGGCTGACTGGTATTAGAGAGCTGGAAGCCAATGGTAGCTGAAGTGCATGAAATCTTTCAAGTTTAATATTAAACACAAATGTATTGAACACTAAGTTTCAGGCACTGTGCTGGGTGCTTAACACTTATAATCTCAAAGAATTCTTATAATGATCTTACTATAGATTCTCCTTTCCTCCCTCATTTATTTGGAGATAAGAAAGCAAGGAGGTTATCACTCAGGGTTGTTCAGTCCTGTAGACTGAATGTTTGTGTTCCCTCCAAATTCATATGTTGGGATCTTAGCCCCAAATGTGATAGTATTAGGAGGTGGGGCCTTCAGGAGGTGATTAGGTCATGAGGGTAGAGCTCCCATAAATAGGATTAGTGCTCTTCTGGGAGACCCCAGAGAGTTCTCTCGCCAGTTTTTTCTACCACGTGAGGACACAGTGAGAATATGGCCATTTATGAACGAGAAAGCAGGCCCTCTCACCAGGCAGCAAATCTGCTGGCATTTTGATTTGGATTTCCCAGCCTCTGGCATGGTGAGAAATACATTTATGTTGTTTAGAAGCCACCCAGTCTATGGTATTATGTTGTAGAAGCCTCAAGCTGAAACGTGCAATTCGAAGGTGGCAGACCTGGGATGAGAATTCCATAGTTCATGTCTTTCATTTGGAAAATGTATCATTTGTCAATAGTAGTTACTACTATTGAAGTTTAATTTTGGGATTCCCCTGCCCTCCTAACATTTCTCACTGGTATCTATTTATTGTTCTAAAAATATAATCAGTTTTATTTTGATAATTTTCCCCCCTTATACCTAACCCAATGCCTGACAAAATCCAAGCTTAGGACTTTGGGTCAAAATAACCTTCAACTGGTGGTCCATAAAATAAAATGATGCTCACCTAGCCTGCTCTGTGAGTTCTCTTCCCAGCTGAAGAATCTCCCTCTTTTCCAACTTGTCTTGAAGGTGATAGTGGACATCTGTTCATTTTTAATTTTTATTTTTTATTGAGATGGGGTCTTGCTGTGTTACCCAGGCTGGAGTGCAGTGGCTATTCACAGGTGTAATCCACTACTGATCAGTACAGGAGTTCTGACCTGCTCAGTTTCCAGCCTGGGCTAGTTCATTCCTCCTTAGGAAACCTGGTGGTCCCCCACTCCGAGGAGGTCATCATGTTGACGCTGAACTTGGTACAGACACACCATCAGTATAGTGCCTGACAACCCAGAACTCCTGGACTCAAGCAATCCTCCTGCTCATCCTCCTGAGTAACTGGGACTACAGTTGTGTGGCACGGGGCCAGGCAACATCTGTTACTGTTATTGGCTGTCCTGCCCTTTGGACTGCCCTTTTCTGCTCCATGTCATTCTGGAGGTGGGACTTTAAATCCGGGGGCCCTTTTTCTCCTATTCAACCTTTCTACCCAGAGCATCCCTGTCCCCTTGCAGGTGATGGATTGGTTCAGGGGTGAACATGTGAATCCTTTGCTGAGATCAGGATGGATGGTGGGAAGGAGTGGAGTTGTTTCCTTTAGAAATGATGAGCTTCAGCCGGGCGCAGTGGCTCATGCCTGTAATCCCAGTGCTTTGTGAGTCCAAGGCGGGTGGATCACCAGAGGTCAGAAGTTCGAGACCAGCCGGGCCGACATGGTGAAACCCCGTCTCTACTAAAAATACAAAAAATTAGCCGGGCGTGATGGTGGGCACCTGTAATCCTAGCCACTAGGGAGACTGAGGCAGGAGAATTGCTTGAACCCGGGAGGTGGAGGTTGCAGTGAGCTGAGACTGTGCCACTGTACTCCAGCCTGGGCAACAGAGCAAGATATCATCTAAAAAAAAAAAAATGATGAGCTTCTGTAGGAATAATGTATGCTTAGTGCTGTTGAGGGCCATCTTTGATTATATGAAAGGGGTGGCAGGAAAGGTCATAGAGAATTCACCAGGATCTAAATCTTGAATGCTGGTGACCTCATGTAGCTGAGTTTCCATAAAGAGACATCTATCCATCAACAAATTATTATTAATTGAACCCAGAAAAAATATGAAGCAGTTGTGCAGGAAAGAAGATACGAGAAATGGGGTGGGGTGGGAGGAAAATCTAATGACCTATTCTAAAGTGAACTTTGGATTCAGCTGTGACTGTTTCAGCTACTTGGGGCACTCATGAATATGTGCTGCTGAGTTCTCTCTGCTGTGAGCAGCAGCATAGTGGACATCTCCAACAGCTGTATCTTTAGATCTGCCAGATGTTCACTTTGAAGTCACATTCTCCCTGGGCTTCTCTCAGCCCAGCCAGTGACTGAGCATGGTACAGGTTCTAGAGCAGGATTATTTCTCTCCAAAGTGGGACTTATCTAATGGCGTAAGAGGTCTTTGCTCTTGGGCTTCCTATTGGCTTTACTGAGACATTATTATTATTATTTTTGATCTGCGCTGTAGTCTGAGGCTGCTTCTTTCCAATCCTCCTTTTGTCCCTGTCTCCTTTCCCAGGTGTCAGACCTGGGACATAGTCTAAATGCTCTCCCAGCCTCCTCCTGCTTCCTTTATTCTTCACAGGCAACTCCTCCAATAAGTCTCTTTACTGTCTAATTCTGTTTTGGTTTTTGCTTCCTGGAGGACTTGAACAGACACATCACCCAATACATTTTATGTTTGCTTAATAAATTGGTTATGAATTGGCTCTCTGTCATTTTCAATCCAAATAATCTTATAGAAAATGGGATCTGGGCCAGGCACGGTGGCTCACGCCTGTAATCCCAGCACCTTGGGAGGCCGAGGCAGGTGAATCATGAGGTCAAGAGATCGAGACGATCCTGGCTAACACGGTGAAAACCCATCTCTACTAAAAATACAAAAAATTAGCTGGGCTTGGTGGCAGGTGCCTGTAGTCCCAGCTACTCCAGAGGCTGAGATGAGAGAATGGCTTGAAACCCGGGAGGTGGAGCTTGCAGTGAGCCGAGATCGTGCCACTGCAACTGCACTCCAACCTGGGCAACAGAGTGAGACTCCGTCTCAAAAAAAAAAAAAAAGGATGCTAGCAAGGCTATGGTGAAAAGGGAGACTTTACACGCTGTTGGTGGGAATGTAAATTAGTCCAGCCACTGTGGAAAGCAGTCTGGAGATTTCTCATAGAACCTAAAACAGAGCTACCATTTGACCCAGCAATTCCATTACTGGGTATATACCCCAAAGAAAATAAATCATTCTGCCAAAAAGACACCTGCACTCATATGTTTATCGCAGCACTGTTCACAATAATAAAGCCATGAACTCAACCCAGGTGCCCATCAATGGTAAGTTAGATAAAGAAAATGTGGTGCATATACACCACAGAATACTACACAGCCATGAAAAGAACAAAATCGTGTTCTTTGCAGCAACATGGATGGAGCTAGAGGCCATAATCCTAAGCAAACTAAGTGAGGAATAGAAAACCAAATACCACATGTTCTCACTTACAAGTGGGAGCTAAACATTGAGCACCCCTGGACAGAAACATGGGAACAGGAGACACTGCAGACAACTAGATGGATGGGGAAGCAAAAGAGGGGGGTCGTTGATTGAAAAACCATGTATTGAATACTGTTCTCCCTACCTGGGTGACAGAATCCATACCCCAATCCTCAGTGTGATGCAATATTCCCATGTAACAAACCTGCACATGTACAACTTGTATCTAAAATACATGTACCTGACTCATGCCTGTAATCCTAGCACTTTAGGAGGCTGAGCAGTGTGAATCACTTAAGCTCAGGAGTTCGAGACCAGCCTGGGTAACATGGCAAAACCCTGTTTCTACAACAAAATACAAAAATTAGCTGGGTGTGGTGACACCTACCTGTAGTCCCAGCTACCTGGGGGGCTGAGGTGGGAGGATCACTTGAATCTGGGAGGTAAAGGCTACAGTGAGCTGAGATCGCGCCACTGCACTCCAGCCTGGGTGACAAAGTGAGACCCTGTCTCAAAAATAATAAAATACACGTGCCCCCGGTATCTAAAATAAAAGTGTTTTTTTTTTTTGTTTTGTTTTAAAAAAAGATTGTTTGCTGAGAGTTAAATGACAAGAGATTAGGAGTAACCCTTGAAAATGAACAAGATTTCCAAACTTGAACAAGAAGAGAGGGTGGTGGGATGTCGGGTGAGTCTCAATACCAATTTAAGTCTTGTCTGGGACTATCCTTAAGGTTGATGTCTAAATTCAAATCTCTTATTCTGTATATTTTCTTTACTTCAAATCCACCTATCCCAAAGCTTCCTGGATATTGGCACTTGGCTATCTCTCAGGCACTGGGGACCCTACAGGTCTCAAATCTAACTTACTACTTTTTCCCCGACTTCCCGAATTTTCTCTTCTGTAATGTCCCTTAACATAAGGAATGTCCCATTGTCAATTCAGTAGATCAGAACAAAAATTCAGGAGTCATCCTGGACCCCTTTCTCTTCCTCCCTCCTCTGCATTCCGTAAAACTTAATTCCTCCTTTATGAAGGTCTCATGCCCTCCTTCTCTGTTTCCCTAAGTAAGGCACACAAAGTACCTACCCTGTGCCTGGCCTGTGGAAGTTACTTCTAAATATTAAATGTTAATTTCCATTACTTCAAAACCTGGGATCATATAGACTTTTATAAGTCAATAATCAGCTTTTTAAAATTTATTAAGAGACTGTTTATAATAACTAAACTCAGAAGGTGGTTTATCCTCCTGCTTTCTTCTAGGAAGAGATCCCATTATAACCAGAATAAAAGGAATGGCCCCTGGAGAAAAATCAACTTTGTGTGCCAAAGCAATGCTTTGTAAAATTTGAAAGCAATTCTAAAACTTGTTGGGTTGGGAAACTGACAAAAGGTTGCCAACTCTTTCATTTGCCAAGTTAGGTAACATTTTAAAAATTGCTATCTGCAATTACTATCAGTTTGTAAATGTGGCACTTGATTAAAACTGTGGCTCAAAAGTTTTAGTTCTGAAGTGAAGCTGCTTTCAAAGAAGTAGCATCTACACAGTATCTTCCCATCTAAAGTCATCTTAGTTTTTAAATGACATAATGACCAATTCTTTGTTGTTGTTGTTGTTGTTGTTGTTGTTTTTGAGATGGAGTCTCGCTCTGTCGCCCAGGCTGGAGTGCAATGGCGCAATCTCGGCTCACTGCAACCTCCGCCTCCTGATCTCAAGCAATTCTCTTGCCTCAGCCTCCTGAGTAGCTGGGATTACAGGCATGCACCACCATGCCCAGCTAATTTTTTTGTATTTTTAGTAGAGACGGGGTTTTACCATATTGGCCAGGCTGATCTCTAACTCCTGACCTTGTGATCCACCCACCTTGGCCTCCCAAAGTGCTGAAATTACAGGTGTGAGCCACCATGCCTGGCCCATGACCAATTCTTAAAACCCATTTTCTCTCTTCTTATCTTCCCAAGTTTTTGCACCCAAACTTTCCAAATCTTCTCAACCCCCTTCTGCAGGGTTTTAATTTTCTCCCCCTTCCTTCCCCATGTGTTTCTAGCTGTTTGCCATGCAGATTGACTTAACCTCCCGCCTTCTCAGTCCTTTCCCCACTTTTCTTTCTGGTGGCAGTGCTCTGTTCCTCCCTTCCTCTGGTTCAGCATCAATAAAGCTCCTGCCTGCACCCTAGTCCAATTATCTAACAAAGGCAGAACTCGTTCTGTGGATAAAGAAGGAAAGACATTGGGAAATTTGATCTTTATAGCTGGTAGGGGAAGGAGAAGAAAGACTGGCTGGCGTGAATTGCTCTTGTTCCATTGCCAAAAAGAAGAATTTTTAATAGTAATAAATATAGAAAGAACAGAATCTTAGAATAAAGGGCAGTTTTTGGTATTGAGTACTTTTGCCTATGTGAACAACTCATGACATTTTTCTCTTTTTGTCCATTAGCCATTGACTGATGAAAACTTAGGGGCCTTCTGGTTCATCTTCCCTGATTGGTTTTTGCCTTTTTTTTTCCCCCCTAGGTGCATTGAACCTATAGTTAGCAAAGCCCTGTTAGAGCATCTGGATAATCTTCTCATTGTGTGGGTAGGAAGGAAGGTAGATCAAACTTCCAGCTCTGTTTCTATCTTCTTGTCACATCTACCCATGTTTGAGCTCCAGGTGGAGTCCTTTGATTGCAGGGCAATAAACTCCATGCTCTATAGGAACTGTTTAGGAAAATGAGAAGTTCACTTCCCTGATGAAGCCATGAACTTTTCTTTTTTGACCCAGAGAGAAAAAAAAATCTAAGAGAAATAGAACAAGAAGTAAGACTGAGGATAGAAGAGAGCTTTTTACTCATACAGGCTGAGCATCCCTAATTTGAAAATCCAAAACCCAGAATACTCCAAAATCTGAAACTTTTTGAGCACCCATGTTATGCTCCAAGGACATTCTCATTGGAGCATTTGGGTTTTGGATTTTTCAAATTAGGAATGCTGAACTGGTAAATATAGTACAAATATTCCAAAATCTAAAAAATAATTTCAAAATCCAAAATGCTTCTGGTTCCAAGCATTTCAGATATGGAATACTCAACCTGTACCAGTTTGGGCTTGCCAACTCAAATAAATTACACTGTGGGTTCACGTATTCTGCATCACACCAAATGACCCCTTCTTGGGAGATTGCATTTCTAATAAGGTGCATCTCCTTTGTACGTCTGACAGTGCTGTAATTTACAGCATTTTTTTTTTTTTTACAGTAAAAACGAGACCTTCATTTTAAATGTTTCAAATGTTTTAATTTCTCCAGAATTAACTTCTTTCTTGTTGGCTCCGGGATAGTGGACTGCTACTTGGCATCTAATAAAACAGTATTCAGTGGGAGTGTGTAGAGAATAAGGCTCTGTAGTCATCTTGATTTAATAATATGATTAAATATTTATTGAGAGTCTAATATATGCTAAACATGGTGTTTGGCCATGGTACGCACGTAATTGCAATTCAAATCTGCAAGGCAGGAGTTATTATCCATATTTTACAGATGAGGAAACTGAGTGTCAGAGGGGTTTAGGCTCTTGCCTGTGGGTGTTGAGGTGGTAAGTGGTAGAGCTGGGTTCAAATCCATGTTTGACTCTAAGACACATGTTCTTCCTGTAGACATCTTGCTGGGTAGCATCTGTTATCTACTGTTGTCTTTAACTGACATCTGGTTTGGCTGAAACTCAGGCTCAGATGATGCAAAGGGAGCTGCGGATTGGAAGAAAAGCTCACTACTTCAGGAGAAGATGTATGGGGTCACACATTGAGTGTGACGTACTCTTGCTAATGCACCCAATTGCCCAACTTCTAAATTAAACTCTTTTTTGTCTCCAAAATTTAGATTTTGTTCAGAGAAGGACTCCTGGGGTGATATGATGGTGGAGATGATGGTTGTGGTGGTGATGGTGATGGTCATAGTATTGGTGGGGATGGTGGTGATGCTGGAGATACTGTGGTGGTGGTGGGTAGAGATGGTGATGATGGTGATGGTGAGGGAGGTGGAGGTTGTGGAGGAGATGGTGGTTCTGATGGTGGCAGAATTAATAGTGGTAAAGTAGTGATGGTGGGGTGATAGTGATTGTGGTGATGGTGATGGTGGAAAGTGGTGTGGAGTAATGGTGGTAGAGATCATAGTAGTGGTGGTAATGGCATTGGTGATAATGGTAGAGATCTCATGGTGATGGTGGTGATAATGATAGTGGCAGCAGTTCGTTTGTGGGGTTAATATACCCCAGAAACTTGATTTGATCAGTATAAACAAGTTGATGAGAATCTGGACAAGTGATAACATCTTCACACATTCCCATAAGACTGAGGTAGCAACCAGACTCTAATTGGATAATTGATGGTGCATAATTATTCTTTCTTATCACAAACTTTTAGGTCTGCTATTTTGGCTTTCCCAATCCTGAGACAAGGAAGCCAAATTAGACACAAGGTTTGTTCAGAGAGTATGGAAGGAAAAAAAAGCAAGAATGATCCCTAATAAGCATTTGTACACTCCTGTCCTAGAGGGAGACTCACTTACATCCAACCTTACTTTACATCATCTGTTTTTGTAGGTGCAGTCTGACGTATAATCTTTCTAATCTGACAAATTTGGGATGAGAGAAATCTCAAACTCATGACTTATCTGAGGCTTAATTTTCTCAATAGACAAGTAATGCTGAGTTTTCCAAATTATAAGGATCTAATAAGATAATGTGCATAGACTATTCAGTACAGTTCTGGGGCCAAAATATTTATTTTGGAATTGGTATCTGATCTATAAAATGCCATTAAATTAATTCTTACAACAAACCCCCAAAGAATCCCCATTTTAATGCTATGTAAACTGAGCTATAGCTCACTTAACAGAGGTGTTAAGTAACTTTTTTTAATATATATACTTTACGTTCTAGGGTACATGTGCACAACGTGTGCAGGTCTGTTATATATGTATACATGTGCCATGTTGGTGTGCTGCACCCATTAACTCATCATTTACATTAGGTATATCTCCTAATGCTATCCCTCCTCCCTCCTCCCACCCCACAACAGGCCCCAGTGTGTGATGTTCCCCTTTCTGTGTCCAAGTGTTCTCATTGTTCAATTTTAAGGAACTTTTAATAGTAGGTAACACTTATTGGTCACATATAGGTGCCATGTACTGTGCTAAACATCACCTCATTTAATCCTAACATCAACCACATGAGGTAGTACCCTTATTCTCCCCATTTTACAGATGAGAAAACTGAGGCACAGAGAGGTTGCATAACTTGCTCATGTGGTGAGAGGAAGATGGAGGATTTTGCACTCAGGTTACTTACTCCAGAATCCACTTGTTTAACTGGGAATTGGGATGGTGGTGAGGTATTGGTCACATGGGGGTGGTGCTGGTTGGGGATCTGAGCAGAAGCTCATACAGATGCAGCTACCGCCTCAGCAGTGTATCTTTCCCTTGCCAGGATTTTCATCCTTCCCAAGGTCGCCTTGACTGTGCATATGAGAGGAGTATCCGGGGCCAAGCCCAGCTGCTTTGGCAAGGATGTTTATAGAAGGAACATCTCCTCCACACCCAGGAGGATGTGCGCTTTACACTCTTTGGGCTCCAAAAACCTGGCTCCAAAAGTTTCAGCCATGCAAAAAAGAAAAGAAAATTGTACTTGCTCTCTTCAGGGGGAAGAAAAAGGCAAAAAAAAAAAAAAAAAAGCAAGAACAAACCTCTCCCATCCATCTGTAACCAAATAGATTTTGTGCTTGGTTTCCTTGGGTGGCCTTCTCTTAATAGTTTCTAATTCATAGAGGCAAAAAACATAAAACAATTTAAGGCATTGGCACGCTCAGCTCAGCAACCCAGTGTATTCTCGAGGGAGTGCTTTTGGCAGGGACCTCCTGAAGTTGGCCTAGCTAGGAGGCTTGGAGGCTCACAAGAACAGAGGAAGGTTTTTTTTCTTTCTTTCTTTCTTTTTTTTCTTGTGCTGTTCCCTGCTTGCTGAGAGGTATGTGAGGGAAGTGGGTTGGCCGGGTAATTATCTGGCTGGTAATTACAGCCAGTTGTGGAGGAATACTGCCTATTCTGAGCGGTCGCCATGCTAGCTGGGAAGAACCCTCACCGAGTGATGGATTTATGGCTGGCCGTGCAGAGCGGGATGTATGTTTTGGCTTGTGCACTAGGGAGAGCTCGGCCTCTCCCTCTTTCTTTGCCTCTCTCACTCTCTTTAATCTCAACTTCAGAAGGGAAGGAGTTGGTCATTAATTCGTCTGGATTTTGAAATTGGGCTTTTTCATGTGAAAGAGGCAAGAGTTGTGAGGATTTTGTTCATTCTGTCTCTGGTGTCACATCTACTGTATTCAGTTAGTATTTACTAAGTGAAATAAATTCATTTAGAAAGAGCATTGATATGATGTCAACCAGTATTTATAGAACATTTTCCAAATGTCAAAGCCCCATTATAAACAGCTTCTGTGTACTGTGAAGTGGATTCTCAGTTTTACTTCTGCTTTACAGATGAGGGGACTGAAGCTCAGAGAGGGGAGTAACTTACCTAAGGTTACACAGCTAGAAAGTCAGAGCAGGTATTCAAATCTGGGCAGCCAACTGCAATATGATATTATGGATGGATCCGTGGAAGGCTAGATATTGGAATGATAGATGAAAGACTTTTAGAGAAAGTTAACCCCGTCCCATTTATGTTTAGTGGATAAGAGAAGCATATGCCTGGATTCCAGGTTTAAGCAGTGAATTTGTAGCAGAGCCAGACTTTTTGACACTTTGGCCAGAGCTTCTGCCTCTCTCTCTGTTGCCTCTTTTTCTCCATGTCAGAGAAGTTTCTAAGTCCCAGAAAAGCTGCACATTCATACTCATAAACTCTCCCTCACCAGGCCTAGGTGCCTTGAGGGAATCGGAGATGGAACCATCATCTTGACCCCAAGGAAAGTTAACCATCATCCTGGTTTACCTAGGACTGAGGGGTTTCCCAGGATGAAAGACTTTCAAGACTAAAAGTCTTGGAACAAATCAGTCACTCTATCCTGATGTGACTTGGTAAACTCTTCTATAAACAGCCTATTTAAACCCATGTTCTATAAACCTTTTAGGAATGTCATCCAATGTAGGGCTGAGGACCTGCGCTTCGGCATCAGACAGACCTGGTGTGGAATCTCACCAGCACCACTTCCTTATCAGTGAGTGACCTTGGACAGCTTACCTACCTCTCTGAGCCTTAGTTTCTCCACATGTAAAGTAGGGATGATGCTTACATCTGTCTCACAGGGTTGTCTTGAGGTTGAAATGAGATCATGTATGTCAGATACTCAGCACAGGGCACCTCTAAGAAAATGCAAAAGCAAGCCTCTGTCTCATGCTCTCGCCACATAATTATAGTTCAGTGTCAATGGCAGAGTCTGAAGTCATCATGCTCAGTTGGCTTCTGGCTCATCTCAGCAGGAATGGCTGTTTTCTGTGTTATTTTCTGGGGTTGCAAACCCAAATGCATGTAGAGGCCAGGAATGAACTGAACCTACTACGTGCCAGATTCACCCATGTGATGTTTAGAGTTTCCCAACAACCCTGTGAGAGAGCCGGGGCTTCCATATTCATTTTTCAGATGAGTAAACTGAGACTCAGAAAGGTAAAGAGACTTGTCCAAAGTCATTCATGTACTGAGTGGTTGAGGTGAGACTTGAACCCAGGCAGCAGTCTGTCACCAGAGCTTGGGCTCTTGGCCACAGAAGGGCTCATTTTTTCAGAACTGCATTGAATCCTTTTTGTGTATAATGCACATTATTTAATGCATTCCTTCTTATTTTGCACTAAGGTATTTTGGTTCAATTTTTGTAATTTTATTTTACATCTCTGGAAACAATATTGGGGCGAGGAGCGTCCTTTATCTCCACAAGGATTTCTCAACTGTGGCCCTCTTGACATTTTGAGCCAGACAGTTCTTGGTTGTGGGTGCTGTCCTGTGTATTGTAGGATATTCAGCAGCATCCCTGGCCTCTACTTACAGGTTGCCAATAGCACCCCCTTCAGTGTTTCTAGATGTTGCCAAATGTCCTTTTTGAGGGGAGGTGCAAAATTGCTTTCTCTTAGGAAGCATTGAACTATACCTTTGTATTCTGGCACAGAACATTTCCCGAATCCAAATGTTTGTGATATTTTTAAAAGATTTTTGATGCATAGTGACCAAATGTAATCCACAAAAGTTGTACCAATTCATAAGACCACCTATGGTGCATGCAAATGCTGTTCCTCCTCATGCTTGCCAATGACGGTGTTACCTGGTACAGTCTTTGGGAATCCTTAAGAAGTACTTGTGTAGTTCTAGATATGTAGAACAGAGAGTCCTTTATAGAGTGTCTAAGTCTATCCTTTCAAATAGGGAAAACTGAGGCTAGAAGGAACAGAGACTTGCCTCAGGCCACACAGTGAGTCAATGGCAAAGTTGGGACTCTTCAAACATTGATAGACAGCAACTTGTAACTGTCGCCTGGCATCCCAGTAATAGCCTTGATCATCCCAAATTAGATTGAGTCTTTGAGGCAAATATTATTTCCAGGAGTTTTCTCCTAGATGGTATATCATTCCATAAAATTATTTTTTTATTGTGCTGGCTGTGGATAAAGGCAGTATTTTGGTGGCAAGGCAGGGAGTGATGTATGCTGGGCAGTGGAAAGGCTGGTAAAAGTTTATGGGCTTGCAGCCTGCTACAAACTGGGTTTATTGTTCTTTGTAAATTCTCTGTCTTTTTTCCCCACTTTGAAGTCAGGAGTGATGAGATCAGTGGCCTAATTGATCCAGGATGGGAAGAGACTATGATACTCACAAAAGATAGGGTTGATGCGCTCCTGTGGCTGCATATGGTTCAGTTCATGAGCGCCCAAGAGGGAAGTGCTCTGTTGACCCAACTTAACTTGGAATGAGCTTAAACCCTTCCCCAGTGCCTTCATGGCCTGGTCTATGTCTGTCTCTCTGACTTCATCTTCCACCTCACCTCCTCGGGCTCACTCTGCTGTAGCTGTGATAACCTGCTTTCTTTTCCTTGAAGAGCGGCATCTGTTCTCAGGGCTTCAGGGCCTTTGCACTTGCTGTTCCCTCTGCCTGGTACTTTGTTTCAAGAGTTCTTCTTTTTTTTTTTTTTGAGACAGAGTCTTGCTCTGTCACCCAGGCTGGAGTGCAGTGGCCGGATCTCGGCTCACTGCAAGCTCCGCCTCCCGGGTTCACGCCATTCTCCTGCCTCAGCCTCCCGAGTAGCTGGGACTACAGGCACCCGCCACCTCGCCCGGCTAGTTTTTTGTATTTTTAGTAGAGACGGGGTTTCACCGTGTTAGCCAGGATGGTCTCGATCTTCTGACCTCGTGATCCGCCCGTCTCGGCCTCCCAAAGTGCTGGGATTACAGGCTTGAGCCACCGCACCCGGCCAAGAGTTCTTCTTATGGCTGATGCCTTTGATTGCTTGACGTCTCTGCTCATATCCCCCTGCTTCAGAGATGGCTCCTTGACCACCCTGTTTAAAGAAGTCCTTCCCTCTAGTATTGCGTTAATTCATCTCCTGTTTAGGAGATGAGATTTCACCATTTACTCTGTAGAATTTCCTTATGTGTCTACTAGTTCATGACACGGTCTCCCTACTGGGGATGAGGATTCCATATCTGGTACACAGGCATATTTCCAGTAGCTAGAACAGTGCCGGGTTTACAACAACTACTCGTTAATGGAATGAAATAGTTGAGGGTCTACTCCATGTAATATCTGGAGAAATATAGTCAAAGCAGAGAAATAAAATATGGGCACACAAACTAATCACAGGAAAGTAGATGCAGGTGGTGTTGAATGTTGGAGGCATGGTAAATGGGGATGCTATGATAGTCTGAGGATGAAGCTGGAGGGCTCTGAGTTTTCCTACAGGCAATGCAAAAGGTTTCAAGAATGCAAAGGGTTTGAATGGGTGGGGAGGAGTGAGTGAGGCATTTCAGGCCATGTGTCTGATGGGCTGTTGATAAAAGACTGAAATCTGCTCTGGAGACTGGCCCATGACTGTTTGGCCAAGGAGGCAGAGTCACTGACACAGGACACCACACAGCACTGCATGTGCATGTTGGGCCAGGCTTTGGGACTTGAGTCTCGCATGAGGATTGAAAGCTAGAATTGAAAAATAAGAGAGCTCTGGAGTTAGATGGAACTGGGATTTAAATCTGCCATTGAGTAGCTGCATGACTGTATCAGTTAGCTATTGCTGTGTAACAAACCACCCCAAAACTTGATGGTTACAACAGCAAACATTTATTTCACTGATGCATGATGATTGACTGGGTGGCTCTGCTGGTATAGGCAAGTCTCCACTGGGGTTTTTCATGTGTTTTCAGACAGCTTCTGGGTCAGCTTGGGGCTGGCTGGTCTAAGATAGTTCAGCACTGCCTGTCACCTTTGCTCCATGAGGCCTCTTCTCCTCCAGCAGGTTAGCTAGGCCTTATTTCCATGCACATAGCAACTCAAGTGGCACCAGAAAGAGTGAGAGTTACAGCAAGAGAGAGAAGAGTGAGTTTGCAAGATTTCTTGAGACCTGGACTTAGCACTAGCATATCATCACTTCTGCTTTATTCTATCAGCCAAATCAAATTGAAGACCAGCTCTAATTTGAGAGGTTGGGAAACGAACACCACTTCTTGATGGGAGATAGCTGCAAAGTGCCATTGCAAAGTATGTGAATCCAGGGAGGAGTTAAAGATTTTGACCATTTTACAATTTACCAGGGAGACTTTGAGAAAGTGATTTAATCTTTAATCTTGCTTTTTACTCTATAAAATGGGCTTCAAAATATGGCAGGTACATTTCTTAGCATAGTCTAGCCCTGCTCAATAAATGATTCTCATCATGGTGGTAACATCTTTTACCGTCACTGTCACTGTGGGATGCACATGCAGCCTTAGGCAGAGACAGTAGAACTGAGTTCATATCTGATTATTAGCTGTGCAAGACTAAGCCGGAGTAAGCAAGTTGGGTTCATTTAGGATATCTGCTTCCTGTCCATAAAATGGGATCATAGTAGCTGCTTCCTGTCTACCCCACTGTTGTGAAAGTCCTTTGCAAATCCATAGCACAGCTTAATCCCATTCAATAAACATTTCTTGAGTGCCACTGTGTGCAGGCATTGTGTTGGGCATTAGGAGAATAATGAGTAAGAAAAAAAGACCACCTCTGTGTCCAGCAGGGGAAGAGAATTAAATGGAATGCTCTTTAATACAGTGTGATGAGCCCTGATGTAAGATAAGTATGTAATGACAATGTAAATAATGATAAATGATGAATGGTTAAAATCACGCCTACTATTTACTGAGGGATTCCAATGTACCACTGCCTCTGTTAAACATGGGAATTGGTCTAGTACTATAGTGAAGAGCATAGACTCTACCTTTTGTTTCCAACATTACTAGTTCTGTGACCTTGACTGGCGATTTGACCTCTCTGAGCCTCAGTTTTTGCACGTGCAAAATGGGGTCAATAATAGTGATGGACTTACAGGGTTGTAGTGGGATTAAATGAGATAATCCATATAGAGCCCTTGAAGTGAGCTCAGCACGTAGTAAGTGCTCAATAAGGCAAATATATATCTATGTCATTCAATTATTTCTACGATCCTGCAAATGAGGACATGACCCCCATTTTGTGGATGAAAAAACTATAGCCCTGAGGATCCCAGAAGTACAGAGAGTTTTGGGAACACCAAAAAGGACATGAAATATTCCTGACCAAATTGGGGAGGCCAGAGAAACCCCAGATAGAGGTGAACCCACCAATCCCCTAGGTAGGGTTTTTTTGTTTTTGTTTTGTTTTGTTTTGTTTTCTCCCTCTATCTGTTTAGCAGGCACTGCTTGCCTGGTTCTCTATTTTTTATTTTATTTTTCATTTTTGTGGGTGCATAGCAGGTATGTATATTTGTGGAATACATGAGATGTTTTGATACAGGTGTGCAATGTGAAGCAAGCACCTCATGAAGAATGGAGTATCCATCCCCTCAAGCATTTATCCGTTGAGTTGCAAACAATCCAATTGCACTCTAACACTTACTACCCTAGGTGTATAGTGGGTTGGCTCTAAAGTGACCATCCCCCCAAGTTATGTCCTTGTATATGGGCAGCATCTGTGGCTTTCTTCTAACCAGTAGACTATGACAAAGGGGATGGAATATCACTCCCGTGACTATGTTATGTTGCATGAGACTCTGTCCCAGTAGACTGGGGCCAAGGACTCTGCAGGCCTTGAAGATGCAAGCTGCTATGATGTGAACTGCCACATGGCAGGGAACTGCAGGTACCATCTAGGACGTGAGGACCTCAGTCTTACAACTGCAAGAAACCAAATTCTGCTGACAGCTATGTGAACTTTAGAAGAAGACCTGGAACCTCCAGAAAGGAATGCAGCCCGGCCAATTTGCTGATTGCATCCTTGTGAGACTCTGAGCGAGAGGACCCAGCTAAACTCTGCCTGGACTCCTGACCCATGGAAACTGTAAGATAATAAGTATGTGTTGTTTTAAGCTGCCAAATTTGTAGTAATTTGTTACACGGCAGTGGAAAATGAATTCAGTTGGAGATCTGGCCATCCGCTGCTCAATATACATATTAGTGATTTTTAGTCCATCCAGCTTTGAGTTCCACTAACCTGTGCTGAGCAGTTGCATGTGTCAGCGTGGCATTTCCGTGTCCTAGACATGATCTCATTTTATAGGGACTGAGAACATACATCCTGAAGCTGCTTTGTGTTCTTGGGCAAGTTACTTACCCTCTCTGGGTCTTGCTTTCCTCATCTTCAAAATGGGGCTAAGTAGTAGCACTGGCTCATTTGGGTTATATAAGGGTTAAATGACTAGTGCATGTAAAGAATTTGGAAGGATACCTGGATGAAGAGTGCTTACAAATGTCAGTGATTATAGTTAATATTAACAATATTACATACATTAATAGGACATTGTTGCTATTACTGTCATCATTGCGAATCTATGCAGTAGATGGTGAGCTCTCCATTTTACAGATGGGAAACTGAGGGCTAAAGGCAGTAAGTGGCTTGCTTAAGGTTCCAGGTTTATTTAATGTCAAAGCAGGGACTAGAATTGGCCCTCTCCATAGTTCCTCTTTCCCCTGCCTCCATCTCAGACCCTTTTTTGTCCACAACTCCATATCTTTCTCCCTGTGGATTTTTTTTTTTAAGACAGGTTTTCACTCTTGTCACCTAGGCTGGAGTGCAATGGCGTGATCTTGGCTCACTGCAACCTCCACCTCCTATGTTCAAGCAATTCTCCTGCCTCAGCCTCCCGAGTAGCTGGGATTACAGGCACCCGCCACCACGCCCAGCTAATTTTTGTATTTTTAGTAGAGACGGGGTTTCATCATGTTGGCCAGGCTGGTCTCGAACTCCTGACCTCAGGTGATCCGCCTGCCTCAGCCTCCCAAAGTGCTGGGATTACAGGCGTGAGCCACCATGCCTGGCCACCCTCATGGATCTTTGTTTAAACTCATGGCTTACCCATTTCCAGTCAATAGTTGACCACTCAGGGCTGATTTCTCTCCTCTGGGGCTGCCTCACCACGGAGCTCACCTGGCAACTCACCTGTCAGCTGCTCACTCTGCTGACACCATGGACACCTGCATCTTTCTCTGAGCCCAGGGTGGGACCAGATCTTATTTATTTCTGAATATCAGGACTTAGCCCTGTGTCTATTACAGAGTAAGAGCTCAGCATATTTGTGAATAAATGAGTAAATGAATGAACTGAAGAAAGTAATGCAAAAACAAAATCCGTAAGGGCTGTGAGTTTAGGAAAAATCTGCATCTCCCTCTACTTTGAATCCTGAGTCTAGAGAGGTGCTTGGCACATCCATTGAATGTAGACATGACTGCACAAAGATGCTAACAATAAACAGAGTCCCAAGGGGATTCTGAACTGGTAACTCCTCAAGAGGAGAGAAGGCCTTTTCTTATCTTTATATTTCCTTGCTGGGCACGCAGTAGGTGCTCAATTGATGTTTGTTGAATGGATTACTAAGTGTATGCATGAATGAAGATAACAATATAAAAAGTGCCACAGTGCAACTGAGAATTGTGAGTTTCTCAAGTTAAAAGACTGATTATGATCCATCTTGTATCTTCAATTCACCAGGCAATGCCTGGTACATACTCGCCGGGCAATGCCTGGTACATAGTAGGCCCTCAGATTCCGGAAGTCAGAAAAACTGACCATCAGCCCTTGGGAAGATCAACCAAACCCATGCTGAGAACATCAAAGTGAACACAACTGCCCTTTGCCCTCCAGAGCTAGACTTTTTCTGCCTTTGCTAAGGTTTTTTTTTTTTCCACTCCTGTGGTTTGAAGCCAGTTCCTTAACATTGTGTAAACATGGTTTTGTGTGGTTAAAAATGTATTTTAAAAATGTCACTAATTACCCAATAGCCTGTAACCACTCTTTCAGGGATTTAATTGGTCTGTCATGTAAATGCCTAATTAGGAGCCTTGGAGAATGGGAGAGATGGAAGTTTTGGTGTCCCGAGGCTTTCTGGCTACTTCTTTCTCTAGAGGCCTAGTGGAAACACGGGGTCCCCTGCGTCAGCAGCTGGAGGGACAGTCTCAGGCTGCACTGGGGCCCTGGCGCTCTGGCCTCTGGGATGGTGCTGGGGCCGGAATGCATCTGCATGCAGGGGATCCTCAGGCTACCAAATTTATCGGGAACCAACTGCCCTGGCCTCTGCTCCATGCCCAGCAGAATATGATCATTTCAAACCCAAATAACACTCACATGCGAAGCTCTGGCTCCCCACTTTCCTTTTCATCCCAAATAGCCCGAGTTGCTACCGTCTGGTCCTTACTCATAGAACATCTACAATTCAATACGAGTTTTAAGAATCTAGGTGAAACAGGCAAACTCCTCAGTTGAACCCATTTTAAAGGATTCCATGTAACATCCCCACATCCCACACTTTCTTGCTTTGCTGATGCCTCAAAAGACAGGGCTGATGTTTTATTTGCTCTGGACAAAAACAGCTTTTCATCCCAGGCTAGATTTTGGGCACCAACTTTTATTTGTCTCCTTGGAGATTTCTTTTTATGACCTCCCATCTGTGTGGGAAGGGCAGAAGGGTATTGATTGCATCTGGCCAGACAGTAGCCATTACTATAGAGATGTGGCAGTGGCTTGAGCAATGTCCCTGTCCCTTGAGCTTGTCCTGCTTCAAAGCTTTTCCCTGTAACCAGACCCCTGGCTTGATGGTGGGGTCATTGTCTGGAGCCAAGGTTACCCAGCTCTGTGAAGGGCTGAGCCACGCTGGTCTGGGCAGCACATGCTTCCTCTCCTTGTCCTGGATGACACCAGTTGTCAAGTGTCTACCAAGCGCACATATAACTTGGAAGTTGGGAGAGAGATGGCAAAATGAGAGTCCCGCCTTCCTTACCTATGAGCCAGGAGAACATGCTCAAACCCTTTACCCTTCTGAGTCTCAGTGACCTTATCTAGACAATGAGTATAATAATGAACCAGTAGGCAAGTTGTTGTTAGGATGGAATCAGAACAGGATCTAACTATAAGATGTGCACCCCATGAATGATCACTGTTACTTATAGATATGCTTTTTTTAATCTGTAAAATGGGAAAAAAAGCATTTACCTCACTGGCTTATGGTGAGGCAAAAATGACTTCATGTATGTCAAGCTCTTAGCATAATGTCTGAGATGCTCTAGGTGGCCAAGATGTGTTAATCATTACTTTTGCAACTCTTACTTTGTTTTTATGATTATCTCCTTTTGGCCATTATCAAGCTTGGAAACTGACGGATGGAGCAATTAAATGACTTGCCCCAGGTCATGCAGCTTGGAAGTGACAGAGCTGGGATTTGAACTCAAGTCCCACATGATTAGTTCATGCAGAAAGTACTAAGGTTATGGGCAAGTGATGGGTACAAAGAAGGTTTATAGCTCTCAGTTACAAGAAAAGGAGCAAATGAACAAAGAAAGACCACAATTCCTGGAAGAGGGAAGATAGCGGGCATGGGTGTGAGTCTTTTGTATGGCTTGGAGGCTGATGTATACGAAGACAAGAAGAAAAAAGACACACATAGAAAGAGAATGTGTATTTTTGTTCATCGTACTTAAGCCAAAATGAGTAATTGGTGAGCTGATATTTTAATTTTTTGTGTGGACATTTCTTTGGCTTCCATGATGGCAAAACAGTTGTACGAGTATAGGACATTAAAAAATATTTCATAATAGTGTTAATAAAAATACCCCAGTGGATTATCTTTCTTTGTATGGTCTAAAGAGGGGTTTTCCTTGAGGTGGGGGAATGCCATGTGTTGATTAAATGGTGAATTGATTATTATTTTTTCTCATCAACCTCATTTGTGATTTTTAATAAAAACTTGAACATTCAGAAAAATAAAAGACACCAGAAAACATTACTCATAGTTCTTTTGTCCAGACATAACCACACTGAATGTTTTGGAGTGTTTTTGTTTCAGTGTTTTTCCTCTAATAGTTGAAAACACACACCTAAGTTTAATAATACCATTAAGGTAATATTATATACTGCATTTCTCCGGTAATATTTTAACATGAGCATTTCTGTTTTATTGTATTTTTTATTTTTTTAAGACCGGGTCTTGCCTTGTCGCCCAGGCTCAAGTGCAGTGGCGTGATCTCGGCTCATTACGACCTCCGCCGCTGAGATTCAAGTGATTCTCCTGCCTCAGCCTCCCGAGTAGCTGAGATTACAGGCGCGCCCAACATGCCTGACTAATTTTTTGTATCTTTAGTAGAGATAGGGTTTCACTATGTTGGCCAGGCTGGTCTTAAACCCCTGACCTTGTGATCTCCCTGCCTCGGCCTCCCAAAGTGCTGGGATTACAGGCGTGAGCCACCGCGCCCAGTTTTTATGAACAAATTTTTAATAGTTTATCAAAGCAGGGAATTAACTTAATAATTCCTGTAATGTTGGTATTCCATGTCTTCTAATTCTTAACTGTTACAAAGAACAAAGCAATGAATACCTTTAGTTTTGCATGTTTTTCCCTCCCCTCCCCTTCCTACCTCCCCTCTCCTTCCTACCTCCCCTCCCCTCACTACCTCCCCTCCCCTCACTACCTCCCCTCCTGTCCCCTCTCTCTTTTCCTCCTTTTACCCTCCCCTCTTCCCCTCCCCTCCCTTTACTCTCCTTTTCCCTTCCCGTTCCCTTCCCTTCCCTCCTTTCCACTTCCCTTCACTTCCCTTCTCTTCCCTTCTCTTTTCTCTTCTTAATGCTTGGATTTTTCTTTTGGATGAATTCTTAGGAGAGAACTACTAAATCCAAGCTGTGGAAATGTTAAGGTCCTAGATATGTATTACTAGGTTGCTTTTTGATCAATATGTTCCATGTGACATCTTGAGGTCTCTTAGTTTCCAGTTTCGTAACCTTGGGGACAGCAAATAGTCATGTATTCTTGTGTTTCTTCATTCCTGCATTCACCAACATCTACAGAGCATCCACTTTGTGCCAGGAGTTGGGCTAGTGCCAGGAGTTGTGGGTTTGTTTCTCAAAGCATAACTGTTGGACCTTATCAGCTGTGTGTTGGAAGTCACAGTGAGTCAAAGATGTGACTGATCTGAAATTTTCAACTGTTCTTTGGGACCTGGCCCTTAGAGGCCTCCAAAGGGACTCCTGAGTCTTTTTTGGACGGTAGTCAGTGGTCCAGCATTTCCAGGAATGCCATCTTATTATACACTAGCACCCAGCTTCTGCAGGACAAAAGCAGCAAATGCTCATTGTTTGAGCTCCTTGGAGCGAATACTTAAGTGTCCGAGTAAGCATTAAGCACTCTGCCTCCTCCCCACCACTTCTCTCCGACAAAGCTTTTATACGGAGCACGAGTGCCCATAAATAACAGACCAACCTATAAATAAATACAGCTGGGAGCCCACAAAAGCCCTTGACAAATGCTGTTTATTTAATTTCTCAAGTGTGGTCCATTTGGGATCCAATTGGAAAGGCCTGCTAAGCTTTTAAAAGGCCAGCTTATGTGCTTAATCTTGATTCCCCTTTGGAGGGGCCATCCTGGCATCTCCCCCACACCTGCTTAGTTCAGTAAAGCAGCTGAGTTGTCTATGAGGGATTTGGGACAAAGGAGGGTTTCTCAGGCTCTTCTCAATGAGGGGCACTCAACTCTGGACAGGTCAAACTCACATCATCATTATTAATCTCGCTGCAACCTAGCCAGTCTGATCTGTCCTCATTATTCATTTACTAGGTGGGGAGGTCTGGATCCTTCCAAACTAAGGAGTGAGGAAAACAGCAGTAACAGCAATGTGGAGCCAGTGTGGTCATCTTGCTGTGAAGTGTCTGACACATTAATTATTTCGGCAGCAAGCAAACCGGGCAGCACATCACAGGGGGAGAGCATCTTCTATGAGCATTCGGAATGGCCACACGGGACCCTCTGCTTCCTGCCCCAGGGCCTTTGAATATGCTCTTCCTTCTACTTGAGATATTCTTCTTTTCATTTTCATGTAACCAATTCCAGCTTCAAGTTGCAGCTTCTATGCTGCTGCTTTTGGGAAGCCTTCCCCGCCTGAAACCACCCCCCTCTAAAAGAACAGACTACCAGTTTCCTTGTTATGCTTTCTTACAGCGTCCTGCACCTCTCTGTTGTGGTTCTGTTCACAATTTTCAATTAAATTATCCACTGTGCAATTATTCGTTGATGACCTGTCTTGCTCACTTTTGCCCTGCTGCTCATGCTAGAGTGCAGTGGTGCAATCTTGGCTCACTGCAATCTCTGCCCTCCGGGCTCAAGCAGTTCTCATATCTGAGTCTTCCAAGTGGCTAGAGTTACAGGTGTCCGCCACCACAACTGGCTAATTTTTGTATTTTTAGAAGAGACAGGGTTTTACCATGTTGGCCAGGCTGCTCTTGAACTCCTGGCCTCCAAGTGATCTGCTCGCCTCGGTCTCCCAAAGTGCTGGGATTACAGGCGTGAGCCACTGTGCCTGGCCCTGTCTTGTTCACCTCTTATTTGCTACACCCCAAATTTGAGCCACCATTGCCACTCAGCAGAGCAATTGTATCTGGATCCTCATGGATCTCTGTTTCCCCCAGCCTTCACCCCTGCAGCCTCTGCTTCCCATAGCAGTCAGAGGGACACTTTGAGAATATAAGTCACATCACATCCCTCCTCTGCTCAGAACTTCCCAAGAGCCCCCTCTCGTTCCGAGTGAAAGTTTCTTTACAGTGGCTTGCCAGGCTCTACAAGATTTGACCTATGGTCTCTCTAATATCATTTTTGGCCACTCCTCACTCACACTTTCTGTTCCAGCCACCCTGGTTTCCCTAGGGCTCCAGAGTAGTCCAAGCACACTCCTGCTATTGCCTTAACTGGCCATGTGGCTCAGTTCCTCATTTTCAAGTTCCTGCACAACTAGCATGTCATCCAAAAGGCCTTCCCTGATCACTTTCACCCCTCCCTAAGAACCCTCTCCCTTTGCCTGGCTGCATTATCAACCATTGCATTCATGACCACTTTACACACCATGCATTTAGTCAGCTCATCGTTGATCTTCTCTTGCAAAGCATGCAAGCTCTATAATATTTAGGTTTTTTTTCTGCTCTATCCCCACTGCCTACACCAGTCCCTGACACCACATAGGAAGTGCTTTATTAAAATATTTAGCATAAATGGATGTCATATTTTAATCAATGCAAAGCTTTGCATGGGCTTAGCCAACAAGTAAGACAACTGAATTCTTGAACTGGGGCTTCCTAATCTTGTATGGGATTTATCAGCAGATATCTGTCCATCTTGCTTTTCTTTTCCAGCTACAGGCAGAAATTCTACAACAAAAGTCTTAGAGATTCCTGGTGGAATATACATAGTTAGGAGGTGAAACGTCCTCCCCAGGAACAACACACACTGACGCCTATTGGAGGGTGGAAAGTGGGAGGAGGGAGGGGATCAGGAAAAATAACTAATGGCTACTAGGCTTAATACCTGGGTGATGAAATAAATTTGTACAACAAATCCCCATGACACAAGTTTACCTGTGTAACAAACCTGCACTTATATCCCTGAACTTAAAATAGAAGTTTAAAAAAAAATGCCTTCCCCAGAAAAGACCCAAGATGGGGAGAACAATAGGGCCTCCTGGGAAATACGGAACCAGTGAGAAAGGATACACTCTGGGAAGACAGCTGGGATGCCGCTGTGACCGACTTGTCACGGGGCCCTGTGGTGTGTGGGTTTGTCTGTCGGCTGCCCAAGGAGCCGCATGGGGCAGAACCAGCCAAAGGCGAGATTGGCTTGGACTGAGCTTCAGTGTCCAGCTTTGGCTGTCGCTAAATTCCATGAGAGACTCTGACGTTCGACTCTGCTGCTTGCGATCTTACTTGCCTCCATGAAAAAACCCCAGCTCAATGCCTATCCCAGGAGGCAGGATGGGAAAGTGGAAGGAATATGGACTGAATTCAGAGGGCCCCAGTTTTGAATCCTAGTTCTGCCACTCATTAGCTACTTTTATGACCTCCTTTGGGAAATTACTTCACCTCTGAGTTTTGTTTTCTTTGAAAGTAATCCTACCTCCCTCCAACGATCCGCATACCTCCTGGGCTTCACCTGATGCTCCTCTTCCTCTCACCTACTGTGTTCCAGCCACACTGGCCATTTTCCTATTTCTTGAGGCAATCCTGCCTCAGGACCTTTGCACCTGCTCTTCCTTTTGCTAGAATGTGCTGTTCCCAGTTCTGCAGGCTGATTTCTTCTCATCACTCAGGTTTCAGGCCAAATGTTCCCTCCCCAGAGAGGCTGTCCTTGACCACAACATCAAAAATTGCCTCTAGCCACATACCTAATAGGCAGTCACTCTGTTATTTTTTCATTATAGCATTTAATATTATTTAAGAGTATCTTATATATGTATTTATTCACCTGTTCTGTCTTTGTCTCTTATTCACCACTAGATGTTAAGTTCTGGGTGAGTAGGGACTTTCTCTTACTTACTGATTATTTACTCAGCATCTGGAACAGCTTTTGGCACATAGTAGGTGTTCAATAAATATTGGAAGAACGGATAAATGGTTTGTTGTAAGGAATAAATGGATTGCGGTAGAATATTTGCAAAAAAAAAAAAGCTGCAATTCTTCATCCATTATGCACCCTTTGCAGTGATTTTGCAGCTAATTCCATCAAAGGGGTCAATTGCTCTGCCTCAGCTGAATCTAAACTGGGCTTGTGACTTACACAAGCCAAGAAAATGGTGGCCATTAAAAGGGCCCATAAAATGCTGCCAATGTGACAGCATGCCAGTTCCAAGCCTCAGTTTCAAGAGGTTTTACATGCTTCTAATCTATCTCATGGAAACCTGACTTCATTATGAGAGACATGTGATCCAGTCACCCCTGTCACCATTCAATAGTGGGACATGTGAATGAAGCCATACTACACAAGCAGGCCCTAGCCAACCTCGCAGCTGAACACAGATGCATGAGAGAATGCAGCTGAGATCAGATGAACTAACCCAGATCAACAGCAGCAACCAGCCAAGACACAGACTTATGAATAGCCACTGAGTTTGGGGCAGTTTGTTATGCAGCAGTAACTACCTTATACATGGAACACATACATGCGCACACACACACACACACACCAGACACATGCTTTTAGCTTGACACATAGTAGGTGCTTAATAACTGGTAGCTATGTATTGGTGTGGGAGATGTTCATTATTTGGTGGTTGAAGAAGCCTTTTCCATGTGGGGCTCATAAGTTTAACCATGAATTGCGTAGCCGTGTATTGACCAGGAGATATGTGTACCCATTAGGACCTGGGCAGTCCGTTTCTACTAACAGCAAATACCTCTCATGCCTTGCACTTGGTCCCTTGACCTCAGGGTCAGAAGAGTATTGAGAAGCCATATGCAGACCTGGCTCTTTGTTTGACCTGAATAATACATGCATTTTCCTCTTTCTATGATGTTTTTAGGCCACTGATTTATGGCGATGAACATGCCCTTCCACTTGCCCTGGCTTTTGTTAATGACCTATCATGAATCATCCACAAAAGAAATGTTAAACGAGCTAATTAGACATTAACCTTACATTACAGATCAACCACACAATTGGATCCTTCACAGCTACAAATGTGATAGCATAAAGCATTACGTATTGATGGTCCCGGGAAGGGCTGAGAGAATGGAGGGAGAGAAGCAAAATAAACCAGGAGAGGAAAGTGATGAAGACACCTCCTTGCAAGCCTGCTGGTAGGAGGGGGGAGTGGTGGGATGGAGTCAACCTGCCTGGGGTTTGAATCTGAATGTACTCACTTATTAGCTGTGTGATCTCATCAAATAAAGAGTGCTAATATAGAACTCTCACAGAGCTGTGAGGAGTAAGTGAGATAGCATATCATAAGGGCCTGCCATGTACAAGGGCCCTGAAACGGATTCTCTTCCCTTTCCTTTTGGAAAATTTGTCTTGTCCATCCCTCACTCCCCACCCTATAAAGATAAGCCATGCTTAATTCCAGGTAGAATCAAGTTAGTATTTTTTGAGAATCAACTTTTATTTTAGGTACAGGGGGTACATGTGCAGGTTTGTTACAAGGTTATATTTCACCCAGGTAGTGAGCATAGAAGGCAATAGGTAGCAGTTTGATGCACAAATAGGTACGCAATAGGTAGCAGTTTGATGCACAAATTAGCAAAGTTGGATAACATCCTTCTAATAAGTAGCTAGGTGACCTTGGGAAATAACGGTCTATATAATTATTATAAATAATTTTACATATAAATAATATGTATATTCGATGTATATATGTATATATGTATGTATATACAGCTATACATTGGGGGGGTGTGTCTGTGTATGTAGTACTTTACAGCTTACAGAACATTTTCTTATCAATAAGCTAACTTGCTTCACAGAACATGCCAGAGAGGTAGTCAGGGCATGCTTGATTTTCTCCATTTTACAGATGGAGAAATTAATGGTCATAGAGGGTAAATGACTTGTTAAGGGGTAGAGCTAAGAGTTGAAGTTTAGTCTTTAATTCTAAGCCTTGTTTTATTTTCATGATGCCATTCAACCTCTCTCTCCAAGTTGCTTCCTTTATTGAGAAATGGTCCTCAATTGTACAATGCAGGGTGTATGGAGCAAGCTTGTTCTGCCCATACCGCCTTCTAAAGGAAACTTTCCTTGCCTGAGTTTTTGTTATGTACGTGGCCATGTTGTGTATCATGTGATCCTGCTCCCTTCATTCACCCTAGCCATAACTTATTGGATGAGAGGTGGGCACCTGATCAAGGGCAGCCAATCAGTAGGTTTGCCCATGAGTAGGGGTGAGACTGGGCAATCAGATGATCTCTTAGGAACATAAACTGAGTGGACCCAGATGTGAGGAAGGGCAAGAGGTTGAGGTGAGACTGGGGCAGAGAGAAGCCAAGTTGGGGCAATATTCTGAGAACAGGAATGTTATAGAGTTGAGGGTGATGGAGAGATTAGGAGCAGACACAGAAAGGGAGAGGAAGGGGGAGGAGAGAAAGGGGTGGAGGGGAGAGGGATGGGAGGAGGAAGGACAAAGAAAGAAGGGCCAAAGAGAAGAAGGAATAGGAGAGGAGGCCGAGGAGTTGAGAAATTGCTTTGAATCCTAATCTATTCTGGTTCCATTTGTAGCCCCTGCATATCCTCACCCGCTTTTTGCTTTGAGATAGCAGGAGGGGACTTGACACAGTGATCGTCAAAGCCCAAATTCTGGGCTTCCTGAGCTCTCCATCTGTATATTCTTGGCATGACATGGAGACAAAGAGCATACGTACTACTTCACTGAAAAATAATTCTTGACCTCCTGTCTTCCAAAGCCTACTGGGTGGCTATGTGGAGGAGGCAGAGGAGCCTTAGGCAGAATTCTGGGTCCTGATGGAATTAAACATGAACACATGCCTTTTGACACTGTCAGAGAGGGTGAAGGGACTGTGACAGGGGAGCTGGATGGCTGACACCATGGTGAGTGGCTGATGTTACAGATGTGGGATTCCCCACCCCACTCCAGGGGTGCAAGGGCATAAGGTCTCCATGTCACATGGTGTCAGATGTCCTTGTAAGATGAGAGTCTACAAAGGAGCCTGCATGTTATACCTGTGTAGATGATGTATCATAGGAGCTCAATGTCATTGCTGCTCATGTTAGTCACTGCATCCCTGGGATCAGATACCATCCCCAAGCCTGGTACCAGAAAGCATTGTGAGGAAGTAAAGCATTAATTAGAGTGGTAGAAAAGTGAGTTACATCAGATGTCACAAGGCCATTTTTGGGTGGACTTGGTGTGAACCTATAATCAGGAGGGTCAGTTTCACTTTGCTCTCTACACCTGATGATTGTGCCGGTATTCGAGATTTCCACTGCAAACTCTGGAGGGCCTGAAAACATTTTGTCCCAGGAACTGAAGCCGTGACATATTAATAATGCATTCTGGATGCTTTGAGTTTTATTAAAACTGAAAAATATATCTACATTAAAAACAAGTAGTGGCTAAATTTCATTTTGCAAAAAACTGCTGTGGTTTTTCTCTTCTTAAGGCTCTTTTCAAGGGGAAAATACATTTGAAACCACCAAATTACATTTATAATCTTTTCCTTTTTTGAGCCCTAAATGAGTGAAGGCATTTGGAGCAATAATTGAGTGGATATTCTTGGCCTACTTGTGGTGAGGCCAGTCATTCTGAACTCAGGTGCAAAAGAGAAGGGCAATTATCACCTATATTCTGTATGCTTCTAGAGGTGAGTTTTCAAGCCTGCATTTGCTAAGTGCCCTGTCTTGTGCAAATGACAGTGGAAGATTTTGTAACCTGAGGTTGTCCTGCCTCCCTAAATCCTCCAACTAGCCTTCCTTCTTCCTACTTCCACTTCCAGGTGCCTTCTTGTTCTTCTATTCTTCTTTTTTTTCTTCTGAAGACAGGGTCTTGCTCTGTTACCCAGGCTGGAGTGCAGCGGTGTGATCATGGCTCATTGCAGCGTTGAACTCCTGGTTTCAAGCAATCCTCCCGCCTCAGCCTCCAGAGTAGCTGGCACTAAAGGAGTGCACTGTCATGCTTGGCTAATTTTTTAATTTTCCACAAAGATGCAGTCTCACTATGTTGCCCAGGCTGGTCTTAAACTCCTGGCCTCCAGCTAGCCTCCTGCTTTGGCCTCTTAAAGTGCTGGGATTACAGGTATGAGCCATCGTGCCTGGCCATTTTCTTCTATCCTGATTTACTTCTTGCCTCTCCTTCCCTTGCTTTTTTAAAAAATTGTGATAACAGATATAAAGTCTACCATTTTAACTATTTTTAAGCATACAATTCAGTTCATATTGTTGTGCAACCAATCACCACTATTCATTTCCAGAACTTTTTCATCTTCCCAAACTGAAATTTTGTACCTGCTAAATAATAACTCCCCATTTTCCCCCTCCCTCTAGCCCTTGGCAACCACTGTTTTACTTTCTATGTCTATGAATTTTACTACTCTAGGTGTCTCATATAAGTGGAATCATAGGATTTGTCCTTTCAATGTCTGCTTCTTTCTGTTAGCACAATACTGTCAAGTTTTATCTCTGTTGTTGCGTATAGCAGACTTTCCTTTCTTTCAAGGCTGAATAATAGTCCATTGTATGGATAGACCACATTTTGTTTATCTATTCATCAGCTGATGGACATTTGGGCTGTTTCCACCTCTGGGTTATTGTGAATCCTGCTGTAATGAGCATAGGCGTACAAGCATCTCCTTGCCTTTGCCGCCGCCTTCAGAGAAGTATTTAAGGTCAAACAGTGGGGAAGTGTCCTTCTTCAGGGGCTCACCGTGCAGCCTCTAGCTTTGCTTTTTATCCCACGTCACAGTGAATGGGCCTAGTCAGTCCAGCCAGGTCTAAGGATACAACAAGTATGGACCATCAGCTTGGTATGTGCTTTTAGGGTGGGTGGGACTGGGGAGACAGAATAAAGAGGTGGGGTAACAGTCAGAGGTGGTGTCCAATGGGGCATGCACAGTCTAAATGGCAGGGCAGGCTGCTCGAGAAGAAAGAGCTTGGACTTGGTGTTACGCCATCTGGGGTTGAATTTAGGCTGTGATCCTTACCAGCCTCAGCTGCCTTATATGCAAAGTGGGCACAACGTTTCCTATGCTCTGGGGGCATCTTGAAGATGAAAGGAAACAGCTTGTGCTCAGGGCAGGTATGGAGGGGTGCTCCTTGCTGCTCGGCTTCTTCCGGCCTTGCATAGTACAGACGTTAATCAGCCTGGGAGCGCAGAGACCAGAGCATTCAAAGGACAGATTCTTCCACTATGGTTTCAGGCAGAGAAGTACTAAAAATCTGAAATCAGCATTTGTTTCAGGAAGGGGCGGAGGGTGCAGTGGCTCCAGGCCTCAAGTTTCCTCCAGGAAAGTCTCACTGTGTGGCTCCCTGCCCTGGGAGACCTCGTCAGCTTCCAAGAAGCTGTGGCTTGAACTCCATTTTCTTTTACATCTTAAGATCCAGATCTTTGTGTTGGTATCTTCATGTTGGAATGCTGCCTTCGAAGCCCTTTGAGCAGCACTGGCTTTTCTCTTCTTTGCTATTTCTTTCCTTTATTTAGTGTGCAGAAGGGGGCTGTCTCCTGCCCAACCTGGGGAAACATGCCCCTGAATGGGAGTTCCACCCAGCAGTCGAAGGAAGGAGAGAAATCCTGGGTTCCCATGTCCTGGATGAAGGTGGGGCCTTTTCCAGATGTTAGGGCTTCTACTTTCTTGTGTCCAAGAAGGGGAAGTCTGAGCCCAGCAGAAAGAGGGTGTGGTCCTGTCCCTGTGGCTCATTTGACAAACATTTCCTGAGCACCTACTATCTGCCTGGCTTTGTGTTAGGTGTGTGGATGTAGCCATTGATGTCAGCTTGTTGCTCTCATGGTATTCAGAGCCTTGAAGGAATGAAAGCAACAAGTGAAATGAAAATGCCTCTTAAGCAGGATAAGTGGAGTAATGGTGAGAGGTACAGGGTGCCATGGGAGCAGAGAAAAGGAGCAGCTAATGCAGGGAAGGCTTCCTGGAGGAAGGAGTGTGACCCCAGAGAAACCTATAAGATGCAGACAAAATAGCCGCGTTAAGAAGCATAGAGAGGCCAGGTGTGGTGGCTCACACCTGTAATCCCAGCACTTCGGGAGTCAGAGGCTGAAGGATTGCTTAAGCCCAGGAGTTTGAGGTCAGCCTGGGCAACGCAGTGAGACCTCATCTCTACAAAAAATTAAAAAATTATCCAGGTGTGGTGGCACATGCCTGTAGTTCCAGCTACTCAGGAGGCTGAGGTGGGAAGATTTCTTGAGCCTGAGAGGTGGAGGCTGCAGTGAGTCATGATCCCACAGATGCACTGCAGTCTGGGTTACGGAGGGAAATCCTGTCTTAAAAAACAAAACAAACAAACAAAAAATGAAGGAAGCACAGAGAAGGCATGGTAGGGGGAAGAAACTATGGGCAATGATCTGGATATGAAAGGGATCAATTTAGTATTGCTGGGGAGGGCAGTCATCGAGGGACAGAGAGTATGAGAAACCAGCTGAAAAGTGAGCAGGAGCCAGGTCATGAAGCCTCTTACAGGCTGTTAAGGAGTTTGGATTCGATCTCAAGACCACAGGTGCTACTGAGGGCATTTTGGCAGGAGTCAGGTTTGCATTTGGGAAGTTCCCCTTAGCTGCAACAGAGTGGAGTCTGGCTGGATTGGAAAAGGGCAAGGAAGACACAGAAGCCATTAAAAGACAAAATCAGGCCCGTCTTAGAGGCAACAGAGGCTGGGTTCCTTCCATGCGTGACTCAATTCATGGCCCTGAACCTTTATTAAATACCCAAGGGTGTACCCAGGATGGTACCAAGCCACCCAAATGGACACCACTCATCCCCACCAGATGGCTGATACCCAGCAAGCAAGCGCCTGCCTGGAGACATGATGGCCAAGGAGGGAAAATGGATTTGAAGATGCAGACTGGGAGGGGGCGAGGGGAGTGCATCGCTGGAGGGAAACGGGGAGAGAGGTATAAAGGTCAGCTGGGGCTTAGGCTTGGCATGAAGATTTATAACCTCCCCAGCTCTTGCTCTGGCTCTACCTCCCCCTCCCCCTCGCCCACCCCCTTTCTCTTTCTGGCGGCATGTTCTAGAGACACACATTATCTCTATTAATACCAGCCACAAGGTCATTACTCAGGCACCAACTTTTCCTCCAGCATAAATATTTATACAGGACTGACCTGTGGCTGCTGCGTTTTCCTTTTATTTGATTCCTGCCGCCTTTTGTGTCTTGCTAGTCTGTCGGATAACATGTTTAGCTCCTCTGTCTGGAACCTTCGGAGCCAGTCAAGTCTCAGGGAATGGTTGGGGGGCTGGGGGTGGGGGGGGTGCTTGGGGTCGGGGAGGAGGAAGAAGAGGGAGGCAGAGTGGGTACCACTTGCCCAATACCAGTGAAAACCTAAGAGGTGAGAGTGAGGGACTCTTGATAGGCTGTTTAATAACAGACTGGCAAAGTTGTAAAGGAAAAGACCCACAGCCAGGACTCTTTTCTTCCCCAAGCCTGCAACACCTCTCCGTTCCCCACCAAAAGAAAACAAAAACAACAACAACAAAAACAAACCACTTCAGGTCAGAAGCAGACTTCCCTTAAAGCTAATGAAGCTTAAGTTTGAGGACCCCAAATCTGCAAGAGCCTCTTCTCAGATGCTGAGTGGGGACCTTGCAAAATGTTCCTGTGGTCATTATTCTTAAAAAGTTTGCTAAAATGAGATATATTTATATGCCTTCTCTTAGAGGTCCTCCCGCTTGAATGAGCCATAGGACCCCAGGGCCTGGATCGGTTTATGGTGATTTGAATGATATATGGCTCTTTTGCTGGCATTAAATGTTGAAATGTAAATAATTGCCTGAAATAATATTAACAGTAATAACAACAACAATAATAATAACAACTGCTAGTTTTAAAGAGCCTACTGCGTGCCAGGCTCATTTCATTTAATTCTCACAATGATGTAGAAATAGGCATTGTCATCCCTAGGACACAGATACGGAATCTGGGACTCAGGGAGATTGTTTCACCCAAAGTCCCACAGCTGGTAAGTAGAGGAACTAGGATGTGGACGTGCTTTCCTCTAAACCTCTAAAATTGGGAATAACTGGAGTCATGTATAGTATGCCTGCTATGCACCAGAAATTGAACGAATACATATCTTTTTTCAAACTTTCTATGAAACACTCCTGCAAGATAGGAAGAGAATATGGCTCTGTTCTGCAAAGGAGAAACCAGAGGCTTGGAGAGGAAAGTAATGCTGCTAAATTGATACATCTCAAGACAAAAGAGAACTGGCCTGTTTGATTTTTCCCCAGCACCATGAGACCAAATGTACGGTAAACAAAGGTTGGGAGGGAATGGCCCTAATGCAGTTATGTTTGGTAGTGCAACTAAAGGTGGTTTTCTTTTCTTTTTTTTCTTTTATGTTGTTTTGGCAGTTTCATAAAGGAAATTTCATACATTTCCTAAAGGAAAAATAAAGATGCCAGAGAACCCCTCTTTCTTTCCCTCTGCAGTGGATTGGGTGTGAGGCCTACGTGGGGACTGCCAGCCTTGAGCAGAAGGTGCCATGTGTCAGAGTCGCGGTGAACGCTGGTGTAGATGTGATTTAGGGGTGGTTGATCAAGAGTAGAAGGCTGGTGCTGTAGAGGACTCTCTCTCTGCTCTTGGATTTCCACAGCTCACTCCCCTACAGCCCATATCCCAGCCTTGCAATGTGTTCCAGTGACTCCTGGTGGACCACCAGCCTCCTCTAGAAGGGATATAGCCTTTTCACTCACAACATGTCCTCAGAACCTAGCACAGTATCTAGCACAGGGTGTGTGCTTCGTAACTATTCCTTGCATGAGTGAACGAATGAATGACTTCTCACTAGAGACTGCCTCTTAGAAGCATTTAAAATTTAATGAAAGCTCTGAAAATTAGAGAAATCTTTAAAGATATAAGGGGTCTGGGTTCACTTCAAAGGATACCAACAGAGTGCACAGCAGGGGAGATATCAGGATTTGAAGTCAGACAAATAGCCATCTTTTTGCTATCTAGTGGTAAGACTGTCTTTCCCATTGGAACAATGATGGGTGGACTGTATGAGTTCTGTGTGGTGAGGCAGAGGTGGTGAAGTGAAGAGGAGAGACTAGTTTGGTTAGGAACGATAGCCAGACATGGGCTCAAGTCACCACTTCACCAGGACTAGCTGGTGACACCCACATACCCATCCACCCTCCCATATATCATTCATTGGTTCATTCATTCATTCATTGATTCATCATTCTTTCCTTTCTCTTCATTTTTTACCTAACCACCCACCATCCACCCAACCATCCCCATCCATCCAGCCAGCCACTCATCCATCCATCCCTCCCTCCCTCCCTCCCTCCCTATCCATTCATCAATCCACCCATTCATCAATCCTTGCAGCCATTGATTCATTCATAGCTAGTGTCTGATATGCAATGACTCATCCTCTCTATGCCTCATTTCCTCATCTGAAAAATGGGAATAATCACAACACCTAACTCATTGAGGTTTTACAAGGATTAAATTAGTTCACACACATAAAATACAAATCTCTTAAAATAATTCCTTGCACAAAAGGCAGATCAGTATATGCTATCTATGATTAGGAATGATATCTGTGAATTGAGAGGTATTGTATTCGTAATAGCAGTCACAGTAGTTCTCATTGGTCAAGTGCTTACAAAGTGTAAGACTTATTTTATTTACTTCTTGTGAAACTCTATAAGCTGTTTACCTTTACTGTCATGGGTCCCATTTTGTAGATGGAGAAACTGAGGCATAGGGCAGCTAAACCACTTGGTTAAGGTCACATAGTCTTTTGACATGGGCAGATATCAATCCAAGTTTGACATCAAAGTTTGTGGAGACATTCAGATACCAAGGCTAGGCAAGAAACTTCAATGGATGAAAAGGACCATGAAACAAGGGTTAAGCAGCTGCAGGTGTTTTGATGAAGCACAATAACCTAGTTTCATTTTCTTTTGAATTTAAACTGATTCTCAAGCTTGGCTGCCATGTGAATCAAGTGTGAATTTTCAGAAAACACGAATGCAGGGTGCCATCCCTGGAGATGGTGAGTATGACTGGGATGGGGATGGCACCTGAGCAGCAGGATTTTTGTAAGTTCCCCAGGTGATTCTAGTGTGTAGTCAAGACAAACAGCCTCATGTAAAAGTACTGATTGAGCCCAGTAAAGGTAAAGAAGCATGCTAGCTGCCATATTCAGCTAAGGAGTCACCAATTTGCAATCTTACCTGGAGATATAATGGCTTTGATTGAGATGAATCCATCCATTCATCCACTGATCAACTACGTACCCACACATCCATCTACCCTCCCATATATTATTGATTGATTGATTGATTCATTTGTTCATTCATCTTTCCTACCTTTCTCATGCTCAATTTTCCATCCATCTATCCACCCATCCACCCATTCATCCATCGATCCATCCATCCATCCATCCATCCATCCATCCATCCATCCATCCATCCATCCATCCATCCATCCATCCATGCTTGCAGCCATCCATTCATTTATTCATCTACCTCCCCACTGACCCATTCATACGCTAGTCCATCCACCCTCCCAGTCATCTATCTTTTCATTCATCTATCTATCCGCCCTCCTCTTGCTTGCTCTGTCCTTGCTCCCTTGCTTCTTTTCTCCCTCCCTTCCTTCTCTTTCAGCAGACCACAGCCTGGCCTGACCCTCAGTGCAGGCCTCTTTGCAATGGCACAAATTCAGCTTTTCCCCCTTCCCTTCTCTCAAATGTTCCTTTTCCATGACTAAGGTGCTAGTGAACCTCTTTGAGGTGCCTGGTGGAAGTTAGCCAGAGAATGAAATCTGTTTCTGCTTTTCCCTGCATGACTTTTCTTTCCTGAGGAAGTCTCTTATAAACACTTCCAGCACTGGAGGATGCCAAGACTTTTGAAGAGCTTCTCCAAGTTGAAAGGCAATCTTGAGAACATACCTGGTGTGTGATGATCTGGATCCATGGGGAGTTTTAAGTGGGGTGCTGACCGTGCAACCCAGGATAGGCCTAGGGGCTTGTTTCTCCTCTGAGAGCTGGCAAAGGGCAATGGTAATACAAGGGCAGGACTACAAAGGCTGTTCCTGAGTTTCTGACATGACTTTTTAGTTCAAGAGTCTCTCCCTATTCCAACTTCTAAAGCAAGGGTTCTCTCTTGGTGCTGTTGTCATTTTGGGCCAGAAAATAATACTTCATTGTGGGGCACTGCCCTGGGAATTGTAGGATTTTTAGCAACATCACTGATGTGTATTCTCTAGATGCCAGGAGCGTCACTCTCCCTACACCTGCCAATTTTTACAATTAAAAAATGTGTCCAAGCTGGGCTTGTGGCTCACACCTGTAATCCCAGCACTTGGAGAGGCCAAAGTGGGAGGATTGCTTGAGGCCAGGAGTTTGAGACCAGCCTGGGAGCATAGAAAGATCTTGTTTCTGCAAAAAAATTAATAATAATAATAATAAATACATAAATAAATACATTTTAAAAATAGCTGAGTATAGCAGCATGTGTCTGTGGTCCCAGTTACTTGGGGGGCTGAGGAATGAGAGGATTGCTTGAGCCCCTGCATTTGAGGTTGCAGAGAGCCATGATTGTGCCACTGCACTCCAACCTGGGCGACAGAGTAAGACCCTTGTTCTTAAAAACAAAGTCTTCAGTCATTGCTAGATATCTCCTGGGGCAAAATCACCCCAATCAAATCCCACTATTCTAAGCCAAGCCCATAGTAATTGGCAAGATACTACCCATGGGAATGTTCTATTTTAAAATGATGATGGTTAATTATAGTACCAGCTAACAACATCTTTAAAATAGGCTCAGCATTATACATGTCATTCTCTCCGGTAATAATAACATGTGATCATAATAGTAATGACAATTAACACTGATAGTACTCACCATGTACTTGGCTTCACGTGTGTTAAGGATGGTGGTTCTCCACTACAGCTGAGTGTCAGAGTCACTCAAAGAGTTTTGAAATTCATAATTCCCAGGCATACCCTAGATCAATTACATTAGGGTCTCTGGGGGTGGGAGTCAGAGCTACCCAGGTGATTCCATTGTACAACCAAGATAGAGAACTTCTGATCTAGGGTGACTTCATGTCCAGGTTTTCCCAAGACATTTTACTGTATACATCCATTGTCCCAGAAGAGTAACAGCATTCACTTCTCAGAGTGCCACGCTTTGGACAATAAATTATGTAGTTATCTCTTGTACGTATCATTCTATCTTCTTACCAATTCTTACAGAGAGGACCACATTCCCAGATATGCCTGTGAAGATCTGAGACCCAGAGGGATGAAGGTGTTGGCTCAAGTTTGCACGACTTGTAAATGGCACAACCAGGTTTCAAACCCAGGTCCCACCCCCCTTAGAGCTGGGGCTGCTGTCCCTACACTGCACTGCCACCCATACCAGCTTCAGCGGAGGAATACTAGGCACATTCAGCAGCTGAACCTTTATGAACAGTTGGTCTGGGATAAGGAAAATTTTTCTTTTATAATGAAAACATTTAAATGTTTGAAGACCCTAAAGTGTCTTTTGTGGTGGTGGTGGTGGTGTTGTTGTTGAGACAAGGTATCACCCCATTACACAAGCTAGAATGCACTGCAGCCTCAGCTTCCTGGGCTCAGGTGATTCTCCCACCCCAGCCTCCTGAGTAGCTGGGACTACAGGTGCATGCCACCACACCCAGCTAATTTTTTGTACTTTTTTTTTGGTAGAGATAGGGCTTTACCATGTTGCCCAGGCTGTTCTGGAACTCCTGAGCTTAAGTGATCTGCTTGCCTTGGCCTCCCAAAGTGCTAGGATTACAGGCATGAACCTCTGCACCTGGTCCCTAAGGTGTCTTTAAAATCAGCAGATGGATAAATTTTTCTTATTGGAATATTCCTTTTTCTTTTGTATGTAAAAGCAACACATGGCCAGGTACAGTGGCTCACACCTGTAGTCCCAGCACTTTGGGAGGCAGAGGTGGGTGGATCTCTTGAGGTCAGGAGTTCGAGACCAGCCTGGCCAACATGGTGAAACCCTGTCTTTATTAAAAATACAAAAATTAGCCAGGCATGGTGGCATGTGCCTATAATCCCAGTTACTTAGTAGACTGAGGCACAAGAATCACTTGAGCCCTGGACGCGGAGGTTGCAGTGAGGCGAGATCACACCACTGCACACCTCGCTGCACTCCAGCCTGGGTGACAGAGTGAGACTCTGTCTCAAAAAACAAAAACAAAAACAAACAAAACACTTTTTTTTCAGTCAGGGTAAACTAGGTCGCGCTGTGGTAACAAACAACTCCCAAATCTCAGTGATCTTGAAAGCAAACAAAGACAAATATGTTCACTTCTCTTGTATACAATATGCCCACCTTGGGGCAATAAATTGTTCTCCGTTTGCCATGTAAGATAGCATGTCATTTGAATGCTACAGCTCAGAAGTGACACGTGTCATTTATACTCACAACTCATTGGTCAAAACTAGTCACATGGCCTTACCCAAACAGAAGGAGGCCAGACAGTGAACTGTTCCTATGTGCCTAGAAGCTGGAGAGCTAAAAACACATGGTTAATAGGAATGACAACTCCCTACATGTTCATCGAAGAAAATTTGGCAAATATAGAAAAGCACAAAAATGAATAAACACCTAATCCAAACTCTTAGAGATAATTACTGTTATATTGGGTAATGTTTGACTTTATATCATTTTAGTTTTTCTTTCTTTGGACACACACATTTACACATACATGCACACATACATACACACCAACATGGAATTATAATTAATACATCCATTTTCTTTTCATTTAGCAACATATTATTTTCTAACTTCTCTGATCTTGAAATATTTTACAAATATTTCAAATACATGATATTCACAGTTGAAGAATATTCCATTGTAAAATTACAGCTAACTTTTTAAAATTGGATCTTTGTTGTTGGATGTTTAAGTTCTTTCTATTTTACCTGTAATTCTGCAATGATGATCTTAGACATAAATCTGTGTGTCTTTGATGCTTTCCTTAGGTTAAAGTTTTAGGAGAGGAACTGATGACTTGATTGGTAAAAGTATTTTGCTAAATTGCCACTGTGAGGTTAGTCAATTCACATTTGTTATACTAGTTTATATTCCTACTAGTAGTATGGGAGAAGACCACATGCTCTGCCCTTCCCTATTGCTAGCCATTATCATTCCTAAATCTTTGACAATTTTGAGAAGATAAAAAAAAATTTTTGTTGCATTTCGCTATTTACAGTAGTTTTTTTATATGCTTTTTAGCTTTTATAGTTTTGCTTTCATAAATTGATTGGTTGATGTACTTTCTGACTTCTGTTAGTGTGTCTACCCTTTTTACTGATTTATAGAGATTATTACAGCTTAGGCCTTTTAAATTAAACCTTTGCTATCTGTATTCGTTTATTTTCATGCTGCTGATAAAGACATACCTGAAACTGGGAACAAAAAGAGGTTTAATTGGACTTACAGCTCTATATGGCTGGGAAGGCCTCAGAATCGTGGCGGGAGGCAAAAGGCACTTTTCTCTTGGCAGCAAGAGAAAAATGAGGAAGAAGCAAAAGCAGAAACCCCTGATAAACCCATCAGATCCTGCGGTACTTATTCACTATCATGAGAATAGCACAGGAAAGACCAGCCCTCGTGATTCAATTACCTCACCCTGGGTCCCTCCCACAATACTTGGGGATTCTGGGAGATACAATTCAAGTTGAGATTTTGGTGGGGACACAGCCAAACCATATAATTCTGCCCCTGGTCCCTCCACATCTCGTGTCCTCATGTTTCAAAACCAATCATGCCTTCCCAACAGCACCCCAAAGTCTTAACTCATTTCAGTGTTAAGCCAAAAGTCCACAGCCCAAAGTCTCAACTGAGACAAGGCACGTCCCTTCCACCTATGAGCCTGTAAAATCAAAAGCAAGCTACTTACTTTCTAGATACAACGGGGATACAAGTATTAGGTGAATACAGCCATTCCAAATGGGAGAAATTGCTAAAACAAAGGGGTTACAGGGCCCATGCAAGTCCCAAATCCAGCAGGGCAGTCAAATTTTAAAGCTCTGAAATGATCTCCCTTTGACTCCAGGTTTCACATTCAGGTTATACTGATGTAAAAGGTGGGTTCCCATGGTCTTGGGCAGCTTTGGCCCTGTGGCTTTGCAGGGTACAGCCTCCCTCCTGGCCACCTTCATGGGCTGGCACAGAGTGTCTGCAGCTTTTCCAGGCACATGGTGCAAACTGTTGGTGGATCTAGCATTCTGGGGTCTGGAGGATGATGGCCCTCTTCTCATAGCTCTGCTAGGCAGTACCCTAGTAGGGACTCTGTGTGGGGGCTCCAACCCCACATCTCCCTTCTGCACTGCCCTAGCAGAGGTTCTCCCTGAGGGCCCCACCCATGCAGCAAACTTTTGCCTGCGCATCCAGGCTTTTCCATACATCTTCTGAAATCTAGGCAGAAGTTCCGAAACCTCAATTCTTGACTTCTGTGCACCAGCAGGCTCAATATCACGTTGAAGCTGCCAAGTCTTGGGGCTTCCACCCTCTGGAACCATTAGCCTAAGCTCTACATTGGCCCCTTTCAGCCATGAGTGGAGCAGCTGGGACAAAGGGAACCAAAGCCTTAGGCTTGGGACTTGGGAATTGTGGGACATACAATTCACGTTGAGATTTGGATGGGGACAGAGCCAAACCTTATCACTATCGTAACTTACAAATATATTCCCTCAATTTTCTAAGTTTTTTCCCCCTTAACTGATGTTTTTTTGTTGTCGTTGTTGCTACTTGGCTTTGCTTTTTGATGATTGGATGGGTTTTGACTTCTTCATATAGTCATACTCGTTAATATTCCACATTATGGTCTTTGCCCCTGACTTTATGGTTGGAAAGACCTTTCCCAATAATAGTTAGGAACTTTGTTCATATTTAGATTATCCATATGAACTGTTTAGTCCACCTATAATTTAGCTGTCTGACCTTACTGAAGTCACTTAACCTCTCTATAGTTCAGTTTCCTATCTCTAACCTGGTAAGAATAATATTACTTCTTACAGTGAGTGAGATGATTCATTTAGTTAAGTCATATGATGTTTAGTGCCTGGCACAAGCTCAGTCTAATCAAGTGTTAGCTTCTTAGTTAAGGCTATTATTAATGTTTCCTAACAGTGTAACCTAACAGTAATCAAGTGTCCTAATAACTTTTATCAAACCATCTGGCTTTTAAATTTGTTTATTGGTGTGTCTATTTTCTCTAAATTAGTGCCATAGTTTACATTTTTAGATAAAGCGATATTAAAGTTTATATTATGGTAACTTCACACTCCTTTTTAGTATCTATTTAGAGGTATTCTCTTTATGCTTAGTGTTCTGAAATTTTATAGTAATGCATTTAGGAATAGGTATTTTTAAATTTGTGAACTGGGCATTTAGTAGATCCTTTCAATCTGAAGATTCATGAACAAGAGGCTTTAAATATTTTATTATTTCTTTGATGATTTTGGCTTCTTCGTTATCTGTCCTTTCTTGAAATTTGATTTGTTAAATTTGAAGGTGTGCCCTCATGTGCCCTGCCTTTACCTTCAAACCCCTTGGCTATGTGCATCCTTTCATTTATCATTTTCTTGGGTAGGAATCCTTTTGTCATGTTTTAAAAGATCTGATTAAGTAATTAAAGAGGATGAGGAGTTTATAGGTCATGGCTCCTATAAACTCCTGGATGGCAGAACCAAAAGCTGTGAAGAACATAGATACTTTGGGGGAAGTACAGAACACTTTGAGTAGTTAAGAACCAGTGTATAAAGACTCCCAGCAACTTCAAGGATGACCTCTGGACTTTTCTTGAAAATGGCAGATGCCCGACAGGTGAGAAATTCATTTGATGTCACACATGCAGTCTGGGTTCTTGAAGGGCTAACACACCTTTACATGATTTCTTTGCCACTATTGGAGTTTAAGGCCTCCCATCCCAGGTGACCTTGCCTCCCAAAGGATGTTAAGTGAGCTTAACCTGCATGAAAATACCATTTTCTTGGAAGGAACTGATTTTTAATGACTGGAGGCTGATATAGAGAATATTTTAAAGGCAAGTCCAGGATGATGGGATTCAGTCCATATGTGCACATTTGAGCACCTCTCTACTCCCTACAACTTAGGTCCATGCTTAGGTCAGGTGCCGATGAAAAGCATTATTTGGAGTCAGAATGACCTGGGTTAGATCCTGGTTCTACCACTTACTGCAGTGACACCTTGGTCAAGTGCTTTAACCTCTCTGAGCCTCCAGTTTCCTCATCCAGGTAATAAGGACAATGATACTAATTTTCTCATTGTGTTTTTGAGAAGTTTAAATGAAATAATGCCTATATCTATTATTACTGCTGCTGTTATTGTTACCATGGTTATTATTGGTAATATAAATAATGGTAGTTATTATTACAATGTCTTCTTTCTCAGATGTCCTTCCTTCTGGGAGGTCACTGTGAGGGTTATTTGGAACTTCCGTGTTTGTCCTGCAGCTTCTTATGCAACCCAAGGTCTCAGAATGGCATGCACTGGAACTACTGGTCAATTAAAATGTATTCTAGGCTGAGTTATTTTCCATGGAACTGGGCTTCTTTACAGAACTCTTTTGGCTCAGTGGCTGTAGTGGGTTGAATAGTGGCCTGCAAAAAGATATGTCCATGTCCTAACCCCCTGTGAATGTGACCCTATTTGGAAAAAGTGTCTTTGCAGACATAAATTAACTTAAAGATCTCCAGAGAATATTATTGTGGAGTACCTTGGAGTACCTTGCCCTTATGTTCAATGACAAGGGCTCTTAGAAGAGTGAGGCAGAGGTTGGTTAGACACACAGACACACAAACATACAGAGAAACAGAGAGAAGGATACGAAGATGGAAGCAAAGATTGGAGTGGTGCTGCCACAAGCCAAGGAACACCTGGAGCCACCAGGTGGCAGGTGGAAACTGGAAGAGGCAAGGAAGGAAGGATCCTCCCCTACAGCCTTCAGAGAGGGTGTGACCCTGCTGAAACCTTGCTTTTGGACTTCTTTCTTCCAGAGCTTAGAGAATAAGTTTCTGTTGTTGTAAGCCACCTAGTTCATGGTAACATTACAATAGCCCTAGGAAATTAATAGAGTGGCCTGACCAGGAGCATCATTGCAAGTGCAATCTGGGGTAAAGAGTCCTAGATTAAAGGCCAGGAGACCTGGGTTCTAGGCCTGGCTCTGTCATTAACTTGTGGGTGATCTCAGATAACTCAATTTTCCCCTGAAAACCTTAGAGTCCCTATCTATGAAGTGAAAAACTGGCTCTTCCTGGATGGTAAGCTCTTCCAAGCCAGGCCATTCGTGCGAGTGAGTGAAGTGAGCCTAGGGTGGTAGCATACCAAGGAGAAATGGTACCTGGGGAAAATGGGGGGCCCTGGTCCCCCTAAAGCACACAGCCATCACTCAGCTCCTGCAAATTGTTGCCAGACGGGAATTCCAGCTCAATGTTGCCAGAGTTTCTTAATTTTCAAGAGAAGAGAGAAATCGAGATTTTTATATAAAATCAAATTTTTGAATATCTGCCATGGATTCAAATTTATTGCAGCGCGACATGGGCCAAACAAAGCAATCCTGGAGGCCAAAAGTGACCTCTAATCTAGTTCCTGTTTGAGCTCTTGCTCTAGACCCAGTGCTGTGATTTTCTGGCTTATGGGAATACCCACAGGTTCCAGAGCCTTGTCCTTGGCAAACTTGGGATGGTAGCCTGGAGAAGAGAGCAGGGGCATGGCAGGAGGAACTGGCTCACCCACTGAAGCTGGGCAGGCCCTCCCGGCAGAAGCAAACCAAAGCAGCATGGTCCACAAATGCCTAATTTAGTTCATTTTTCCCTTCTTGTGAGCCACTGGGGTTCAGGTACCAGGCTTGAGTTTTATGTGCAAAGTGTAAGCTCACTAGTCAGCCTGGGCTCCATGGTGCCTCATAAATCATAGGCTGTTTTTATTTTTAATAATAAAATCCAGCTGATGCCAGAAGAGGTAAGGAAATGCAGTGTGGGAGAAGCAAGGCTTGAAAGTAGACTTGTCTTGCACCCATGAACAAATGATTTGAGAATTTAGAAATTTTCCCATTGCGGCCGGGCGCGGTGGCTCAAGCCTGTAATCCCAGCACTTTGGAAGGCCGAGACGGGCGGATCACGAGGTCAGGAGATCGAGACCATCCTGGCTAACCCAGTGAAACCCCGTCTCTACTAAAAAATACAAAAAAAAAAAAAACTAGCTGGGCAAGCCTGTGGTCCCAGCTACTCGGGAGGCTGAGGCAGGAGAATGGCGTGAACCTGGGAGGCGGAGCTTGCAGTGAGCTGAGATCCGGCCACTGCGCTCCAGCCTGGGCGACAGAGCGAGACTCCGTCTCAAAAAAAAAAAAAAAAAAAAAGAAATTTTCCCATTGCAATGCAGGCTTACGCTCGTTTTCACCCAGCATGTGTTTGTGGAACACCTACTATGTGTGGGTGCTGAGAATATGATGGTGCCTAAGACAGATGTCTTCTTGTCGTCATGGAGTTGAATCTATTGGGAAGGGAGGGTGGATAATTGGGTAAGCAATTCCTCAAACATGAAAAAGACACTCATAGAATGGAGTTTATGAGAAATCCATGGGAGGGGGCAAAAAGTCATTCCCGATCGGACTGACATTTAAGCTCTCACAAGAAGGATGTATGAAAAGCCAGTCATGCAGATAGCCAAGCAAAGAACAGGACAGCAAGAGCCAGAGCCCAGTTGAGGGTAACAGGTCCAGAACAGGGGCTCCTGTATTAAAGAATCAGTGATGTGATTAACTTCTCTGAGTGTCAATATTCCCATCTGAAAAATGAGAGGCCTGGACTGGACAGTCTCTGGGGCCCTTCGAGCTCTGCGAGCTCATGAATCTTGGGTGACAAACTGAAATTGAGATGGATTGGGATATTCCCAGCACCTGTTTGGCCTTTGTCAGTCTGAATAATAATTTTAAAAGCAGCTCTGGAAAGCTGTTGAAGGTAGAACAAGACATTTCCAGCTGCCAGTTTCATCTCCATTAAGGATGGCACTGGCACAGGCACACCTATAGATGCCTTAAGATTTGGCACCAGACTAGAAGACTTCTTCTTTCTAGTGGTGACAGTTGTGAGATGGTTATACTCTATTTACCATGTGCCAGCCACATGCATTCTTCACATGCCCAACAAATATTTTCCAAGCATCTACTCAGTCCCGAGCACTGTGCTAGGTTTGAGGAATACAGCGGTGCACGAGACATGCAGATTGCAGGTGGACAGAGCTTGGAGAAGTGACTCTGGGCCAGAAAATATTGGCAGGGATGAGATGCTGAAACTAAATAGTAGCTATGGGCTAAGGGGGAAGAGAGAAGAGAAGAGAAGAGAGAAGAAAAGAAAGAAAGAAGAGAAGAGAAGAGAGGAGAGACAACAGAAGAGAGAAAGGAGAGAGAGGAGAGGAAAAGAGAAAAGAGAAGAGAAGCAGAGGAGGGGGAGAAGAGGGGAGGAGAACTCAATCGAGGATGGTACTAGAGGCCAGGTATGGTGGCCCATGCTTGCAATCCAGACACTTTGGGAAACCAAGGCAGGAGGATCCCTTGAGCCCAGGAGTTCAAGAGCAGCTTGGGTAACATAGTAAGACCCCATCTCTACAAAGCATAAAACAATTGGCAGAGCATCGTGGTGCATGCCTGTAGTTCCAGCTGCTCGGGAGGCTGAGGTGGGAGGATTGCTTGAGCCCAGGAGGTTGAGGCTGCAGTGAGGTGTGTTTGCACCACAGCACTATAGCCTGGCTGACAGAGCAAAGCAAGACCAAAAAAAAAAAAAAAAGCAGAAAAGAAAAGGATGGCATTATTGTGTACTCATGGATTACCTCCTTGAAGAGTTGATATCTGAGCAGAGATCTGAAGTTGCCAAAGCATTCACTCCAGTGAGCTCAGGGGAAGAGCCGTACAGGCGCAGGGAATAGCACATACAAAGTCTCTGACATGGGAACAAACTTGGCATGTTCAAGAAAGGCAGTGGGGTTGGAAATGGGGGTTGAAGCTTAGTGAACAAAAGAAAGAAGTTAGGTTGGAAAAGAAGTTGGAGAGGAGTCAGAGCCAGAAAATGAAGGGCCTTTTTCTTTCAAGCACAGAGAAAGCTTCCTGAAGGATGTTAAACAGGGGAATGATGTGATCTGATTTCTGTTTTGCAAAGCTAGTCCTGACTGCTGTGTGGAGAATAGATTGTGGAGAGGCAAGAATGGAAGCAGAAGGACCATGGAGGCACCGAGTGAGATTGTCCTGGCCGTGGATGATAGTGGCTTGGGAGCAGTGACAGTGGGGCAGGTGGTTATTTTTGGGACATATTTTGGAGATGAAGCTGACAGAGTTTGCTGTTGGACTGGCTACAGGTAACCAGGGAAACTGGAGGAATCAAAAGAAGGAAATTTTAAAAATGCCCCTATGTTTTTGGCTTACTTGATCCAACAGACTTTCATACTTCATCTTTAATCCTCACAACCGCCCATTTTATGGCTGAGGAAACTGAGGCATCTCTAAGCGACAGAACAGGCAAATGCAGGTCGGCTTGCCACTAGAAGCCACAAAAGAGCCTTTCTAGTTGAGTTCCTTTTTCTCATTTGCATTGCTCCATTCTTTCCTTGGGGACTGGCTTGCCACCCAGGATCCAGCCCTTTCCCCCTTGCTTTGGGTGAGAGACCTGGTTGGCCTAGCTCAGTTGGGTAACCCCTGAAATGTCAGATCCCATCGACTCTCCCCAGGCAGAGATCAGCGGGGCAGAAAGTGCCTCTGGAACCCGCTCTGGGAAGTGTGTCTCACCAACCCTTTGAATGCTGCTCGGGATCTCTGTGGCCCCCTGCTCCTCCGATGGCTTCTAGCTTTCCACTTGTGACAGCTTTGGTGATCTCCTGTGACAGGGGGAATATGCAGCCACAGGGATGCAGCTCCGTGCCCGGGAAATGTCACCTCCAATTGATGTCACAGAGGAGAGAGAAGCAATTAAGGCGCCAGCCCATTCTTGAAGCTCTAGCTCCAGGCAAACTGTAGGGAGAGTGGAGAGGGAGATGGAGGAGGAAGGAACAAGGAAGGGATGGCAGCAGGGAAAGGGTTGAAAGCAGGGCAAGTTAGAGAAAGGTGCACATCTTCTATCACAGAGTAGGTGCACAGTATTTGTTGAATGAATAAGTGAAGATTGTAGTGGATGCTCTAGTGTGCCACCCAATGCCACCCCCACCCACCTTCAGAACCACAGGACTCATTCTCTCAACTCCAGAGAGTATGTGATGTTTTGGGCTCACAGCTGAGTCCCTCTGCAGGACCTGCCCTTGAGTGAAGGAAGCTGCTTGCTCAGTCTGGGGCAAATCTACATGCAGTGACTATTCAAAGCAGCTCTGATGGGCCATCCCAGCTCTAGAACTCCATATAGGATTGACTGAGACCTTTGGTACAATTGCATCACAGCCAAAGTTCTCCCTCTGCCCAATCCTGTTTCCCTCACTGACTTGCTTGTGTGACTCCTATGAACGCTTCCCAGTGAAGCCCCTGTATGCAAATCTCTCTCCAAGAGAACCAGACCTAAGGCAAACACCTTACACGAACAAAAAGTATTAGTGTATAGCTAGTCATAATGTTCACTTTTCCCTTTCCAAATCAATTGCTAAATTAAACCCCAGACTCTCCAGTGCCGTGGAGAATATGGATAATGGGTAAAATGAAGAAACAAGTCATAAAGGATTTTTAATCTACATAACAGAAATCCCCAAGATTAGGTAAGAGGAAAAACAACAGAAAGTCTGTGAAGGCAGAGTTTCAGAGATTGATGTTTACAAAGGGGAGAGAGAAGGTTTCCCTGGGTGAGGTTGACATCTGAATGGAGGGTATTGAGAGAGGAAAAAAATGGGGACAGAATTCTAAAGATGCTTATTGTACATTCTCAACATACCATCTCCTCCTTGCTTGAGGTTTTCTTGAGAAAGTGAGTAGAGATTTGGGTACTTTTACTCTGCTTTCTGACTTTAGAAACTGGGTCACGTGGGATTATGGGTTATTTATTTGGGTTACAAATATGGCTGAGTGAAAAGGGTGATGACAGTGGAAGAAAAAAGGATAAACACAAATTAGCAGGAAGAATAAAAGAGAGAGACAGAGAGAGATGGATAACACCCCTATGGATGGAGAAGAGTCATATAGAAGCAAAGAGAAACAGAATGAAATTAGAGTGAGAAAAGGCTATTCCTTACAGCGGAGACACGTTGGACAAATTTCTGATACACCTAATACCCTTCTATCACTAAAACTAGCCTGCCTTTAGCTCCCTGTGAGGTGAGCAGACGCAGGCTGGTCTTTGCACAAGGGTTGGTACTAATTGATTAAAGGTGGAATATTAATTAGGATAAGGCCTAGCAAGTACAACAAACGGCAAAATAATAGTGACCTCAGGAAACTGAGAAGTTGATTTCTATTTTTTATAACAGATCAAGCATAAGCAGTCCATTTGGCATGTCTATTACACAGTGACAGTTTCCAGTCCCAAGCTCCTTCTGTCTCCTTTGTCTATATTAGCACTTGGCGTCCATCTTGTGATCTAAGATGGCTCCTCCAGTTCCAGCCATTGACTCTGCATTCTGTGCAATGGAATGGGAGAAAGGAGGTGTAGAAGGCAGGTTCTTCCCTTTAGGGTATGACCAATCGCTTAACTTCCCATTGGTCAGAACCTAGTTACAATGGCCATGACTTATATTCAAAGGAAAGATGAAAAACATAAAGGTTTTTATTATTATTATTTTTATGTTTTTATTTTTATTATTTGTAGGTGGCCATGTGCCCAGCTAAAATGTATGGGTTATATTACTAAAGGAAGAGGGAAGGATGGTTTCTGAGAGGTAGCTTGCAGTCTGTGATCAATAGTGATCTAAACATAGGCTGGCTGAGGGCTGATGGAGTGACCTACAGCAAAAACGGCCTGTTGAAGGCTACATTTAGATGGGGACTGTGGAGAGCATTTGGGAGTCAAAAGGAATGGGGAAGAGAGGAGAATGGAGCAGGCAGGTTCTGAGAGAGGAAGAGGCAGAGGGAGTGGCCAGTTCTTGAGCTGTGAAATCTCTTTCAGTTCTCACTTCTCACCATAAGGATACTTAAATATCAGTTAGGATGCTTTTGGCTGGAAGTAACAAAAAACTCCCACTCAAACTCAGGCAATAACTAAAGTTGTATAGTCATGTCATAGGAGTCCAGAGGTAGAGGGGACTCCAGGCATGGATTGGTGAGCAACTCAAGGATGTCTGTTGACTCAGTGATTCATGGCCTTTATTTACTCCATCATCTTCATCTGTGGCTTCATCCTCATGCCGGCTGGTTCTGCACATGGTCACAACATGACAACCAACAGCCACAGTGCAATGGGCTTCCTTGGTCACATCTGGTAGTAGAGGTTGAGAGAGAAGTAACTGCTCTATACTCACTTGCAAAAAAAGTTCTTCACACCAGTTAGATTGATCCAGTTTAGATAATGTGCTACCCCCTGAACTAATAAAAGATGCTTATTGATTTAGACCAAGCTGCTTCCGCCTTTGGAGAGGAGGATGGAGTGGATACCTGGATAAAACCAGGGCTCTGTTAGGTTTCTATTGGTAAACCTAAAGTTTCCATTCACCTTAAAATAAACCCTCTTTTCTCTATGGCAGCCTGAGAGTTCTTCATCCTAGTGAACCAGAGTGATGCATTCATGTGCCAATAAAGCACTCAAAGGCTAGCTACTCCAAAAGTGCTGAAGGAGGAAGGGAAAAGAACATAAAATGAAAGACGTGTCTATACATGTGAGTGAGTTCCAAGGTACTGAAGGAAGAAGCCATTGCCAGTGAGCTCCAAGGTCATTAGGGACAATTTATATGAAGGAGAGGAGATACGGTTCCAAGTCATGGGAGACCACTTCAGAGGCAATCCAGGGTCATCCAGGAACATGTTAAGCAACTTTCAGGTTAGACATCAAGAAGGGGAGTAGAGAGCTCCTATTCAGCATGGCCAGAGGGTTCATGGCCAGGGCACCAACTTGCCAAAATAGAAATGAACATCCTGCTGATCTCCATTTGGTGGCTACATCTGGGATGGTAAATAGGCATTATTCCAAGGGCCACCCTAATTGGTAGTAGCCCTTGAAGTATATCTTGAGAAGGACTTAGAGTCCTGACAAGTGGACATTGCTAAGCTACTTGGTCTTATTCTAAAGCTTTCTTTCTTGGCTTTGTCCTCTGCCTTTGAAGAACTATTCCTTAGCAGTTGGATATTGCTTCCCTTACGCATGAGCGTTTCTGGAGATGGTCTGAGTATGTTTCTTGTCCTGTTCTTATAAGAAGCATGTCAGAAGGACAGGGAACAGCCTCTGGAGCTGGAGTGGACCTGCCTTTGAACCCCAGGCTTTGAACCAGTTGAGTAACTTAAAGATGTAATTTCTCTTCTCTGAGCCTCAGTTTATCTATGTGTGAAAAGAAGAGAAGAATGTCTACTGAAAGGGATGATCCAAGGATCAGATTTAATGGGTGTAACAGATCTGGAATGGTGCTCACTCTGAATTTTTGAAAAAATCTTGAACAGTTGCTCAGGCTCTGGTTCCTTCAGTTCCCCAGATCACAGACCGCATTTTGTTCTTACAACTTCCTTCATTATGTCCTCTTATTCATGGATAACTGTAATGTCCAGCTGTGCTGGAGACTAACACGATCCTCATTTGGATATTCAGATGCAAGTACAAAGACTCAGGCCCCCTTCTTGACGTTCATGAGTTTAACTGTGCTCTTCACTTGGGTGTTTTACAACTAAGTACTTGGGACTTTACACCATTTTCTTTTAAAATGGTGCGTGTCTGGACGCGATGAATGAATTCGTGGCACTTCAAGGGGAGATCTAGGCATTGACATCTATGAATTTATAATTTCTTTTTGATCAAACCAGAGCTGGCAAGGAGTAAAGAAACCAGAGAGAGCAAGAGGGTCATTTGAAATTGCTATCCTTTTCAGATTTTATACTCCCATCTGGATTCCCCTGCTGAGAAGCAGGCTGGACACTCAGGAAACCCATGCCAGACAGCTAGCTAAGTCCTAGAAGTCAGCTTCTGATGGTATTTGGCAACCTTGGGCCTCTCTGGGCCAAGGGTTTAGTGCCAAGAGTAATTGTGATTTACACCCCTAACCTCTTTGGGTGCAAAATGGTTTTGATTAGATGCATACCATGTTTATTAAGCCTTGCACAAGGCAGTCTGGGGGCTTGGCTGTTCTGCCATAAAAGAGAGGGAGATTTACACGGCTCCCTGCAGGATTCATTTAATCTCTTGGGGATTTACTGACCTTCAATTAGAACTGTTAAGTACTGTTTACATGGTCCCTAATTCATACAAGACCAATGTAAGGCTGAATTTTGCTTTCATTAAGGACCTATGAATCAAGAAAATAAAAAATAATAAAAAGTCTTTGCCAAGCAAGATGTGATTTGAGTTAAGGAAAAAAAAAAAAAGAATATCAAAAACAAAAAGCCATTAAAAGTTGCAAGCTTTACTTTGTCATCATTTAGGAGTGGACTGATAGTAAAGAGTTGATACATTTTTAGGATGGATTTGAAATTTTAAAAATCACCTGATTTGAGATTTTTTTGGGTGAGGATTAGCTTTATAGTTTTAAAACTGTGTCTTTCAGTGACCTGGGAAAAGACAGTCCCTTGAATTTTTCTCTGTGGTTGAAAATTGGGATTCCTTTGTATTCCCTAGAAGGAAGAGTACCGTGTATCTCTTACCAGAGTCAATTGTGCACACAGAAAATTGCCTTTAGCAGTGCCTTCAAACTGAGATCCATGAACTCCCAGTGGGTATATATAGAATACCAGGGATACATAAAACCGTGAAGCATCATGTATGCGTATTATTCAAGGATTTGGGGAAAAAGCATACCTCTTTAAAAACATTGAAGAAAATACAACAGTATTAGGTCAGAAGTCATTCAAAATGCTTATACTAGACAGGCAAGTGGAGAGGAAGTATGTTGGGCTGGGTTGGGGACTGCACTAAAGTGAGGAAGTTATGTTCCATCTTAAGAGGCACTCACTGCTGCACCACAGGCTCAGTAAATATTGTTGGATGAACTATTAAAAAGTGGTCACCTCTACTCCTGGCTCTGGAACTTGTTCCTGAAGGACAACGCTATGCAGATTGCTCAGAGCCGCAGACTCATACTAGGAGAAGTCAGTTTGACTTCTCCTTTGACATATTATGGGCATCACTTCCAGTGTCTGCCTTGGGCACAGAATGCATCAGCCATGACAGCCTAGAGCTGTGTAAAACATATTGAACCGCAGGATAGCATGATAATCACAATAGTCGCAGCCAACAATGATTGGTAGCCTGATTAGTGATTAGTGATTGTCCACCAGATGTGTTAAGTGCCTTGTTTACATCATGTCACTGAATGTCCCCAACTGTCCTGTGTGGTAGTTATTATTGTCATTGTTTGACAGATGAGGAAACTGAGGTTTAGCAAGGTGAAGTCACTTGGTCAGGTCACATAGTTTGGAAGCAGCAAGCCATGCCTCACCCTCGATTCCACAGCCCAGAGCATGTGTTCCTGGCCAACAGGAAGCATCGTGAAAAGGCCGAGGTGAAAGTCTAACGCTTCCTTTGATTACTCAGCTTGGTTCCAACTTAGAGCAGAGGCAGGGACTCAATTTTCGTACTCTCACACAAGCTTCTACCCATTGCTGTCCCCTCCTGTGGAATGAGTTAGTCCCTGAAAGACGAGTTTGTGCACCTTTGATGAAGAGGGAACACAGTGAATCTTAACAGCATTTTCTACATCCTAATACCCAGTGATGAGACCAACATGGGTGTTCTCAAGGAACAGAAAAATTTCAACATGGGTTGCAATTACGAGATTGAATAATACTCAGTTTGGTGACCTGGCAATGGGCTTAGCATGTTTTTTTTTCTTTTTTAAATTGGGGTTTAAAAAAACCCTACATTATCTACACTCTTAAATTTTGAAGTGTACCGTATAGTATAGTTAAAAGATGTACATTGTTGTAAAGCACATCTCTAGAGCTTTTTCATCTTGCATAACCAGAACTCTATACCTTTTGAACAATAACTCCTCATTTCTCCCTTATCTCAGCCCCTGGTATCCACCATTCTACTTTCTGCTTCTATGAGTTGGACTATTTATATACTCCATATAAGTGGAATAATGAAACATTTGTCATTCTGTGCCTGGCTTATTTCATTTAGCATAATGTCCTCAAGCTTCATCCGTGTTGTAGCATATGGCAGGGTTTTATTTTTTTATTTTTTATTTTTTTGAGACGGAGTCTTGCTCTGTTGCCCAGGCTGGAGTGCAGTGGCGTGATCTCGGCTCACTGCAAGCTCTGCCTCATGGGTTCACTCCATTCTCCTGCCTCAGCCTCCCAAGTAGCTGGGACTACAGGCGCACGCCACAATGCCCGGCTAATTTTTTTTGTATTTTTAGTAGAGACGGGTTTTCACCGTGTTAGCCAGGATGGTCTCGATCTCCCGACCTCGTGATCCGCCCATCTCGGCCTCCCAAAGTGCTGGGATTACAGGCGTGAGCCACCGCGCCTGGTGATTTCTTTCTTCTTAAAGGTTGAATGATATTTCATTGTATATATATACCACACTTTATCAAATTATTCGTTAGTGTTTCCACCTCTGTGCTACGGTGAATAATAATGCAGTGAACATCGGTGTGGAAACACTTCTTTGAGATCCTGTTTTCAATCCTTTTGGATAAATATTTAGAAGTAAGATTGCTGGATTGTATGGTAGTTTCATTTTTAATTTTTTGAGGAAACTTGATATTATTCTCCATAATGACTACACCATTTTACATTCCCACCAGCAGTGCACAAGTGTTCCAATTTCTCCACATTTTTGCTTTTAAAATTATTATTTTTGATAATGACCATCTTAACAGGTACGAAGTGATATCTCATTGTGGTTTTAATTTGCACTTCTTAAATGATTAGTGATGCTGAACATATTTACATATACCTGTTGGTCATTTATGTCTCTTCTTTGGCAAAATTTGTATTCAGGTCCCTTGCCTTTTTTTTTTTTTTTTTTTTTGGAAACAGAGTCTCCCTCTGTCACACAGGCTGGAGTACAGCGGCGTGATCTCAGCCCAATTCAACCTTCACTTCCTGGGTTCAAGCGATTCTTCTGCCTTAGCTTCCCCAGTAGCTGGGATTACAGGCACACACCATCACACCTGGCTAATTTTTGGAATTTTAGTAGAGACGGGATCTCACCATGTTTCCTAGGCTGATCTCAAACTCCTGGCCTCAAGCTATCCATCCACCTCAGCCTCCCAAAGTGCTGGGATTATAGGCATGAGCCACCGCACCTAGCTCCTTGCTCATTTTTTAAATTGGGTTATTCATTGTTCGCTTGTTTTTTTGCTGTCAAGTTGTAGGAGTTCCTTATATATTTTGAATATTAACCCCTTATCAGATATATGGCTTGCAAATATTTTCTCCCATTCCATAGGTTAACTTTTCACTCTGTTGATTTTCTCCTTTGCTGTACAGAAGCTTTGAGTTTGACGTAGCCTCCCTTGTCTATTTTTGGTTTTGTTGTCTGTGCTTGTGATGTCATAATTAAGAAATCACTGCCAGTGAACTTAGTTCTTGACTGGATACATTCCAGAGAGTCTTTGACAGGGAAACTTCCATACCTTTACCATTAGTGGCTTAAGGTCTCTGTCTCAAGTTGAGTTTTCCTAGAAGCATCTAGAATTTGAGGACCAATAGTTTAGTTGGGAAGTGATTCTAGGAATCACTGGTAGGGCAGTAAGGAAGTGAAAAGAATGTATTAACAAGCAGTTTACAACCAGGAGCAACTGGGGCTCTATGCCACTGATTCTGGGTTGGCAGATAAAACACAAGGCTCCAGTTAAATTTAAATGTATATAAACAAGCAATTTTTTTTTTTTTTGGAGATGGAGTTTCGCTCTTTTGCCCAGGCTAGAGTGTGGTGGCGCGATCTCAGCCCACTGCCACCTCTGCCTTCTGGGTTCAAGTGATTCTCCTGCCTCAGCCTCCTGAGTAGCTGGAATTACAGGCACCCACCACCATGCCTGGCTAATTTTTGTATTTTTAGTAGAGACGGGATTTCACCATGTTGGCCAGGCTGGTCTCAAACTCCTGACCTCGTGACCCTCCCTGCCTTGGCCTCCCAAAGTGCTGGGATTACAGGTGTGAACCACCACGACCTGCCTAAACAAGTAATATTTAGTGTGTGTCCCACATATTGCATAGGGCATACCTATCCTAAAACTTGATCATTGTTTATCTGAAATTTAATTTTAACTGGCTTGCTGTATTTTTATTTGCTTAATCTGATAATCCTACGCTAGGGACTTCTGGGAGATGGTATAGAACATCCTTCAGTGTTGTCCCATCTCTGAGAGGCAGGAGACCTGAGCATTTATCATCTGCCTTATATTCATCATTGATTTAGGGCTACTCCTGGGCTAATTAGCTCATGAAATCATTCTGAATAGATGAAGGAGATGAAGAATAAAGGCTTGCCCAACCCCAGTAACCAGAGATTCTCTTCATCTGCGCTTGTCTAATGACAATGTGGAACATAGCAACAGAAAACAAAGTTTCTCCCTGCTTCCTCCCTCTCTCCCATCCTGTTGTCCACATAGTAATGTGTATTGAGTGTCGTCTCGGTTCTGGGTGCTGTACTTGGTCATTTTATCTATATCAGAGTTGTCAGCCTATTTTAGGCAACAAAGTGTTTTTAAAGCCCTGTTTTCAAGTCTCAGGAGGAGGCCCGTTTTTGCTTGAGTTGTCTTCCAACATTCTATACTGGCAACAAATTCTTCATGTTATTTAATGTTTTATAATTTACAAATCTTTATTTAAGTACAAATGAATGATCCTTTTATCTGTATGGTATAGCAGTTTTGGGCGTGAACGTTGGACTCAGATAGAAATGGGTGTAAATCCTGCCCCCAGGGCTTGCTAGGTATGCGATTTAGAAAGTGGGCAGATCATGTAACCTTTCTGAGCTTATGTCCCATGCCTGTGGAGTGGTGATGACTCTGGTGCTCATTGCATAGGGTTGTATGAGAGCCTGGAGAAGCTAAGTCATGCTATAGTAATGACCTATCCCTAAATCTCAATGGCTTAAAGCAATACAGGGTTATTTCTTCCTCATGCTACATGTTCTTTGCACATTAGCAGGGGCCTCTTCTCTGTTATTCTCACTGCAGGACTAAGAGCAATATTTGCATTTGCATAGACAAAAGATAGTTCAGAATAAACCAGATTAAGGAGTTGGAGCAACACTCACTTTTTTTTTTTTTTTTTTTAACCTGATAGAGAGTTTAGTTCATCTCTATGTAATTCCAGATGGGATTTTCAAGGTCTGTCTTCAGTGGTGAAGATGACTACCTTAGGGACAAGCAACTGGAATTTGAGTACAAGAAGTTTTGGGGGAAGTGATTCCACCAGGAAGTACTGATAGAGAAGTGAGAAAATGAGAAAAGAAGGGAAAGGTGCCGGTACAGGGTATGTTAGTGGGCAAATATGACTTTCTGGGCAGCAAGAGCTCAATGGTGACCAGGGCCCCACTAACTGGAATGGCACTTGCCATGGTGGCAAGGAGAAGATTATGAGCATCAGGGTCATACATGGGCAATTAAATGTTCCAGCAAGGCAGTGACAGGCATAATTTTAACCCACACTATATTGGCCAGAATTAGTCACATGGCTCAACCCAAATACAAAGAGTATTGGGTTGTGCAGTTGCCCTAAGGGCCGAAGGCGAACCAGACATATGGTTGGGCAGTGCCTATGTCTATCAAAGATTGTTGCAGGGATTTAATGAGATAGCATTGCAGGGATTCAATGAGATACTACAAAACCTGGCATATAGCAGATGCACAATAAGTGATAGCTGCTTTCTTAATTATGATGATGTTTGCCCCACTAGAATCTGAACATTTTAAGAAAAACTTTGTCTTCCAATAATGCTAATATTTATTGCTCAATACTTTCAACATGCTGGAGACCCTGTCAAACAGCATCCTCACAACAACCCCATGAGGTAACTATTATTTTCCATCCTATTTTTCAGATGGGGAAACCAAGTCTTAGTGAGGTTAAGTATGCTTCTCAGGCTCACAGCCATCAAAACCTAAAGCCCATACAGCTGGAATCACACGCTAGCATCTCCTGCCAGCACTTAGCATTGAGCCTTAAACAGAGGAAAGGTTCTGAATATTTGCAGAACTGACTGAAATAACTTTTTTTCTGACTTTGTAAGTGCCTCAAAGACCTTCCAGCTACTCTTTCCTCTAACATACCTTCTCCTTAAAAATGGCAAGGTGCCCAATCTTTCCAGACTGTTGGCCAAGACAATCTTCCTCTTGCCATTTAATTACTGTATGTAATTCCAAGATCTGGCATTCCTCATCACCCAAATTCCCTATGGATCTTCTTCTTTTCCTGGTCAAATCCAGAGATCTATCTGCTGTCCTCATTACAATTCCAGGACATATTTGTAGGTACTATAATTCTTCCTCATATAAAAATAAAAAGGGAGCAATAAGTTCCGGAAATGTCCTGGACTATTAGAACAACCTCCTTAAAGTTTTAAGTGCTTGCTGATATCTAAAATTGCTACACTCTCAGGGTTCTGATCATTTTCCTATCCTAGCCATCTTAAGAACTATATTGGAATTTAATTTTGGGGCCCTTCTGGGAATTTAACTACTTCTCCTCTTCCCTTTATTCAGTTAAAGGCTGAAAATATCAGCTGGCTCTTATCTGATTCTTTCTCTGTTAACAGTATGTTGAGGAAAGCCCCCTCCCATTCTAAGGGATTTTTTTAAACTTTTTTTTTTTTTTTTTGGTGTGTGGTGGGGTGGGCACGGTAGACAAATAAAAATAATTCTGAGGTTATCTGAGAGCTGACATTCCATACAATAGCAATAAGAACGTTTTCCAAATTTAAAACTCTGATGGAGGAAGTGGGTTACAATAGGAGCAACCTTTGACCCTGACCAGTCATAATGGTTTCCTGGATTCAGAGATATTATGGGTTGGAGCCAAGGGTTTCAGCAGAGAGAGCACAAGATGTGTTAAACTTAGAACACAATGTGCGAGTTCCGGGTGGGGCCGCTGGAGGACATCTTTCTTTCCGGTGGAAGCGATTCCTTTACAAACAAGGAACTGGGTCTTTCCCACTGTCCGACCCGTGTCCGTGTGTTTGTTCTGCTGCTGATTTTAAAAGGAATTTTGCATGTTTTTGAGATCTCCAGACTCTGAAAGTCTTCACTCTGGGGACCGTTTCTAAGGATGATTCATTCGCCAAATACTTACTGAGTGATTACTATGTGCCAGGTCCTGTTCTAGATGCTGAAATATAGCAAAACAGAAAATCAACCAAAAAGCTCTGTCCTTGCAGAGCTTCATCCTATAGCACAATTCCTCAACCTCAGCACTACTGATATTTTCGGCTGGAGAATTTTTTCTTGTGGGGGTTGTCCTGTGCATTGTGGGATGTTTAGCAGTGTCACTAGCCTCTACCTATTAGATGCCAGTAGAGCAAAAAATTACTTTTTGCCTCCAAGATATGTCTGCAGATGCCATTCTATAGGGAACAAGAACAACTGTTCTAAAGGGAGAACAGTTCTATAGGGACGGAGACAGACCATAAACTGTGAACTATTTAATACTAAATAGGTAAATTATAGTCTGTTGATGGTCAATACATACACAGAGTAGGTGAAGGGGAGCTGAGTCTCACTGGTGCGATGGGGATGGGAGATTGTTGTAATTTAAATGGTGTGATTGGGGAAGTCCTTATTGAGAAGGTGACATCTGACAAAGACTTGAAGGAGGCAAGGAAGTAAGCCGTTTGGTTATGGAAGAAGAAGATCACAGAAGGAGACAACAGCCAGTGCAAATACCCTGGGTAGGCACCGGGCTGTCAGAACCACCAAGGAAATCAGTATGGCTGGAGTGGGGGGAGCTGGAGGACGGTGCCCAGAGGGGAGGCGGGAGATAAAGGAGAAGTGTTCAGACTCTGCAGCATGGAGGCTTTTGTGGCCATCGTCAAGGCTTTTGTGGCCATCGTCAAGGCTTTGCTGTTCTCTGGGAGGAAAGGAAACCATTGTTTTATTTTGAACAGGAGCGTGGTAGGATCTGCCTTAATGTTTTAACAGGACTACTCCAGTGGCTGCCGCCTTGAATACAGACTTTATGAGGGCAAGGAGAAAATCAGGGTCATAACAGGGTCATAACAAGTCAAACGTTGACGTCAGGCAACAGAGGGGCCTGGCCAGATGGCTGTAGACTTCCATACACATCTTTCTCCCCTTCCATAAAGACGCATATACAGTGGTCGGCTTGTAGCTGCATTGGTGTGGTAGACCATCAAGGGAAATTAAGTGTGAATTTGTCTTATATTCCTTGTTGCCTTTTGTTGTTAGACTCTGTCATAGGTAATGTCCTGATTTTCATTTTGGAAACAAAGTATTTGTAGGTGGAAGATCAGATTCCCAGGTAATTATAATAATTAATAACACATTATAGAAATAATTAACAAGCACTTATTATAAGCCAGATGCTATGCTAAGCTCTTATTATACATTATCTCATTTAATTCTGTCAATAACCTTAGGAAGTGGGTACTCATCATTTCTTCTGCAGTCTAGATGAGGAAACTGAGGGTCAGAATGTTTAAACGATTTCTCCAAACTTTCAGAGCCTCAAGCCTCATTGACTGGTGTGGGAGAGGGATGAACAGCCAGCTGATGTGGAAGGTGGAAGTTTCATGATTGCCAGGGACACCAGCCTCATGTTCGAACCCCCTTCCACCTCTCTCCTGAACTTGTCCTAGAGATATCAGAGAGGGGTGACAGAGATGAATGTAAAAACTCCTCTCCCTCAACTCTAAACCTTGTTAGCTGGAACCACAGATGGTGAGCTGTAGGTGGAAGGCAGTTTACAACTAATTCCAACCTTTAATGGATGGGGCTGGGGAGCATTGGAATTAATAGCTCAGGTTCTTGAATCCATAGACCCAGATTGAAATCCCAGCTCCACCATTTATGGGCTCTGTGATCTAAGTCAGTTACTTCACCTCTCTAAGCTTTTATTTCTTCTCCTCTAAGATTGGAATAATAATCATATAGATGCTATTTGGTGCCCTGTCCATAACCCTAGGCCCCCTCTCACCTCTCAAGCCACCTACAGCTTAGATTGACAGTTCCCAAAATACTGACATTTAGTCCTCTGCCCAAGGGCTGTCTGACTGCAGATATGTGCTCAGCCCAGGATGGTCAGAAGTATCAGAGAGTTGATGCCCCCAGAAGCAACGTCAACCAACGAGGAATGAGGTGTGGTAAATAAATACCCCTTGTTTATCCACCACATTTCTTCCCTGGGCCAACTCTTAGGTGTGTTCTCACAGCCCTTCGGGGGCCCACGCAAGACTGGGCCCCAGTTACTCACCACGGTAACTGCTCAGCAAGTACCCTTTATATCTGCTTTCCTGCCTTTTATTCCCTCCAAGACTTCCTGGGGTTATCCCCAAATAAACCACTTACATACAAATCCTCATCTCAAGACCTGTTTTGAGGGAGGAAACCAGACCAAGACAAGTAGTGAGTAGTGACCACCTCCTTAAATTGCTGTGATGGTTAAGAGAAAGTACCTGTATAGTTGTTAAGTACTTAGCTTATTGGCAGAAATATATATAGAATAAACACTGGAAGAAATGGTGATGATGATGATGATGGTGATGAGGAGGAAGGGAAGGGGGGAAGGTGGAGGAGGAAGAGGAGAAGAAGGAAGGAGAAGAGAAGAAGAAGGGGAAGAAGAGAAGGAGGAAGAGGAGGATGAGAAAGGGAAGAGGAGGAGGAAGAAGGAGAAGGATGAGGAAGAAGAAGGAGGAGGGGAGAAGGAGGAAGAAGGAGGAGGAGGGGAGAAGGAGGAAGAAGGAGGAGGACGAGGAGGAGGGGAAGAGGAGGAGAGGAGGAGAAGAGGAGGAAGAGGGTGATGAAGATGACGACTGTGATGAAACAAAGGCCCAGAATGAATGAAGTCGGTAACTGATTGTGGGGTAACAGGGTGTGGGTGCCAGGCAGGCAGATCCAAAATGGAGCCATCTCCTCTCCACATTTTCTCCTGCCCCCTGAGTTCATGGAACTTCCTTTGGTGGCCAGTGCTTTTCAGGAGATACCCTGTCCCTTCTGCTTCCCTACCCTCCTGAACAACTGGTAGTCAGTGAGTCAGCTGAGTGCTCACCAAACACCATTCTGTTATAAGACTTGGTGGGAGGGACCAGGAATTATAAAATCCAGTCCTTGCCTGAGTTATTCCTCCTTCATGTGGAAAACCAAATCTTCTATCCATGAATGTCCTTCTCCCTATTTTCCCCTTGGACTTTCACCTCGGGTTCTGCCACTGGACAAGTGGACACAGCCTTGGGACAAGTCTGAATGTGTTGTCTCGAGACTGTTATTCAACTTCATATGTCAGGTGGTTGATTTCCTGTCTTGCTCATTCACTCCAGAACTCCCTGTTCTTAGATCAAAAGACCTGGAAGTTTCCAAGTCAACAAATGCCATTGTACGTTTTGAGTGCAGAAAACTTACTGAACGCCATTCTAAAGCTCCCTTAGCCACTGATGAAGGGATTCAAGTTAACTTTTTGAATCGAGCAATGTTAACATTTGACTTATGAGCTCTAGAAGATCAGAGCTGAAAGAGACCTCAGTGGTAACCCTTCCCAACCCTTCCTCATTCTATAGGAGGGAAACTAAGGGACAGAGAGGTCACTTTACCAACATGCTACCCTGGTAAAGAGTAATATATCCCAGAATAAAACTCACTTCTCTGAACTCCCAATTACTTTTCTCACTCTAACATTACTCTCTTCTTGTAGGCCAAGTCATCAAAAACGCAGTAGGAGCGTCTTTTGGTCAAGGACAAATCTTTTTGTGAACAATTGCTTTCTTTTTCTCTGCTCTTTCATCAGTCTTGATTTTCATTTATCAAGTTTAAAAAAATCAGAACAACCCTATGCTTTGAAATAATGAAGCTGTAAAGAATTTCTATTTAACCTCAATGTCATGAAAGCATGAAAAGCTACATGTTGAAATGAATGGTAGGTTTTTCATTCTAAGTAAAATGTAATTCATCTAACTGATTTAATTGAATCTGTTATACCTTCTGAAGCTTTGTTTTTTTCTGGGTAAAATGGCTAACCCACTGAGCTATGACAGAAGGAAGAAAAGCCAGAATGAAGAGAGAAACTAAAGGATATTTATAGAAAAAATTAGAGCCTACATATATGAAAACTCTCCACTTTAAAATACTAGAGAAAGCTTACAGAGAACCAAGAAAACCACATTTTTGGCACCCATCTGAACTTCAGAATTATTCATTTGTGTTTTTTTATTTATATCTTACTTTATTCCTCCAGAAAGAAGCTGAGGAGCAATGTCCTCCTTCAGATAGGATTATTAATACACAGCATTCATTGATCACTAATCATATGCCGGAAATTGCATATGCATTATCCCATCCAACTTGTTTATCAAAGTAACTGTTGGTGGCAACTATTCTCATCTCCCTTTGCAGGAGGTCAAATTGTGCCCCCACCCCCCTGCAAAAAAGATACATCCACCTGGAACCTGTGAATGTTTGCTTATATTAAAAGAGTCTTTGCAGATGTAATTAAATTAGGGATCTTGAGATGAGATCATCCTGGATTATCTGAATGAGCCCTAAATCCAATGATGAGTGTCTTTATAAGAAGAGAAGACACAGACATGGAGGTGAAGGCCATGTGAATACAGAGACAGAGATTGGAGTGACGCGTCTAGAAGCGAAGGAACTCCAGGGGTTGCCAGTGGTTACCAGAAGCTAGGAGAGAGGTGCAAAACAGATCCTCCTTCAGAGCCTCTGGAGCCTCCTCCTCTGGAAGAGCCCCTACTTTTACCTTGATTTAGGACTTTTTTGGCCTCCAGGACTGAAAGAGAATAGATTTCTGTTGTTTTAAGCACCCAGTTTGTGGCAATGTCTTACACCAGCCCCAGGAAGTGAATGTACTATTTTATAGATAAAGGTACCAAGGCCCAGAAGGGTTAAATAACATATCCAAGTGCCATAGCTGGGATCGAATTCCACCAATTTACAGCTGATCCAAACTTGAGTTTGAATTTTTAAAGGCAGCATAAAACGCATAAAGAGATGCATAAAAAGCCATTCCCCAAATGCTAATGGTAACTATTTTAGGATGCTGAGGTTTGGGGTAACTTTTACTTTCTTCAGTATTCTTAGAAACACTGCTCACATTTTCTAAACTAATATTGACTATATAATTTGAAGAAAAAAGTTAAATCATTTTTTCTGAGGGGCAATCACAATGAGAGCGTTAACTGAAAAAGTCAGCACACAAACCTGTAGACAGTAAGTAATACTACAATTGTGTATAGCAGTCCATTTATTTTTCTTTCTAATTTTTTAAATTATACTTTAAGTTCTGGGATACATGTGCAGAACGTGCAGGTTTGTTACATAGGTACACACATGCCATGGTGGTAATATCCAAAATCTACAAGGAACTTCAACAAATTTACAAGAAAAAAACAACCCAATCAAAAAGTGGGTGAAGGATATGAACAGACATTTCTCAAAAGAAGACATTTATGCAGCCAACAAACATGAAAAAAAGCTCATCATCACTGGTCATTAGAGAAATGCAAATCAAAACCACGATGACATACCATCTCACACCAGTTAGAATGGTGATCATTAAAAAGTCAGAAAACAACAGATGCTGGAGAGGATGTGGGGAAATAGGAACACTTTTATACTGTTGTTAGCAGTCAACTTTTACGGCAACATCATGAGGTAGGTATTGATATGGCCCCATTTTACAGGTAAAGAGCCCACGTCTCAGAATATACTGAGGACATACTGGAGCCATTGCATTTAAAGTCTCTATTAAAGAGAAAATGCCCTTATTCTCTCAATCTCTTTAGACCTTTCTTGAGTCTGACTTATAAGCCATATTGCTAGAAGCAAACATATTTGTTCTCTGTCAGACTAAATCAATGTTCAGGTCTGCAAGTTATGGAGGAAGAGAGGCATGCATCTTCTTACCGCTTCCATTCTCAACCAATTTATTCTATTTTTAATTTTTATTTTTGGAGACAAAATTTGTGTCATCAAGGCTGGAGTGTAGTGGTACAATCATAGCTCACTGCAGCCTTGGCCTCCCAGGCTCAAGTGATCTCACCTCAGCCTGCTAAGTGAGTAGCTGGGACCACAGGTGTGCGCCACCATGCCTGGCTAATTTTTTGTATTTTTTTTAGAGATGAGGTCTCACTCTGTTGCCCAGGCTGTTCTCAACTCTGGGGCTCAAGTGATTCACTCGCCTTGGTCTCCCAAAGTGTTGGGGTTACAAGTGCAAGTCACCATGCCTGGCCCACCTGGGGAATCTTTAAAAAGACCACCTGGGGCCGGCTGCGGTGGCTCATGCTTGTAATCCCAGCACTTTGGGAGGCCGAGGCGGGTGGATCACGAGGTCAGGATATCAAGACCATCCTGGCTAACACGGTGAAACGCCATCTCTACTGAAAATGCAAAAAATTAGCCGGGCGTGGTGGCGGGCGCCTGTAGTCCCAGCTACTTGGGAGGCTGAGGCAGGAGAATGGCGTGAACCCGGGAGGCAGAGCTTGCAGTGAGCCAAGATCGTGCCACTGCACTCCAGCCTGGGCAACTGAGCAAGACTCCGTCTCAAAAAAAAAAAAAAAAAAAAAAGACCACCTGGGGAATATTTTTAAAAATGTAAGTTCCGGTGACAGAAGGACAAATATGGCATGATTCTGCTTATAAGACGTATTTAAAATATTCCGACTTACAGAATTCATTCTTTCTGCGTGGAAAATCAGAAAGTTCCCTTAGTATTAAAGACTTTAATCTGGGTGTAAAGAGCAAAGACAAAGACATGAGATCCTAATTCCACTCTTTAAAAAAAAAACCTAGAGGAAGCTTTGTTCTCTTAAGCTTACATGAGAATGTGGATTTTTTCATTGGCAAGTCTAAACCTATTGTCAGCAATTTAAATCTACAGTCTGGGTCTTAGTGGTTTGGAACTGGCTTCTATCTGGTCCATAATGTAGCCAAGAATATAGAGAGAAATGCAAGCAGAATCTCTTATTTTGGGGGACTCAAGATGTCTTGGCTCAGTCACATTGGACATTTTGAGGATTCTGGCAGACAAAATACAGAGAAAATTGGACTTGAAGGGCATCTGAGCCATAACCACCACTGTCTGTGACCTCACGACATGCCCAGCTCTGTGCCACACACTTTATAGCCATCATCTCATGGAGGCCTCTGAACAAATCTAAGAGGTAAGCGCTGTCATCTTCAATTTCCAGACAAGGAAGCTGAACTTGGATGTGGCAGAACCTGGGACTGAACCAGAAATACCTGTTGTCCTTAGGCCCTTGGCCCCTCTGTGGGGCTGCCCCTCCAGTCCTGGTCATTCAGAGCTGTGTGTGAGTGGATGGATTAGAATCACACAGACTGAATGTCCTTCTTTAAAATGCAGGAGGCGTGAACTTTGGAATATGCATTGTGTCTAAAGGCATCAGCAATGTTATGGGGAAAATAATTTGAGGGAAAACAGCAAAAGGTAATGGAATTAATGATCAATGTCAAGAATGGGTGCTTTCTGGACCCAGGCTGCTTCTCACAGTGGTGTGACCCCGAAAAAGTACTTTCCCCTCTCTGGGCTTCAGTTTCCCCAGGCACACATGTGGGACTTGTTCTAGAATCACCCGAAGAATCTTTTTAAAAATATTAAGTTCTGGTCACAGCAGGACAAATATGGCATGATTCCACATACAAGAGGTATTTAAAATAGTCCGACTTATAGAAGCAGAAATAGCAGGGTGGTTGCCACAGGATGGGAGGAGGGGGAAACAGAGTTTGTTCAATGAGTATAAAGTTGCAGTTACACAAGATGAATAAGTTCTAGGGATATGCTGTACAACAGTTAATGTACAGCTAATGATATGGTGTGCACTTAAAAATTTGTTTTAAGAGGATGAATTTCATGTTAAGTGTTTTTTTTTGTTTTTTGTTTTTTGTTTTTTGTTTTTTTGAGACTGAGTCTGGCTCTGTCGCCCAGGCTGGAGTGCAGTGGCCGGATCTCAGCTCACTGTAAGCTCTGCCTCCCGGGTTTACGCCATTCTCCTGCCTCAGCCTCCGGAGTAGCTGGGACCACAGGCGCCCGCCACCACGCCCGGCTAGTTTTTTGTATTTTTTAGTAGAGACGGGGTTTCACTGTGTTAGCCAGGATGGGCTCGATCTCCTGACCTTGTGATCCGCCCGTCTCAGCCTCCCAAAGTGCTGGGATTACAGGCTTGAGCCACCGCGCCCGGCTAAGTGTTCTTAAAACACACACGCACAAACACACACTGCAAAGGGATACAAGGACACCATTGGAGGTGATAAATATACTTATTACCTTGATTGTGGTGATGACATCATGGCTGTATACACATGTCCAAACCCATCAAATTGTATACATTAAGTATGTGCAGTTTTTTTCTGTATCAATTATGCTTCAATAAAGCTGTAAAAATATGTAAGTTCTAAGATTTATCTTTGACTTTTTTTTTTTTTTTTTGAGACGGAGTCTCGCTCTGTCGCCCAGGCTGGAGTGCAGTGGCACAATCTCGGCTGACTGCAAGCTCCGCCTCCCGGCTTCGCACCATTCTCCTGCCTCAGCCTCCCGAGTAGCTGGGACTACAGGTGCCCGCCACCACGCCCGGCTACTTTTTTGTATTTTTTAGTGGAGACGGAGTTTCTCCATGTTAGCCAGGATGGTCTCGATCTCCTGACCTTGTGATCCACCCGCCTCGGCCTCCCAAAGTGCTGGGATTACAAGCATGAGCCACTGCGCCCGGCCTTATCTTTGACTTTTAAATCCAGATCTTCTAGGAGACTCTCATCCATTAATTACTTAAACAAATATTTATATTTACTAAGCATGTAGCTGCTGGAGATGAAATGGCCTGCTTGTGAGCATTCCATCAGGAAGTAGAATAGTGCACTCCAATTAGGGTAATTTGAGGACTTTTCACAGAGGGACTAATATGAAGGTGTGGGCAGGATATAGGGGAAGCAGCAAGGATAGCAATAGTGGGGCTTTTACAGTCTCTGGACCTGACGGAGTCAGGGGGAGTGTTCACCTGACCCTGGAAGGAGAGGGTTATGGAGATGCCTCCTTAGAAGAGCCATGACCTTCACCAAGAGCAGTTTCTTAACCTTGGCACTGTTGACATTTGGGCTTGGGTAATTCTTTGTTGTGGGGGCTGTCCTGTGCATTGTAGCATGTTGGGCAGCATCCCTGTCCTCTAACCACCAGATGCCAGCAGCACCATCACCCCCCGTTGTGGCAACCAAATATTTCTCCAGACATTGCCAAATGTCCCTTGGGGGACAACATTATACTTGATGGAGAACCACTGACCTAGAGATGCAGTCAGCTTGTGGGGATGCCACAGCGAAGGATGTGTCACCCCATTCTCCCACTCCTCTTTCCTTTCAATTTCCTGCTGAGATTTCCCACTGACCAAGACTCGCCCAGAAGCCAGAAGTTCTGGGAGTACACTGCTGCACACTAACAAGGCAGCTCTGAGGCTGACAGCAGGTGGAGAGTGGTGGACAACAGGTGCAATAGGGTGAGTGGTGACAGCACAGGGAGTGAACACAATAAGACCCATGTGCTTAGGCACTCACAGTCTATTGGTGACAGGGGTGGATGGAGAGGCAGAGAATACACACAAGAAAATTTCTGAGCATGGTTAGGAGTATAAAAACAAGCCCAAAACCCAAATGATACAGCAATGAATGGCAGAGGTGAGAGTTAAGCTAAGACCTGAATGATAGGATGGGGCTAGCCTCTTCAATATTAGGGGGTGGGGACACAATATTCCAAGCCAAGGGAACAGCATGTGCAAAGGCTCTGGACTCTGCATTTATTTATTTATTTGTTTTTACTTACTTGTTTCATTGATTTGTTTTACTTTACTGGGGTATGATTTATATATATAGTAAGGTATACAAATATCAAATGTACCAGTTGTTGAATTTTTGCAAATGTATTCACTCCTGTAACCATCATCCAGATTCAGATATAGGTCATTCCCACCTCCCCAGAAAGTTTCCTTGTGCCCCATATCCTGCCCCTCTGTCCTGCTATTGTCCTGACTTTTATTACCAAGTAAGATTAACTTTATCTGTCTTTGAATTTCATAGAAATGGAATCACACAACATGTACTTTCCTGAGCCTAGATTCTTTCATTGAACATCAGGTCCATGGGATTCATTCATGTGGTTACACATATCAGCAGTACCTGCTTGTTTTTTATTGCTGACTAGTGTTCCATTGCATGGATGTGCCACCGTGTGTTTATCCATTCTCCTGTGGGGGCATATTTAGGCTGTTTCCAGTTTGGAGCTCTTATGAACAAAGCAACTTGAACGTTTGTATACAAGTATTTTTGTAGGCATATACATTCATTTCTCATGAGGTATAATTTCAGGGTCATAGCATAGAAGTCTTTTTAACCTTGTTAGAAATTATCAGTTTTCCATTAGATTTTTTAATTTTTTATTTATTTTTTATTTATTTATTTATTTATTTTTTGAGACAGAGTCTTGCTCTGTTGCCTAGGCTGGAGTGCAGTGGTGTGATCTGGGCTCACTGCAGCCTCTGCCTCCTGGGTTCAAATGGTTCTCTTGCCTCAGTCTCCTGAGCAGCTGGGATTATAGGCACCTGCCACCATGCCCGACTGATTTTTGTACTTTTAGTAGAGACGCCGTTTCACCATGTTGGCCAGGCTGGTCTTGAACTCCTGACCTCCTCAGCCTCCCAAAGTGCTGGGATTACAGGCATAAGCCACCACAGTGTCTAGCCCCTTTAGATTTTGATGTGAAATTAGGCTGGGAAACCACCAGATGAGAAGGTTTTCCCAAAGTCCATTCTGGCTTGGGAATTCTAACATTCCATAGTGATTTTTCCTCCATTGATCCTAGTCTAACTAAACACAGGTCTATTTCTTGATCCATCACAGGGTCATCCGTCACCTTTATCCTCAGGTACCATGCAGCCCCAAGTAAACCGTGACCAAGGGCCAGCCACATGTGCTGAGTACCGGAAAAACTGCCTGTAGCGCCAGCCTCCCACCTTCTCCTGGGTGCATGTGTGTTAAATCGTGGTATAGTGGCTAATTCTTTGCAGCTTGCAGGTTGCTGCCTCCATTTCAGCAGACAGGAGGGCGCCCTGACACAGTTAAAGATCACAAGCTTTGATAACCTGCCCTTCTGATTTATAACAGTCCAGGTCTCCACGTTCACCTAATGAGGGGAACTCGGAGTGTCAACCTGTTTATTAAATGCTCAGAACCATGTGTAAGCTGGACTGAGGTAAGAAGTCAATCATATTTTCATTTATTCTGCGTGTCCCCTGCCTGTTCATTCAGGCCTCTCTCCCCGAGACTGTCAGTCTGCCAAACTATTTCTTTTCATCTCCAAAGGGGAGGACTTTAGGATAGATCATTTGCAGAGACGGTCGGGGTCCACAATGTTTGCACTTCCCTACTGATTTCATAGGTGTTTGGAAGTTAATGATACTCAACACCTCATGATTCTTTCCTATATGTCAAACAAAGACATGAAAGGGAAAGTGGCCAGAGGGGAAGGTTAGGGGGTGCAGAGCGGGGAAGACAGAAATGTATCCATAGCTTTCCCTTTCCTTCACCCTAGCCCCGGAGAGATCGGAGAGATTGGGAGTCTTAATGCAAATGGAAGATGGATTGATATTCCTGAAGTTGTCAGGATCTAATGAAGTCTTAATTCATCTTCTTTAATTCCCTTTAAAATAAAAAAAAAGCATAAATCAAAATAACAAATGGCCTGGCTGCTTTAATCTCCACTTCTTCTCACCCCCTTCCCCTGTGCAACTTGGTCACTGTCATTTTCTTAATCTCTGGAGATTCCGCTCCGATTCCTTTCAAGTGGCATCAGCTCTGTCTCTTAGGTTTGGTATTCTGGAGTTGGCATAAATATTTCTGCCTGTTTGAGGCCCCTGGCTGGATTCTGACCTTGGACATGACTGGGGGAGGGGGCAGAGCAGGCCACACTCTGAAGTTTACTTGGCAAGATGAGCTCTAGGTGGCCCAGTCTGAAGACCCGGGAAGAGCTCTGCAACCTCACATCTGTGACTCAAGCAGGCTTTACTGGAACTGCTGGTCTGTATTGTTCTGTTCTTGGATTCTTGGTGCCTTCTTATGATACATGATGGTACCCGTAATGATACTTAATCATTAAGTGATACATTGTTTCATTTAAAATAACCTCAGGAGTAAGCTTGTGAATAATCCAATCTTTTCTTCATATTCTTTTTTCTTTCACTGAAATTGCCTTTTGTTTTTTCTTCTAAAGCATACATACACTCATTTTCTTGAGATTAGAAACTCTTTTTAAAAATTTTTAAATTTTTTACTTCTAAAGCGTACATACACACATTTTCTTGAGATTAGAAACTCTGTTTTGTCCTTTGAGGGTTTATTTACATAGGAAAAAAGTATCTAAAGCATACTGCATGCTAAAGCAAAGGCATTTGCTCTAGAGGACCAACATTCAGGCTCCAATAACATAGTCCATTAACAGTTTCTACACCAACCCCATTATCACTGGATTCTCATTACAGCTGTGTGGATCAAGCAGGACAACTCATTTCTTGCTTCATATTCTTTTTCAGTTCTTGTATCTTGTATCTTGCCCTGTGCCCAGCTTAAAACAGATGCTACATAAATATTTGTTGAATGAGTGAACAAATCGATGGATGAATAAACAGAGTTGCCTGATTGTGCATTGTGCAAGCTTTAACTTAAATTTGGTCTCTATTTGTTTTTGTGTAATGGTCATAGAGATATCCTGCCTTGGGGCAACATGGAATAGCTGAACACCTGTGGTAGATGGGTGTTCCGGTGGCCAAGCCCATTCTCTCCGTCTTTCTTCATAACAGAACCTCCATCTTTAGCTGCACAATGGAGAGCTGGAATGAGGATATTTCCCAGACTTCCTTCCAGCAAAGTGTGGCCATGTTCTGCCCATTTAACATTTAAGTGGTGTTGTATGGTTAATGTCCTTAAAAAGACAGCTGGAACAAACCCCTTGCTTCTTCTCTCGCTCCTCCATGTGGTTGGAATGCAGACATGAGGGCTAGAGTCCAACAGCTATTTTAGACTATGAGGCAGGAAGTTAAGAAAGGTGGTGCAACAAGAAAGAAAAGCAGCTTGGGTCTCCTCTGGTTATTAAACTGCCATATCACACTGGATTGCTTGTCTCTGGACTTATTTTAGGAGAATAGACGTGAACTTCTAGTTTTCTTAAACTGTTATTTTGGGTGTTTCATCACATGCAACCAAACCTAATTCTAAGGAATTCAGTATGGTTTTTAAAGACCTGGAGTTTTGCTTATGGGTACTGTCAGCTGATACAGGTTGAAACACCTTAGAGATAAAACACCCGGAAGGTAGTGGCCATAGAACAAATGGCCCGCACTCTGCTGACAAAGAAACAGAAATTGTGATTGATTACAAAGAAATTAGTTTGGACCTTTAATGGAACAGACATGGTTGACATTCTATTTTCTGAAATAAACATATTAAAGAATAAAAAAAATGCTATCAGCCTGAGACCAACCTAGAGCTGATAGATAAACTTGTAGATCCATTTACAGGGGACATGTCAGGATGGGAATAAGCTTGAAGCACCCAGCACAGTACTCAGTGTGATGCAGTCATGTGGCAAATGTCGGTTTTCTGTGTTCCAGTCTCTTGCGTCTTCAGTGCCTGTAGCTTTGCAGAGTGAGCAGAAACCAGGGCCAGCAGGGCTTCTCCCATAGCTCTAAGGAGTTTGGGTGCTATACTGAAGCCAGTAGAGAGGGAGTTAAAATTTCATTTCAGATGTGCCTATTAGAAGGATCCCCTGGATTTTCTCTGTGGGGAAAAAGATTTGCTAGTGAGTAGGAGGGGAGAGGCCAGGAAACCAGTGACGCAGCTGTTGCAGGGATCTAGGAGGAAGAGGATGGTGCCTTGGACTTGGGCAGTGGACGTGGGGAGGCAGAGGAGAATTTGGATGAGAGGGACATAGAGGTGGAGTCCTCAGCATCAAGCGGGTGATTATTTGAAGGTCGACCTAGAAGGGCGCTGGCGCAGTGAAGTGGGAGAGGAAATCATGGTTAACCCTCAGGTTTTCGACTTGAGCTGGACCTGTTGGTGGCATGTTCTCTGTGACAGGGCGGGAGAGAAGTATTTGAGTGAGAAGTATTTGGGTGAGACAATGGTGTGTGTCAGACTCTTTGAGTCTGATGTGCCTTGTGAAACATCCAAAGTAAAGAAGCACAGTAGACAGTTGGCCTTATGGGTGAGAGCCTTAAGAGAGGCCTGCACTCAGCTTGTAGGATAGACCAGAAAGTGAGGCTGACATAACAGATATGAGGGAAATCTCCAAACTGCTTTCCACAGTGGCTGAGCTAATTTGCATTCCCACCAACAGTGCATAAGCATTCTGTTTTCTCTGCAGCCTGGCCAACATCTGTGCTTTGACTTTTGAATACTAGCCATTCTGACTGGTGTGAGATGGTATTTCACTGTGGTTTTGATTTGTATTTCTCTGATGATTAGTGATAATGAGTACTTTTTCGTATGTTTGTTGGCCATTTGTATGTGTTATTGTGAGAAGTGTCTGTGCATGTTTTGTGCCCACATTTTAATAGGGTTATTTGGTTTTTGCTTGTTAAATTATTTAAGTTTCTTATAGATTCTTGATATTAGAGTTTTGTTGGATGCATAGTTCGTGAATATTTTCTCCCGTTCTGTAGGTTGTCTGTTTATTGTGTTGATAGTTTCGACCCAGCAATCCCATTACTGGGTATTTATACAAAAGAAAAGAAATCATTCTACCAAAAAGACCGGCACTCGTATGTTCGTTGCAGCACTATTCACAATAGCAAAACCAGAATCAATCAAGGTGCCCCTCAACAGTGGATTGGATAAAGAAAACGTGGTACATATACATCATGGAATACTATGCAGCCATGAAAAATAATGAAATCACCTTCTTTGCAGCAACGCGGATACAGCCGGAGGCCATTATCCTAAGTGAATTACCATAGGAACAGAAAACCAAAGACATCGTGTTCTCACTTATAAGTGGGAGCTAAACATTGAGTACTCATGGACATAAAAATGGTAACAATAGACACTGGGCACTACTAGAGGTAGGAGAGAGGGAGGAGGCAAGGGTTGAAAAACCAACTGTTGGGTACTGTACGTTGCTACTTGGGTGATGGGGTCATTTGTATCCTAAACCTCAGCATCATGCAATATGCCCATGTGACAAACCTGCACATGTACCCACTGAATCTAAAATAAAAGTTAAAATTATTAGAAACAACAACAACAACAACAAAAACTTGGGGGGGGGTTGGATATATACAGTCTTTAATTAATTCTCTCTCTTTTTTTTTTTTTTCTTTTTGAGACAGAGTCTCACTCTGTTGCCCAGGCTGGAGTGCAGTGGCACGATCTTGGCTCAATGCAACTTTCACCTCCTGGGTTCAAGTGATTCCCCTGCCTTAGCCTCCTGAGTAGCTGGAACAACAGGCGTGTGCCACCATGCCCAGTTAATTTTTGTATTTTTAGTAGAGACAGGGTTTCACCATGTTGGCCAGGCCAGGATTGTCTCAAACTCCTGACCTCAAGTGATCCGCCCACCTCGGCCTCCCAAAGTGCTGGGATGGCAGGCATGTGCCACCGTGCCCAGTCCTACCCTTTAATTAAAAAAAAAAATCCACAATGCAAAAGCAAAGTGCCTATTGACCTGAAGGTCTTTCAGGAAGAAGATAGAAATGGAGGAAAATGTCAGTTATTTTCTTGGGACGGGAAGTACACTTTTTCATTCATTCGTTCTGACGACATGTATTTATTAGATTCTCACTATGGTCTAGGCACTGTCTACGTGTTGAGTATATGACAGTGAACGCAAGAGACAAAAAATCCCTGCCTTCATGGAGCTCATAGGGCAATGGACACTGTGGGAAACCCGAATGAGACGTCTCAGTCTTCTGAGGATTTCTGTGCGTGATGGCTCTCATTTAATCTATAGGGCTTGCAAAGGCACGAGAGGGTGGCTCATTCAGTTTGGGAAGATCTGCAGCCTCAGAGAGGGCTTTTATTCAGCTAATGAACATTTTTAAGACCCTCCCCTATGCTTTAGGCACCATCTTGGACCAATGATGCTTGAGCATAGGGAGAAAATATTAGCGCTTCTATGTATATATTTAATTCAATCTTTAAAAATTTCTACTATTGAGTATGTTTCAAACTGTATGAGGAGTATTACTAGGTAGTGCATGTGTATAATTTAAACATACAATTAAAATACACACAATTTAAAAATATAATTAAAATATATATCCACATACTGTTTTAAGAGGGAGAGGAATCACAAATATTTTGCTCACAGGGATGAATGATCAAGAAACTTTTTATAACTGTGGTTGGGGGGTCAGCAAAGATTTTCTTAAAGGACCAGATAGTAAATACTTTAGGCTCTGTCAGCCATGAGGTCTTTGTTGCAACTACTTAGCTCCATCATTGCAGTATGGAAGCAGTCATAGACAATATGTAAATGAATGAACATGCTTGTGTTCCAATAAAACTTTATTTGCACAAACTGGCAATGGATTGGATTGGCCTGCTGGTTGTAGTTTGCCAGCCCCTGGTCTAAGTAATTACATGAGTGGTAACAATAGAGTGTAATAAGTAAGGCAAGTAAAGAGTGCTATGAAGCATAGATCATTTTTGTTAGGAGGGTGGTCAGAGAGGAGTCACCTGAGGGCGTGATATTTACTGAGATCTGGGAGGTGAGCCAGTGCTACCTTGCAAAAAGGAGTTGTAGGAATGTTCCAGTCCTAAGGACGTGAGACCACATGCCCCAAAGAGCTGGACGTGGCCTATGCCTTGAACTGTAAGGTGCTGGCGTCTCCAACAGCAAATGGGGACAGATAGCCCTGGACTTAGGAGCCATTTGCAAATACCAGGCCTGATGGAGAAATGATGCTCAGAAATCATGAGACCAAGAGTGCTTCTCTGAAACTACGTTTGCCTCTCAACACAGAATCCAGGGGAGGGCATCAATGAAGAGAGAAGTGGGATGGGTGGCTTCTGGCTGGGGTTGTTTTCTCCCTCTCATCAACACCCTCCAGCAGATGCAGCCACAGCGGCTGCTGGCCAGCTCACTGCTGGACAGGAGGACTGTCAGTTTCTGATGGATCAAGGGTGCCGGAGGGACGCTGTCATTCTTGGTCTCTGGGGTTGAGCTCCTATGCGCCTCTTCACCAGAGGCCCCTGATGAGGGGGCAGGTCACTTCCATCAGTCCTGAGGCCTCCCTCTATTTTTATGATGGAAATAAACCCTGCCCTTGGATTGCTATCTTTTTGCAGCTTGCAGGCAGAATAAAATGTAGAATCTGCCCATCTGCCTTTTCCTTAGCAACTCCTCCACCCCAACTGTTTTATACAGTCAGTATTTTATTCAGAAATGTAGAAACCTCTGGTTGAGTTTTTTCACTTTATTTTAACCTATTTGTTCTAGGCCTGGGGGAGAAGAGAAACGGATTGTTATTTTAGAATCCCATGTCTAGCCTCCCTCCTCTGTCAGTCAGGAGCCTGTAGCTCTCTCTGATAATAATAGTATCTTGTGTATGTGTGCTACGGTTAATAGCAAGTTTGCTTTCAATCCACTTCCTGTACTTTCCATGCTGTGCTCTGTTCTTTATCATAGGGAGCTATGTTTCCCAGGCTCCTGTAAAGGGTTGGCCAATGGGAGAAATGCTGGAGGGTGAGGGAAGCGGAGAAGCTAGGGCATTTCTACCCCTCTCTCTGCTTCTGGGGGCATTACCAGCAGCTGCTGTCTTTTCCCCCTGTGTTAATCTCCTTTCAGATAGCCCTTTCTTCCATTATCTCAACTGTGTGGGCAGCCCCTGCCAGAGCTGTAGCACCTACTGGATACCCTAGCTCCTGGCTCTGGCAAAATCACCGTCTCTTGTTATCCCTCCAGCCAAAGGGGAATCCTTATTCTTGCCCTCTTTTGGTTTGCTTCAACCTTTCCTGTTGGCTTCTCAGTCCTTCCATGATCTAGGTAGTCAACTCCCTGTATGAAACTCCTTCTGTTCAAAACACCTTTAGTGATTTCTCTATTCTCCCTGGATCCTGAAAATTACATGCAGCATCTCGCAGCTAAAAGGTGCTGTTGTTCCATGATCTCATTTTAATTTTGACATGCACAACCTCAGGGAGGACATCAAGGCTGGTGCTATTACACCATTACACCATGATATAAAAGAGATAAATGGTTAAATATGTTGCCTGAAGCGCTAGATTAAGGCAGCATGACTCCATGGAGCCAGGCACGACTTCATTTGGATCCCAGCTTCTTTGTATCTATAAAGGCCTCTAGTAACTCATTTCATTTTTCAGTTTTTTAAGTCTCTAAATTGGTAATAAGAATACAGCTGTCATGATGTTCTATAAGACACTTAGCACACTGTCTGATATGTAGTAGAAGCTCAACAAATATTGGCAATTACAGTAGAACCCCTCTTTACCAGGTGTACATACCCCACATTCCTTTTTTTATTGAATGGGAATCATGTAAAATAGAATTTATCCATTTCTGTGGGTCCTGGGCACACCTGAAGCAGTATACCAATGGTGATTATTTCTGTATATGAAGTTACATATTTTATGTCTTTCAAATATAAAAAAAATTTAATCCATTATGCTTAAGAAAATACTGAATTATTCTACTCTTCCTCTGGAAAGTATTATTTCAAAATTATTGTGTAAAGAAGAAATAATTAAGAATTTGTAGCCAGAAGTTGTAGGATAAAAAATATTTTAGTGATAAGAGAGGTAGTTAATTAATACAAATATTATGATCACCTTCTCTGGATTTTGTGATATTTGTAGTATTTTCATTTTTAAAAAAGTAGAAATTTGTGATTCATATTGTGACGTGTTCTCGTTCTAAATAAGCATCTGTGTTTTGTAGGTAAATTTATGTGTATAATTTTCTTTTCTTTTCCTCTGGAAGAGCTTCCAAATTGTATAAGCTTCAGATCCCACACAAGCGGACTCTGCCCCTTCTTGTTATTGTAATTATGCAATTTAATAAAATTTCATATCAGCCAATAAAAATGAGTGTGTAAAAGGAGGGTTGCATTCATAAAAATGAAACTGCATGCTTTAGAACACCCAGTTGGATTTGGGTTGCTAAAGACACTTACACTTGGATTAGGTGTGGATGAGAAAACTTAAGAGATTAGCAGGAAAATAATCTTGATAATTTGGAAGGATTCTTCCTTTAGACTGCTTTGCAGTGACTTTTGTTTCCTACCTCAAAAAAGCCAAAACTGCAGCCTGCAGGTGAAGCTGTGGATGTGTTTTATAAAAATGGCAAAATAGAACCCTGATATTTGCTAACTGACTTCTTGGCAGAGTGCTTCAGATAGCCTCTACCAATAGCTGAGAAATGGCAGCTGAGAGAAAACCTAATTGTCTTTTTTTTTTTTTTTTTTTTTTTCTGGCCCACCTACTCCACTTTACAGATGGGAAAACTGAGGCCCAGAGAAGCAAAGTGCATTTCCTAGGGTCACACAGCCTAGGTCTCCAGACTGAATGTCCTTCTGTCTTTTTGCAGGTCCGGGTCAGTATCTGTAGCTGGGAGAGGCGGTGGGGGAAGGGAGAGGGCAGGCAGGAATTGGAGCCTTCCACATGCTTAACTTGTTAGGGTGTTCATGATGTCACAATTAGGAAGGAAATGGAGAGGGGAGGCCTCGGAAACCTCCCCAAAGGCCCTCTGATTGCGCCCTGCTGAATCCCCTCCAGGAATTACTCCCGGGTCCTCTCACAGTGGCTGTGGTCTCAGCCTGAAATAAAAGGCCAGAAGCAGGAAGGTACATCTGATGGTGCTTCCTCCACCAGCCCCGCCCCTTCCCCAAATGTGCCCTCATTCTCTTGGATATAGAACATAGTTTAAAAAAAAAAAAAAAAAACTGAGCCCAGTTGCCATGGCAACCACCTGTGGTCTGGGTTTCTGGAATCACCAGGCAGAGAAGAATCAGGAAGATACACTGTGATTCTACTGGAAGACCCGCCACATTCCTGCTGTGTGGTGTCCTTGTTCACGAACAGCCTTACCCACCGGTGAGAACAGACAGGCAAGGGCGTGGGGCTATTGCACTCAGGACAGTGGAGGTTGGGGCTGGGTGAGGTATCCCAGGTGGAGAGAATAGGGATCCTCGGGTTGACTGAATTCTCTGCTGCTCCCTTGTGAAGCTGACAGGCCCAGGTTCAAAGATCAGAGGGCAGCTGGCAGTCGCCTCCTTCCTTCCTCCCCTGGGCATGAGGAGGCTGAACTGGTCTGCCTGGAAATCCACTGTTTCCTTTTTGGAGGCTCTGGCTGTGGCTACCTATAGGGATTGGCATTCCAGCTGTCTCCCATAAAACCCCCAACTCTTTAAAATCCCCAGTTAAAGCCTAAGCTCCAATAAAAGTTACCAGACTGGGTTTGGGGCAAGGTATCCGCATCTTCTACACAGGCCGAGGACGCTGTAATGAGCCTGACTAGGAGGCACAGTCCTGGGCTGCTTCCCCTCATTGTTTGTAACTAAGCACACATGAAAGCGAGCTGTAGATTAGCTGAGACCCAGAGCATCTGAAAGACACCGTCAAACCACTAAAGGAGTTGCCAAGAGGAGGCAGGATGGGGGTCTTTAACGGTCTATTTACAAGAGATGAAATTTCTAAGCCTTAGGAGCTTGGATACAGCATGGTGAAGTTGCATTTTAAAGGTTTAAGGAGAAAAGATAAAAAGTTACAGGGTTAAAGGTGACTGTCAGTTCTGACAGCTTCCCTGAAATGCGTGCCAATTAGACAGAATTCCTTGCACGTTGTGAGTCCTCCAAAAAATATTTGTGAAATGAATCAATGAATGGGATATGGTTTTTCCGATCACACATTTCTGGAGCCAGTGGTCTGATTTGTTATGTCATATGTCCTGCAGAGGGCACCACAATGGAAAGGGGCAATTCGGAGCAGAGACTCCCTTTCTCTGCTTCCAAACTTGTATTTTGCAGACTGTCCTATAGAGCAAGTCTTAAAAACTCCAAGATCTACACGGACAAGATGGGGGTGTGTGATGGTTAATATTGAGTGTCAAGTTGATTGGATTGAAGGATGCAAAGTATTGATCCTGGGTGTGTCTGTGAGGGTGTTGCCAAAGGAGATTAACATTTGAGCCAGTGGACTGGGAGAGGCAGACCCACCCTCAGTCTGGGTGGGCACCATCTAATCAGCTGCCAGCACAGCCAGAATAAAAAGCAGACAGAAGAATGTGGAGAGACTAGACTGGTTTAGTCTTCTGGGCTGCATCCTTCTCCCATGCTGGATGCTTCCTGCCCTCGAACATCAGACTCCAAGTTCCTCAGCTTTGGGACTCGGACTAGCTTCCTGGATCCTCAGCTTGCAGACAGCCTATTGTGGGACCTTACCTTGTGATCATGTGAGTTAACACTCCTTAAAAAACTCCTCTATATATACATCTGTCCTGTTAGTTCTGTCCCTCTAGAGAACCCTGACTAACACAGGGTGATACATGAATGAGGTAAGCAGCGATGGGGGTAGAGGGGCTCTGGTGGTCTGGAGAGCCCGTGTCCCATCCACCAAAGGGGACAGCCACTGCTCAGCTCCAGCCAATTGTGGCTATGCAAGGTCCAGTCACCAGATCGTCTGGCTTTTCAAGAGCCTCCAGAACTCCAAAATTTTTTAAGGTGATGATATCTCCCACTTTAAAAATTATAACGACTAATTCAAATTGCTAAAAGCACCATGTGGCCAAGCCACATTCTGTTGAGGGACACATCTGGACCATGGGATATCAGTTAGTGAACTTGGATTTAATGTCTTGCTTCATCCACTCATCACTATTTGTTGGGGGAGATGCTCAACCTGAGTCACAAAAGGTGAGCCAGATGATTTGGCCAAGTAGGCAAAGGCCGCACAAGACCAAGTAGGCAAAGGCTGGACGAGACCGTCATTCCAGGCAGGGGGCACAGCAGGTGCAAAGGTGTGGAGAGATGCAAAAGCACCATGCCCATGGGGAAATAGAAGGTCAGCGGGCATGGCTGATACCAAAGGAGCAGTTTGGATGGATCTTGGGGTGAGGAAAACAGGTGGGCGATGTGACATGAGCCATCAGAAGGGTGACAGCTCTAGTTTTGATGGGCATAGGGTCGTTGCTTGTAAAGAAACCATTTTACACTCAGTTGTCAATCAAGGTGAGTTGACTTGTGACCACAGTGAAGATTTGGAGCCTATCTAAAACATGAAGCTGGACAGGGCTTCCTAAACATCTGGTTCTGGAGCCAGATGATCAAGGTTCAAATCCTGGCTCCCTAACTGAAGCCATGTGACCTAAACTGCTTAGCCTCTCTGTGCCTCAGTTTCCTTATCTGTAAAATGGAGATAATCACAGATTGGATTTGAGGATTGAGGGAGTTAACTCATCTAACAAACATGGGATGGTGCTTGGTGCACGGTGAGCAATCGACAATTCCCACCTCTTTCTATTATAACCTCTCTTTTCCTTCTTACCTAAAGGGGCCAGACACATTCCGTGCTGTCTGGCCCTGGCCTTGGCAAAACACGGTCTGTGAATCAGAGGTTTAAAAGCTCTTTTCCTGAGCTGAAGATTCTGATTTTGTGGCTGTGCACGCAGGAAATAAAACCCCGTTCTTCTAAATGGACTGGGAGAAGTATGAAATTACGACTAAGTTGGTTTGGAGCTTTTGTGTGGGTCTTTCATAAAGAGACAACCATTAATCATGCACAATTACCCCGACCTTGGGTGAACTACAGTCTCTTGAACACAGAAGATTTCACTCCCAGGGGATGTGGAGATGCAAAGACGTCTGCTCACCATCAGAGCACAGAGAACCAGCGCCTAAATGGCCTGAGGTCCAGCACGCTTGTTTCTTAGCCTTAGAGACTCCCCTCTTTCCAAGATCTGCTTTCACACTCGAATGCCCTTTCCAAGGAAGCATGCATAGTGAGGGAAAATAAAAGGCTTTGGAGAATAGGGTCAAAGCTGTCTCTGCTATTTAATGGTTGTGTGTATGACTTTGGACAGGGATTGTATCCTCTCTTGTCGCCTCTGTGTTGCATCTTTAAATTGGAGTGAATAATGCCTATCTCATCAGTTCATTACCTGGACTAAGAGACATTAAAAGGGTGCTGATGTGAACATCCCATTGTGCAGTGGAGCTCAAAGCCTCAGAGAGTTGAAGACACTTGGGCATGGTTGGACCCCAAGTTATCTGGGGTCTGACACATAGTGTATGCCCAACAGATGATTGCCCCAGCCTAAGAACTGGCCTTTCTAGGTGGCCCCACCCCAGCCAGGAACTGGGGCAGAAGCCTTCAGACTCCATCATGATAGAGGATGAGATTTTGATGTATATAGGTTTCCTCCCTCCTCTCTCCCTCTCTCATATTCTTTCCTTCCCTCCCTCCCTCCCTCCTCCCCTTCTCTCCCCTCCTTCCTGTCCCCTTTCTCCCCTCCCTTCCTCACTTCTTCCCTTTCTCCTTCTTTCTCCCTCCTTTCCTTTTTTCTCCCTCCTTTCCTTCTTCCTCCATCTTTTCCTTTCTCTTTCCTTTCCACTCTTCTTTCCATTCTTATACTCTTAACAAGCACGTGGGAGAAGCCAGGCATTGGGCCTAAACACAGGGTAATGTAAGACTGTACCTTCCTTCATGTCTCGCCACAGGATGACATACACAGCAAGCATTTTATATGTTGCCTGTCTTTTGTGCTGTGGAAATGATCATTAAACTGATTAATCCATCAAAACTCTTTCATGTTTCAACTTTCATTTTTTTTAAAAACAAGACCAAACCAAGCATTTCCCCTCAGCTAAAATATTTTACACATGGTCACAGTAGAGAATTGGCCCCTGCAGAAAAGTACTGAGAAGAATATAATAATTTTTAATACTACTGCCACTAAATTTAACCACTGTCTACGTGATGCTGAATTTCCTTCTAGTCTCTTTCTTCTGCAAGACGTGTATTTATTTTGTGTAATTAAACTCATTCCGAGTGTATATATTTGTGCATTCTGCTTTCATAACAAGTGTATTTTTCCACTAAGCAAGTGCAGTGTCTCCATTAGTCATTTATTTTTCATTCATTCAATCAGCATATACTTTTGGTGCACCTACTGTGTAATTGTTCTAGGTGCTGAGGACACAGAAGTGAATGGCATGAACCCAAATACCTGCCCTCTCAGATCTTACTTTCTAGTTCAGAGAAATAGTACACAAAACAAATGCATAAAATATATAGGTGTGAGATGGTAATACTAGATGTGATTAAGAAAAAGCAGGAAAGGAGGAAAGAGTGCGTGTGTGTGTGTGTGTGTGTGTGTGTGTGTGTGTGTGTTTAAATTTTAAACAGGGTAGTTGGAGAAGGCCTTAATGAGAAAATGGCACCTGGGCCTAGAACCGAAGGAGGTGAGGGAATGAGTAAAAAGAACATCCAGGCAGAGGAAGCCACCGTGCAAAGGCCCCGGGGTGAGTGTGTGCAAGTGCATTTGAGGGACCTCATGGAGGCCACAGTGGCCGGACGGGAGTGGCTGGGGATGGAGAGAGTGGTAGGAGTTGGTGTCAGAAAGATAGCAGGGAGCAGACTTCTGAGGGCTCATAAGACCCTGTAAGCTAGGATGAGGACTGTGACTTTCATTAAGAGTATGATGAGAAGCTGTTGGAAAGTTTTGACAGCATAAGCATCATGTGAATTGATCTGTGATTTTAAAACCGATCTCTAGCTGTTGTGTTTATTATAGGCTGTGATGATTAATATTAGGTTTCATCTTGATTGGATTGAAGGATGCCTAGATAGCTGGTAAAAGTATTGTTTCTGGGTGTGTCTGTGAGGATGCAAAATTGACATTTGAGTCAGTGGAGTTGGCAAGGAAGACCCGTCCCCAGTGTGGGTGAACATCATCAATCGGCTGTTAGTGCGGCTGGAACAAAGCAGGCAGGAGAAGGTGGGATGACCTTGCTTGCTAAGTGTTCTGGCTGTCATCTTTCTCCCAAGCTGGATGCTTCCTTCCGCTCTTCCTTCCCTTGGACATCAGACTCCAGGTTCTTCAGCCTTTGGACTCTTGGATTTACATCAGTGATTTGCCAGGGGGCTCTTGGGCCTTTGGCCACAGACTGAAGTCTGCACTGTTGGCTTTTCTACTTTTGAGGCTTTCGGACTCAGACTGAGCTACTACTGGCTTATTTCTTCCCCAGTTTGCAGAGAGTCTATCATGGAACTTTGCCTTGTGATGGTGTGAGTCAATTCTCCCTAATAAACTCTGTCTCATATGTACATAGATCCTATTAGTTCTGTCCTTCTGGATACCCTGACTAATACATAGGCTGTAGGAGACATAGATAGAAGCCAGGAGTTCAGACGGAAACAAGCCAGATGAGAGGTGACGATCACCAATTCTTAATACGACCTTCATTTTTAATGAAGGTATGATATTCTGTCATGTGGCTGTATTATAATTTACCTAGTCATTTTTCTAGAATTGGACATGTGATTATTTCCAATTTGTATTCCTGTCCCAGCCTTACTTATGAACCCACCTGAATAATTTTCTTCAATTCCATTCCCAACGGAAATATCATATTCTCTCTGACCTTATTAGGAAAGATTGTGTGAATTGAACAGTGCTTAGAAACGGGGCAGAGGCCTTTCTTCCTGTCGATAGGAAGATAGGCTCTTTCCTGGAGAAATTAGGCTACACTGACAGTCATCTCATTGTGACTCCCTTTTACAGATTTGGGGATCTGTAGGGATGCTGTTGGTGCCTTACCTGATTCCCTGGGATCCTCTTTGGCAACTGAGTCTTTGCATCTCCCAACTGCTGTGTAGGGTGCTGCTAACTGCTCATACCTCCAACCTTTCTTTAGAGAATTGTTTTGGAGTGACTGGAGCCACTTCGCCTGCAGGAAACTGAGAGTTTTACATTCCCTTCCATGGCAGCCCATAGTCAGTGACTGGCTTATGCTGGGTTACAAAAGTCAAGTCTCCTCATCTCAAGGTGTGTGGTGCAATTAATACCCCAGGGCTCCCAGTGGGATCACGATGAGGCTAGATTTCACCTGAAGCCACATCGTTGCCTGACTTCTTCCACTTTTCTATCTTGTTTCTTCCATACCAATATAGGTTTCTATTAAGGTCATTCAATAAATCACTGGCACCTAATCCTTGTCCCAGGCTCTGCTTCTAGGGATCTGGCCTAACCTAAGACAAAGCCATTTGTCCTGTGTATAATCAGTCAACACATACAGACTCACTACCTATTGTTTTCTTTATTCTATTTACTTGCCTCGATGCCAACGTGCTCTGTTATGTCATTGACCCATGTGTTGATTTTCAATTTAAACAGCACCCAGAAGTATAACGATACCCTTCCTAAGTGCATAGTGTGTGTTTCAGCATCAGAAAATGTGGGTTTGAGTCCTGGCTTCCCTATTTTGCTAACTATACACCCTGGGCAGTTCCATGACCTCTTTGAGCCTCAGTTTTCTCAGCTCTGAAATGGAAGCAATAGTAATGCTATTTCAAGTCAGGCATATGAAAAGCACTTTGCTTCTGAGAACAGTTATGATTCACTATAAATATGACAGTTAAAGATGATAATCGGGGAGTATTGATCTGAATTTTCATCAGATTTCTGAGATATAGTTTTACATGGATGCTTGGCCCTTTGAATTTCATACATGGAAAATCTCTCTCCAATTCATAAATTTCACCAAAAATTTAGGCTCAGGGCCACCTTTATTCAAGGGTTTCAGGTACAACATTACCACCAGGTGGTAGTGTGGTTATATGTCCTAATCTAAGCAATTTGTCCTTCATCTTCCAAAACTACTACAAAGGTTTTGTGATATATTCCATTCTATATACTCCCACTCTCTGTAAAAGCACAATAAAGTCATGCAGAATTCTTGTACACTTGCCAAGATATTTTTAAAAATTCATTTGCAGGCTGACTAAGCAAAACTGTTTGAACAACTGCAACCAGACTCTCTTGGAGCAAAACCAACAAAAATATCAACCAGGTGATAAATTATGGAATGGATAGATTGGGAGGAAGTTTCCCTAGATGAATTTTGAAGAAGGTTTATCATAGGAAGTGGATGTAACCCAGAATGTTGTTTCCATACTAAGGCCGGCATGTGCCACTTGTCATACTTAAAATTCCATTCCATGCAGAATTTGGCCTACAGTAGCTGCTCAACAAATGTTAATAGAATCAATCAGTTCATCAATCTATCAGCCCATACATGTATGAATGAATGATTCAGGACTGTAATGGCAGAATGTATTTTATCTGTAGGATAAGCATTAAGAAACTCATCTGATATAGATATGTGCTTTAGTTTTGGGTGAAAATGAACTAGATTGAACAAGCAATGTAAATGGGGTTGAGGTGTCAATTATCTGTGAACTTCCTTTTTAAGCTGAGACCTTGAGGAAGGAAATTGTTTGGAAAATTCTGCTGTAGCTGTTAGGAACATGCTGGGCCCTGAAGAAAATCAGTCTTGACTCCACAGTGTGAAAGCAGGGAGGAAATCTTGAAGCTCTGATTTCCTTTCCCCCAAGATACCAATTTCCCTTGGCCAGTCCTCATTCTCCATTCAGTGATCTAACCTAGGCAGACTTGCAGCCCTCCTTCTAATTCCCTGTAGCAAATCTGAGACCAGGACAGGATGTCAAATAGCATCTCTCTAAAAGCTCTGGGATGGCACAGGGGAAATAAACTAAGAGGACGTTGAGAAGAAATAGATGATCTGTCCCACTAGCTAAGTTACATTCCTCTTTGGCTTGAAGCGTCTTTAGGATATCTTTCTGCCTATTTCCTGGCTATTGATAAAGCAGAAGCCAACATTTTCCACCAAGCTGAAGGTACTCCTGATGACATCTAGGCTGCTTGAAGTTGAGATTTGGGGGAACTGGGCCTAAGGAAAGGAAGGACTATTCTCTCTTGTGTTTGTGTTAGCTAAAAATGCAAATGACTACAAATCATAGAAAACCTAACGACAGAGGCTTAAATCACCCACATATCAGAAGTTCTTGTGAATACGCCGTAGATTGTTGGCATTGGCTCAGTAAGTCAATAGTATTCTTTTGGGAGCTCCTGGGATTCTCTTGGGCTCTCCCTCATGGTCACAAGATGGTTACTTCCTGCATTGCCAGAGAGGAAAGAAGAAAAGGGAAAATGGGAAGGTCCACATTAAGGCTGTCTCTTTTTACCAAATTACAATGTTTCCAAAATCCTCCCTTGTGGGCTTTCATTTCTGTTTCCTGAACAGGACTAGTCCCATAGCTGCAAGGGAGGCTGACCATGTTCAGCTTTCTAGCCTCTACAGCAGATGGTAGGTAGGGAGAAGGGAGGAGGAATAACTCTTGGGTGTCTAGTCAGTAGTGTTGGCCCAGTTTCTACAGCCTGCTTTCCGAGTTCCTATTTCTTACCTGGGAGCTGCATCTTACCTGAAAATTCACATCTGGAATGCCCATATATATGAGAAGACACCGCTCACTTTCTGCCACAAGAAGCAGCATAACAATCAGACCCAGATCTGTCCATGAGAGAGATACCCAAAGACAACTGCTAACATCTGCTAAAGACTTACTTGCCAAGCACTGTGCCAGGTATATCACATTGAACTTTTTAAAACCCTAAAAATGACTTTGAAATCACTCCATTTTACAGATGAAGAAACCAAGACCCAGAGTTGTTGAGGGAGTTGTCTGACTAAAAAGAGACATATTTTGGATTTGAACTAAGGCAGTGTCATGGTCTTAGCCATGATCTTAGCTACTATAGGCATGTAGTCAGCTGAGTTCATTCAAAGCTGCCTTCTCTGCTATAGCAGCAGCCAGTGACAATTTTCCCTCTTAGTCACAGACATGCCTGGGGTCCCTGCACCCATCCTGCTTTCAGGATCTGTTGATGCTATTCTTCTAGGCCGGCAGTAAAATGACATTTATGAGAATTTTTCCCTTTGAAGTGGGAGTGTTTGCGCATTTCACTTTAAAGCAAGGGAAAAAACAAGAGCTCAAGCAGATAAATAACTGCAGCCTTGGAGAAAGAGCATGACGCCTACGGATGCGGTCTCCACTCATATCAGGTCATCTTAGACGGAAAGATCTTTATTCATCTCTCTCAGCTGACTGTTTTTATGAACTGCTTGCCCCTACTTCCATCTCCTGTACTTACAAACAAACTGCCTACTTTTGATTCTTTTTTAGTTCTTCTCCTCTGTAAATGTTTCTTTCTTTTGCCGTATATGTTTCTTTGGGGTGGAGGGACATTCTTCCCAATTCTCAGGTTACAGTACTTGCCCCAAAGATTTTGGAATGAGATAGAATTTTGGAATGTTGGTGTTGCCACTTACTAGCTGTTTGACATTGGGTGGGTGGCAACTTCTCTGAATCTCAGTTTCCTGCTCTATAAATTGGGCATGATAATATCTACCTCCAGGATTGTTGGTTGGCAGGGGGGGGTCACTATAGAATGGTAAATTTCCTGAGGAAAGGCATGTGCTATTTCTACCTTTTCTAGGCTAACGCAGAATCTCATTGGCCCGCCCTCAAATTTTCATATGTTCACTTATGTGTTATACATTATAATATACTATCCTATCCTATTCATCCATTCTCCATCCAGCACCCATTTATCCATCCATCCATCATCCATCCATCCATCCATCATTCATCCATCATCCATCCATCCATCCATATCTATGCATCTATAGGTGATGTGTCTTCAGAATATACCACTGACTTCTTCCACTGGTTTCCCACCTGGGAAACTCACGCCATTTTTCCCCTGGATTTTTCCAGCAGCCTCCTAACTAGCCTTTCTGTCCTCACCCGTGTTTCTCTAAAGTTCTATTTTCAACACAGAGGCCAAATTTATTTTGTTAAAATATAAAATTATGTCACTTTTTGCTCCAAACCCCCCAATGATTCCCATCTTACTCGTGGTAAAAGCCTAGTTTTTACTACGGCCTGCCATCATCTCTGACCCCATATCATACTTATCTCTCTCTCTGTTCCAGCAATATGGGCACCCTTGTTGCCCCTTGAATCCTCCAGGCGTGGTCCTGCCTTTGGGACTTTGCACTTGCTGTTCTGTCCGTCTGGAATGCTCTTTCATCAAATATGCTTGTGGAGTCCTTACTCCCTTCAGGGTTTTCCACAAATATCCTCTTCTCAGTGAGATCTTCTCTGATGTTCCCATTTAATATTCCCACCCCTTTTCTACCCTCACAACTCATAAGCCTCTTCTTTGTCCTCTGTATTTTCTCTTTAAAACTTATTACCATTTAGCATACTACATACTTTATTTATTGTCTCTCTCTTCCACCATCATATAAACTTTGTGACGGCAGAGATTTTTGTCTGTTTGGTTCTTTGCTACATTCCTTTACTTATATTCCTGTTACCTAGAAAATGCTTGGCATAAAGTCGGTCCTCAGAAAATGTGTTGAATAAGCGTGTGTGTGTGTGTGTGTGTGTGTGTGTGTGTGTGTCTGGGTGTGAAATACCCACCATCATGTACTGCTGGAAGAAAGAACCTTACCCAAAAGAAGTTTTATAATATATATGAAAAGTCTTTACAGTATGTGTCCACTTAGAGACAGCAATATTAGTTTCTCAGTTTTCTAAGAAAATCTTCATGGATGTATCTAAGAAACAATTTAGCTCTAAAGATATTCATTCATTATTTATGATTAAAAAATGAAAACAACTAAAATGTCTGAATAGGGGAATGATTAAATAAAGGGTTCTATATGTAAGCATTTGTGAAATGCTGTAGTGCTAATTGACATAGAGTGTCCATGTCAGGTTAAAAAGCACATGAATGCATGAAAAGATATTGCTATGGGTTGCATGTCTTCTCCAAAACTCATGCTGAAGTGTAATTGCCAATGTAATGGTTTGGGAGGTAGGGACTTTAAGAGATGATTAGGTCATAAGGACTCCACCCCTGTGAATGAGTTAATACTGTTATCATTGGAGTGAGTTAGTTATCAAGTGAGTGGGCTCCTGGCAAAATAATAATCTGGTCCCCATTTTCTGTCTCTCTGTCAAGCACACAATCCTTTGCCATGTGAAGTCCTCCACCATGTAATAGTGCAGCAAGAAGTCCCCATTGGATGTGCCCCTTGATTTGGGATTTTCCAGCCTCTAGAACTTTGAGTCAAATAAACGTCTCTTGTTTATAAGTTACCCAATCTTGGGTACCTAGAAGACAAGACAACAAAATATTAGCAGTACTCTATCTTGGGGAACAAGTGTAATTTTTATCTATCTGTGTTGTCTTGTACATTTTCAATAATAAACTCGAATGGGTTTTGTAACTTAAAAATAAAGTTTTTTGAAAGAAAGTTGAATAGCATCATTTCAAAAAGTGATTTCAGGTGAATTAGGACCAAACTAGCTCTTATCAAACTTAGAAAGCTGATTGTAATCGACAGCGAAGGCCAAAGGATTTGCATTTTACAAGCTTCCCACTCTATCTATTAATGCCATGTTTATTCTTCCTGCTTGTTTATATCTGTGTCTCCAGAGGCTTAAATGAAGTTGATAGTCAAAGTAATTTATGTAGTTTGCTCAGTCAGACACATCAACTCTGGGGAGAAAGAAAAGACACATTATGCTTGTCTGATTGTAAATAACTCAGGTTGGGGGTTTCCATGGATATGGTTTATCCCATGGCCATTCCTGTCTTCTTCCTTAGGTCAATGCAGGCTTCAAGGAGACCCTGAGGTAGTAAATGGTGGCTAAAACCAATACTGATGTTTACTCTTTTAAGTATTCTGAGTTCCTAACAGCTTCCCTTTTTAACTCCTTAGAGTGGAGATAGGGGTGGTGTGGAGTAAAGGTCAATAAACTTTTTCTGTGAAGGACCAGATAGTAAATATTTTGGGCTTTGCAGGTCATAAGATCTTTGTCACAACTACTCAGCTTTGTGACTGTAGTGTGAAGGCAGTCACAGATGATATGTAAGTAAATGGATAAGACTGAGTGCCAATCAAATTTTATCTGTGGGCACCCTAATTTGAATTTCCTATAATTTTTACATATCACAGAATATTCTTCTTCTTTTGAACCCCTCCCACCGTTTAAAAATGTAAAACCAATCTTAGATCGTGGGCATATGAAAGTAAGTGGTGGACTGGACTTGGCCTCTCAGGCTGTAGTTTACTGACCTCTGGTGTAAGGAATGGAATGGAGATTTATACTATTGAAATTACTATTATTTTTAATGATGTGGAAATAGTGATGTTTTTAGTTAAAATGAATAAGTATATACTTTTATAACACAGGGTACCAGATGTCATGAAAATGTATATTTTTCTGATACACAATATGTAATTTTTAAACTGGCTCAGATATTGTGTCAGATCAATTGATAACTGCAATATATAAAACATATGAAACTAATTCCAGGAAATACTTTATATTTATGTCCTTGGGTCTGAATTTCTGAGCTCTCTGTGTTTAGGGATGGAATTTGGTTTATTCAAAGAGTAGCAGGTTATATATCTTGATGGCTACATTAGCTCAATATTTTGTTTCCTTTCTGGAGCAGGTAAGCCTTACAGACTGTTTTAGTTTGCAGCAATTACATTTGCTTATCGCTATGAAACAGAATTTCATTTGAAGCCGGTTATTAATGTCTAAAATGCACTTCCAGGAAATAATTTTGAACATTTTATTTATTAAAAAGAACTCAATGTTTGTTCAAAGGCATTGATGTAATTTACAAAGTTCGATATTAGATATTTTATGAGGCAATATAAAAATGCCATTTTGCAAGGCCCCATTGCTTAATTGTACTGTGGCACATTCAATGTCAGAATAAGGTGCTATTTTGTATTCTGCTTTTATGGCACTAATTAGTAAGTTTATTAAGAGAATCAGCAAACAAAAAGCCTTCCACTCTTCCCAGCCCTGGATTCTGATTTGTCAGTTTATTTTTATGAAACATCTTCAAAAGGTACACAAAAGAAACCTCTTTACTTATACACCTTTAGTGTCTCACCTTTATGGAAAAAGAAGAAGTTTGGGAATTTGATTACATCTGGAAAATCTGGGACACATGATACTGTATCAGATCTTGCTATACCTCACCAGTGTTCTCTTTGCACTTATCAAGTATATGCCTATGGTGCCAACTGCAAGCACCTGAGACTCTCCACCTGAGGGCTTTCTCTTGGCCTCAGTGAAGGGCAGGGTAGAAATGCTGGGGAGTCAACACCCCAGGGGCAGTCCTTTATCAACAGCAGATGGATGTTAGAGAAAAAATACCCACCTTCTTCCCCACTCAGGGAACATAACTTTCAAGCATGTTCTGTGCAGTCTTTCAGAGTTCCCCATAGGATTCATTTTCCCGTTGGCCACTGTGGGAACCTGATCCATAATGCAGTGTATCAGTTATCTACTTCTGCATAACATGTTATCCCAAAACTTAGTGACTTAAAGCAACAAATACTTACTATTTTACAGTGGGGTAGGGTTTCAGATAAGGATTAGTTGGGTGGATCTGGCAGGTTCTCTCATGAAGTTGCAGTCAAGATGTTGGCCAGGGCTGTGATCTCATCTGAAGGCTTGACTGAGGCTGAAGCATCTGTTTCCAAGCTTACTCCCATGGCTGTTGGCAGGAGACCTCAGTTGCTCACTACATGGGCCGCATGTGAGTGTTTTAGGGCTGTTTGAGTGTCTTCTGACATGGTTTCTGGTTTCCTTGAATATGACAATGGCTGTCTACAGAAACTAACAATTTGTTCTTCCTCTCAGTCTGGGACAAGTTTGTCCTCTCTATTACTCAGGATAGACTGGTTGCTAAAACCACCACCACAACAAAAATCTTCAAAATGTCCATGGCTTAACTCAAAACAAATTTGTTTCTTGCTCATTTCATTATAGCTTGGTGGCAGAGCAGGGGTGGGGAAGACCCTGCTCCATGCAGTCATTCAGGGTTCCAGATGCCTTCCATACTGAGCTCTGCTTCCTTTTATTCTTCAGCATCTTCTCAATCCAGATGGCAATTGGGGATTGTGAAAAGAGCATGGAGCTCCTGAGAAAGACACTTTTGTTAGGGCAGCTGGGCTTGGAAGGGCACACCTCATGGCTGCCCAAGTTCATTGGCCAGAATTCACACTCATGGTCTCCCCTAGCTGCAAAGGAGGCTGGGAAATGTGATCTTGTTGGGTACCAAGGGGAAGGAAGCTAAGTGGGTTTTTGGGGAGCAGCCAGCTAAGCTCTTCTACATCTTCTAACAACCCCCAAAGAAATGGCAGTAACTCAAAATAAACCCCTTTATTGAGCTCCTTGACACAGGTCAAGCCCTTTTCCATGTTCTGCCTTTTTTCAGTCTGATGACACTTTGAAGCAATAGGAGGAGCAAATGCATATGGCACTGACTGTAGTAACTTAACCCCTACAGCAACCCTGTTAGGGCTATTTGCCTTTTATATTATTTGCATTTTAGAGATGAGGAAACTAAGGCACAGAGAAGTTTGGTCAATTGTTCAAATCACACAGCTCAACAGTGACAGGGCTGGGGTTTGAACTCAAATCCTGTGTCCTTTCTAAGCCATAGCTGGAGTGTGACTCCCAGGACTGGACCAGCCTTGTTTTGATCCTCCTTGGGAGGAGTGAATGCAACTGTGCTGTCTAGTGTGATAAAAATCTCTGCAGCCGTTGGAGCTCAAGGAGGCTCTTCCCAGATTACCCCCCTTCCCTTTCCTAATGAGCCCAGAGACGCCGGCAGGACGGCGGCAGCCAATGGACAATTAGCGGAGAGGGCTGTCCCAAACGGGCTGGGCCCAGCATCAGGGCCCTAAGTGTCTGCTTATTAAATCACAGCTTGGCCTGGAGCCCACGGCTCTGCCCCTCTCCTCCCCCACGGGACGCCACACACAGCCCTTTTCGAGGCAGCCCCCTGGGATAAAGCTCAGCCCACAGGATCCGGGGAAAACACAACCAGAGAAAGGCAGGAAGCCGTTCCGGCCCAGCACAAAGGCCCAGGCGTCAGAGGAGATGGGTGGGCACATTCCTCTGCACAACAACAGAGGGGATCACCCCGCACCTCCTGCGTTGGGTGTGAGGTCAAGCCTCTCACCTCTTTGAGCCTCAGTTTCCTCCTCTGTACAATGGGGATTTTCCAGTGTCTGACTCACCAGGATTACATGGAATGATGCTCATAAAGGCTTAGCACCTGGGTTGGAGCAGTGTAGGGACCCGAACAATGCTCTCAGCTACTTAATAAAATGCAGATTCATTGAACCAACCCCACACCTGTGGGCTGGAGCTAAGGAATCTACATTGTGTAGATTCTACACCAGGGCCAGAAGCACAATAAAGGTGGAAAAGCAATGCTTTGAACAGAGGTCAGCAAACTTTTTTTCTAAAGGTCCAGAGAATCAATATTTTCAGCTTTGCCGGCCACACTGTCCCAGCTTCTCTTTTTTTTGTTTTTTGTTTTGAGACAGAGTCTCGCTCTGTTGCCCAGGCTGGTGTGCAGTGGCTCGATCTCGGCTCACTGCAAGCTCTGCCTCCCGGGTTCACGCCATTCTCCTCCTGCCTTAGCCTCCAGAGCAGCTGGGACTACAGGCGCCCGCCATCACGCCTGGCTAGTTTTTTGTATTTTTAATAGAGACAGGGTTTCACTGTGTTAGCCAGGATGGTCTCGATCTCCTGACCTCATGATCAGCCCACCTCAGCCTCCCAAAGTGCTGGGATTACAGGTGTCAGCCACCGCGTCCGGCCTCCAACCTCTCAACTCTGCTGATACCACATGAAAGCAGCCACAGACAACATGCATTGAATGGGCCAGGCTGTGTGCCAATAAAACTTTATTTGTGGACACTGAATTTTAAATTTCATATCATTTTCACATGCCATAAAATAGTTTTGTTTTCTGATTTGTTTCTCAATCCTTTAAAATAGCCAAACTATTTGTAGCTCATAGGTTATATAAAAGTAGGCAGTGTGTCAAATTTGGTCTGAGGGCTGCAGTTTGCAAAACCCTGTTCTAGGACAGTGCTGTTGCTTAGAAATATGTGAACCTCCTACATAATTTTTAATTTTCTAGTAGCTATATTTAGAAGCAAAGTTTTTGAAAAAACTAAATGAAATGTACTTTAATAATATCAATTTAACCCAGTATATACAAGTATTACTTTTTTACTTATTTTTATTTTTTGAGACAGGGTCTCACTTTGTTGCCCAGGCTGGAGTGCAGTGGTGTGATTCTAGCTCACTGCAGCCTCAACCTCCCGGGCTCAAGCAATCCTCTTGCCTCAGCCTCCCAAGTAGCTGAGACTACAGGCACCTGCCACTATGCCTGGCTAATTTTTTATTTTTTGTAGAGATGGGGTCTTACTATGTTGCCCTTGCTGGTCTCAAACTCCTGGGCTCAAGCACTCCTTCTGCCTTAGCCTCCCAAAGTGCTGAGATTACAGGCTACTTAGTATCATATGTGCACCCAGACTATCATATAATCAATGTAAAAGTATTAATGGGATATTCTACATTCTGTGTATGTGTGTGTGTGTGTGTGTACTAAGTCTTTGAAATATGGTATGTTTTATACTTACAGGGCATCTCAGTTCAGTCCAACTCATTTGAAGCACTCTATAGCCACCTAAACTGGTGATTCCCCTAGTGGATAATACAGCTCTGGATGACGTGTTTTTTGTCTGATGTCATGCCAGACTGTGCAGTGGCTTGGCCATCCTCCCATTTCACAGAACGGAGAAACTGAGGCCCAGAGAGGAAAATCAGCTTGTCTGAGGTCACACAGCAAGGCAAGCTGCACAAAGTGCTTACTGTGATTTCTCAGAGGCCAGGGTCTCTGCCTGCCTCTCTCTACCACACTTATGCCCGAATCCTGTTGTTACCAAAACTGCAGCCCCCTTAATCCTGACATCTGATGCCCACCATCTTTCCAGCACACCCTCTCTGAAATGCCACCTCCAACAATTCCTGACCTCACAGGGGATTCTAGTGTCTTGGTTTCTTCCTATCCTTCACTTCTTCACTTTCCACTTCAACCCACCATTTCTAAGACCCAGAAGTCTGAGTCTCCTTGCTTCTACTTTTGCTGTACTTGCCTTCCCTTCCTCCCTGAGAGTGCCTGGAGAAAACCTAACCCATCTGACCTTCCTCACTCCTCTGTCCTTTTCTGGGGCTGCAAATTGCTGGGGGACCACCATGATGGTGAGTTTGCTGCACCGACTTGCTAGGCTATAGCATCCAGATATTCAACAGCACACAGATATTCAACAGCACACGTATGTAGTTGTTGCTATGATATGTGGTGAGCACTGACAATCAGCTGACTTGAAGTAAAGGAGACTCTTCAATAATCCGGGTGGACCTCATCCAATCAGTTGAAGACCATAAGAGGGAAAACAGGTTTCTGGAGAAGAAGAAGAAATTCTGCTTCAAGACCAGGGCATCAGCTCCCGCCTGAGTTCCAGCCTGCCCAATGGACTTTGGACTTTGCCAGCCGCCACAACTGGTGAATCAAATCCTTAAAATAAATCTCCTCTTGGTTCTGTTTCTCTGGAGAACGCTGAGTGACACCACAGCCCTCTACTGTGCTGATTCTCTTACTTTGAACTCCTGCCCAATGCCGTCTAGAGAGCAGTTGGTGCCGCTCACAAATGCCATTGCTTTCTCACTGTCTCTTGTCTTGTCTTCAGCCCCTGTATCCCTTCCTCATCCTGCCCTGACCACCTGTAACAAAAAAACACCCAAACTCCATCAAAGTCAGGACCCCCTTAACCCTATTTTTTTTTTTTTTTTGAGACGGAGTCTCGCTCTGTCGCCCAGGCTGGAGGGCAGTGGCGTGATCTTGGCTCACTGCAAGCTCCGCCTTCCGGGTTTACGCCATTCTCCTGCCTCAGCCTCCTGAGTAGCTGGGACTACAGGTGCCCGCCACCTCGCCCGGCTAGTTTTTCGTATTTTTTAGTAGAGACGGGGTTTCACCGGGTTAGCCAGGATGGTCTCGATCTCCTGACCTCGTGATCCGCCCGCCTCCGCCTCCCAAAGTGCTGGGATTACAGACTTGAGCCACCGCGCCTGGCCCCTTAACCCTATTTTTGTTTTGGCGCCTCACCAAGCGTCAATGAACATCCTAGATATTGACTGACTTATTTTGTTTGATGTCTGTTTCTGTAAGCTCCAAGAGGGCGGGGACTTGGCTTAGTTCCAAACCTGGAATAGTGCTGGCACATAGTAGGGACTCAACAAATAACAGTTGAAAGAATTGTTGAAGGCATGAGCTCATTAAGTTACTTATTTTATTTTCCTTCTGAAGTGGACACTGGTATTAAACCCCATTTTACAGATGAGGAAACTGAGACTCAGATTTAAGTCACGTGTCCACATCTGCAGGGCGAGGAGGTGGCAGAGCCGGATGTGAACTCAGGCCTGTCTCTCTGTCTGACTGGCTGAATGCTGCTGTTGACTGAAGGGTGCCAACCTGGCAAGCCCGCTGTGAAGGCATGGTGGGAAACAGTTGCCCAGTCAGCAGGGATGAAGCTGCCGGCTGCACTGAACTGAGAGCTGGGGCTGCAGGCAGACACTGCAGCTCATAATTGTGTAACCTTGGCCAAAAACTTGCTTTGCTAAGCCTTGGTTTCCCCATCTGCATTATGGCAATCATCACACATACTTTGCAAATTTCTACTTTTACTAAATCTGCTAAAATCAGCCACATTCCTCATAACCACGGTCAGGACTCATCTTCTCTCCAGACTTCCTCTTCTGCTTCCCCAGGAGCCCCAGCCTGGCCCCCTTGGGATCATAGACAGCCTCACTCTGGTTCCTACTTAAGACCCCTCTGTCTCCAGCTAACACGCCCAGATGGGGAGTGACTTTCCATATTCCCTGGGGTTAGTTCCTCCATCATCTGCCATCTCCTGGATGTCAAGTCCTGGAGCCTCTCAAATCTTTCATCCTGGCAGCCCACTCACCCTGCAGGCCAGGCCCTACCTGCTGTGTGCCATGCTGCATAACGGTGTGATCTGGCTCTGCCTCATACCGGCTAGCTTTGTGGCACAGTCATTTCCTCTCTCGGAGTCTCGGTTTGCACATCTGTAAAGTGTGGACGCACTGCTGAGCTCATGGGGTTTATGTGAGCACCGAAAAGAGATGCAAAAGTGTGGACCAAGCATCATCATGGCACATAGCAAAGACTTGTGCCCAGACTTGTGTGCTTCCTGTTTAAGTCTTCGAATCAGGTAGACCTGGGTTTGAACTCCAGCTCTGCCTTCCACTAGCCCTGTGGTCTTGGGCAGGCAACATAATCTCTCTGACCTTGTTTTCCCTTATGTCAAATGTGGGTAAAAATGCCGCTTCTCTTATTAGGTGTCACGAGGATTATTTGAGAGTATTTGTGGCAGTGGGTGCTGTGGGGCTCACAATAGACTTGGTTCTCCTCTTTTCCCAGGTACACATATAGACTACATTTCCCAGCCTCCCTTGCAGGGTTGTGTGATGGAGTTCTGGCCAATGGAAGGTGGGCCTGCCTCTTAACAAACTCCTACATAATTCTCCATGCCCTTTCTTCCTTTCCCTATCAGCTAGATGCAAATATCCAGGGTTCTAATGCCCTAGAGCCCTGATTCTCAAAGTGTGGCCCCCTGGATCAGCAGCATCTCCCAGGTATATGCCAGAAATACAAATTCTATGTTCCAACCCAAGAACTACTGAATCAGAAACTATGGGGGTGAGTGGGGCCCAGCAATCTGTGCTTTAACAAGCCCTCTGGGGTTTTTGATGCGTGCCCAGGTTTGAGAACTGCTGTCCTGAAGGATGGCAAAAACTCGAGTGAGAAGGAGCCTGGGTCGCTGAGGAAGTAGAGCACATCCTTGCTGCCCCATAGATAAGCTACTGAGTTGGGGGCTTCCTTGTTATAGCAGCTAGTATTTAAAGTAATTGGTGCAGACTAGGTACTGAAAAGTTGGAGTCTGTTATTACAGGCTTAGCATGAGAGTTTTGGAGAACATTAAGGAGCTAGAGTGCAATGGCAAGCATGGGACAGGACACCGTGAGCTGGGGGAGCACTTGCATTGAGTAATAAACTGTCTGCATTGCAGCTGCTGGGGGTAGGTGGTGGAGCGATATTGCCCACAGTGAATGACCTCCCCAGGCAAGGTGGCAGGAAGCCGGAGACAGGCATCAGCTCAGCATCCTCCAATTAGCTGCCATCTCTGACCCCATCAGGGCTGGAGGAAGTGCTGGTGCTTACCGGCACTCAGGCCCACCTGCCTGGAGGGCTGGCAGACTCAGCAGCTGGGGTGGTGGCACCTGAAGGTCTCGGCCTAACAGAGCCTTGCTTATTCCAGAGATCTGCAAAGGGTTAGTGGGTGGGGGGCTGGCAGGCAGGAAGGAAGTGTCAGGGAGCAATCACATGAGGTCAGGCTGACCTCTCAGCCCAGCCCCAGGGGCAGACATGCCACGTGTGGCCAGGCCAGACCTTATTTTCTTGGAGTTCTGGGGAAGGGACTGCTCCAACAGTTGGAAAATTTCCACTTACCAGGAGCTGTCTGTGTAGTTGCAGGGAAGAATGTCAATCACCGTGGTTGGAAGAGTTAGAGAGCATTTGCAGTCCACTATAATGCCCAAGGCCACCTGAACAGCTGGGACCATCCATGTGGTCCTCCCCACTCCTTAGCATCATGGGACACATTTATTGATCACACACTGACACCTGGAATGGCGCTAAGCATTCCATGAACATCATCTCATTTACGACCCAGGATATCACTCCCCCCTTTTACAGATGGGGAAATGGAGGCACGGTGAGAAGCAGCCACCTGCCTTGGTTGACTCCTCGGTGAAATGGTAAGGTTGAGATTTGAGTTAGGTGGGCTGACTCTGAGGGCCTCATTCTGTATTTGTTTTTAAATTGTGGTAAAACTGACATAACATAATATTTGCCATTTTAAATATCTTAAGCATACAATTCAGTGACATTAAGTGCATTCACATTGCTGTGCACCCCAGGTGCCACTATCCATCTCCAGAACTTTTTCATCATCCCAAATTGAAACTCTGTATCCATTAAACATGCACTTCCCATTCCCCTCGCCCCTATTCCCTGGTAACGACCATTCTACTTTCTGTCTCTACGAATTTATAAGGGACCTCTTACAAGTGGAATCATACAGTCTTCATCATTGTGTGCCTGGCTTATTTCACTTAGCATTACGTCCTCAAGGTTCATCCATGTTGTAACATAGTCAGAATTTCCTTCCTTTTCAAGGCTGCATAATATTCCATTGTGTGTATAGACCACATTTTGTCCATCCATGCATCAGCTGATGGACATTTGGGTTGTTTCCACCTTTTGGCTATTGTGAATCCTGCCACTCCAAACATTTCTGTACAAGTATCTGTTCGAATCCCTGCGTTCTCTTCTTTGGGGTGTATAGTTAGAAGTAATTATTGGGTCAAGTGATAATTCCATGTGGAAGTTTTTGAGGAACCTCCACGCTGGTGTCCTCAGCGGCTACACCTTTTTACATTCCCACCAGCAATGCACAGGGCAGGCTGGATTCTTAACCACCATGCTGTCCTTCCTCTCTGAATAGCCTGCATTTGTCACGCTATGGAGGACACCGTGCTGTCTTATCTCTCAGTAGCCTGCAATTTGTCCTGCCCTTGAGGAGAGGGAAAGACTAAAAACTCATCCCTGCACCAAGGGGCTCATGCCCTGGCAAGCGTAACACCTTGTCTTTATAATGCAGTACCTGGGTTCAAGCCTCACGGCTGTGGGAGGCAGGCCATTTAGCATTGTTATCCTTGTTTTACAGAGGAAGAAGGTGACGCAGAGGAATGATGTAGTGCTGTTTAAGGTTACTGTTTCCATGGTACCATCTGGGACAGTGGAGGCCAACAGGACACACCTTGTGGCCCCCCTTCTGGAGACCATAGTTAATGCACCTACCTTAGCCCCAGCTACAGGGCTGAGCCAAGGCCACGCCTCCAGGGAAGCTCCCAGCCAATGCGTGTACGTATAGGGGCTCTAAGGCGGGCCTGCCCATTCCTAGGAGACCCAGGGCTCCCAGCGTGGCTGACCTGGGTGTGAGGATGCCCCATCGTCATTGTCCTTGTTCAAGACTCTCCCCACCCAACCTTCTCTCTCCCTCTCCCCTTCACTCAAGGTCTGATAACTCTTTCAGCCTGGTCAGGCTTCCTCCTTATTTTCCTTCTCATTAGCACTTCCTCTAATAAAACCCCTGAATGTTTAATCCTGTCTTAGTCTGCTTCCTGGAGAATTCGGACTAATGCATTGAACTTATGGAGGTTCAGTCACCTCTTTTTAAAGGGGAGGAAACTGAGAACCAAGAACAAAAGGAATGCCCAAGGTCAGGCCGGGTGCAGTGACTCACGCCTGTAATCCCAGAACTTTGGGAGGTCCAGGCGGGCGGATCATAAGGTCAGGAGTTTGAGACCAGCCTTGCCAATATGGTGAAACCCCGTCTCTACTAAAAGTACAAAAATTAGCTGGGCATGGTGGCATGCACCTGTAATTCCAGCTATTTGGGAGGCTGAGGCGGGAGAATCGCTGGCCCCTGGGAGGCGGAGGTTGCAGTGAGCCAAGATCATGCCACTGCACTCCAGCCTGGGGGACAGAGCAACACTCCATCTCAAAAAAAAAAAAAAAAAAAAGAATGCCCAAGGTCAGTGGAAGAAATACTCAACAGATCTGGGATTAGAATTTTGTCTCCTGACTCTCAGATAAACTGGTGTGGTGCATTATCTGACACCAGGTTGGCGGGGAGTTTGGGATTAGGGTATTCAGAGGGAACACTAGCGAGCTGGTGGTGGGACAGTCTGGGGGAAATGCCTTCCAGACAGAGGGAAGGGTTAGTGCAGGGCCCCAGGACAGGAGTGGGCCTGCAGTGTCTGATGGAAATAGAGTGGGTCTCCTGCAAGGTCAATGAGGGAGAGGGGTGCAGGCAGTCAAGAGGTGATGTCAGTGGGGAGGACAGGGCTGCTGCCCTAGACCCAGGCAGGAGTTCAGATTTTGTTCTAAATGGGATGGATCCCTATTTGAATGTTTTAAGTTGAAGGGTGCTGTGATTCAGCTTACATTTAGACATCACCCTGGCCATCATGGGGAGAATGCACAGAGAGAATGCTGCGCCTGCGGTGGGCCTGGCGCTCACGTCTAGGTAAGGAAGCTGGGTCAGGGTCAGGAGGCTGCTGCAGGTGCCCAGGTGAGAGAGATGGCTTTGGCTTAGACCGTGGAGAGTGAGGTGCGATGGCCAAACTGCAGAGGGAATGTTGGGGGATTACGCTGTGCAGAACTGGATGATCGAGCTAACGATGGGGCGTGGTGGTGGGGGAACAAAGGATTTGAGTGTCCCAGGTTTCTTGGCTGCTTGTGTACTCACTAAGAAATGGTCATTGAAACTTTACACTTCCTGAAACTTTGTGGGATATTGACATAGAAAGGGCTTCTCCGATTAAAACCTGCATGAGGCCAAGTGTGGTAGATCACACCTGTAATCCCAGCACATCGGGAGGCCGAGGCAGGAGGATCACTTAAGCCCAGGAGTTCGAGACCAGCCTGGGTAATGTGGTGAGACCCTGTCTCTATGAAAAATACATTAAAAATTAGCTGGGCATGGGGGCATCACCTGGAGTGTTAGCTACTCAGGAGGCTGAGATGGGAGGATCCCTTGAACCCAGGAGGTCGAGGTTGCAGTGAGCTATTGCATTGCAGCCTGGTGACAGACTGTTTCTCTCACACACACACACACACACACACACACACACACAGATACACACACACTTTAATAAGCTGTATAATTTCACATCGAAACAAAGGGTCACAATTTACTAAAAAGTGCAAAGCAGGAGGTAGAAGTTCTAGTTAATAAGCTTTACCTAAATGTCCTGAAAACTAGTGATTTTTTTTTCAAAAAGCTATTTTTGTGCTTATAGTTTAAATGCCTGGGTTTGAACTCAGGATGGATCCCTTACTTGCTGTGTGACTTTAGGCAAGTCACTGCACCTCTCTGAGCCAGTTTCCTCTCTGTAATTGGAAGAAATAATGCCTTCTTCTTGGAGATGTTGTGAGGAGTAATTAAGATATGTGCTCCAGGACAGAACCTGTATCTAGGCAATTTTTAAAAACTGAATGCATTTTATATATACATTTCTAGGTTTATCATATTTGTTTATTATTTACAATATATAAATGTATTTTTTCAAAAATATATAACCAGCACTGTGATTTCACTGATGGTATTATCTAATATGAGGCTAAAGAAAAAAATACTGATATTTCAGGTGATACATGAATATTGCGAAAATGGAAAGGTAGATGCATCGCCAGCCAAGGTTTGAGATCACCGAGATCATGGATGCAAATGTGTTTAGCAACTTTGGGTGCTTAGTGGGTGCTCCAGAAATGCTGGTTGAATGGATGTCTTTGGAGAAAGCATCAGGAAGAGGGGTCCTGGCTGCTTTTCAGTGGGCTTCTGCCTTATCTCTGCCCTCGGCTCCCTCCCCTCTTTTTCCCTTCCCTCCCCTCCCCTCCCTTCTCTCCAGTCTTTACAAGTTTGTCAAGACTACTCTGCCCCTATCAGGGCTCTGGGCAGGTCCCTGAAGAAGATTAAACAAGATGAATATTTCATAGCCCTTGACTGACAACTGCCGAGGACCTGTTGTGGGTCTGGCGCCCACATCTAGTTAAGGAAGGGGGGCAGGCGGACGGGAGGGGGAGAAAAAGCCCATAGACTGAGCCATTGATCCGCTGGGTCCAATCTGCACTGATGAAACGCTCAGCTCCCAGCTCCCAAGCCAAAGGCAGCAAGTAATGGGTTTTAAGAGGCACAGGGCCAGTGGTAGACCGGCCACCCAGCCCCCTTGGGGCCCACAGAGGCACCACCAGGTCCCCAAAGACCCATTTCTCTGTCTCCAGCTGTGGTCCCTCTGACCTCATGGTGCCAGCCCAGTCCTTTTAACAAGCTGAACTCATTGTTTCCGACGCCTCCAACTCATTAACCCATTAAGGCCTGACGCCAGGCTCCTTTTGCCAGGGGACCCAGATGACAGGGTGGCAAGGCGCCTCTCCGTCTGGGGACTCTGAGGAGGTGGGCAAAGACCCCAGGTAGCCTTGGAGTAATCCCCTGGAGACAGCTGTGACAACGTGGAATCTTCCCTTCCATCTGCTCCTTGGACGCTGAGACTGGGGATACAAGTGGTCCTGCTGACGAGGCTGAAATGTGGATTATTACTCTTCTTACCCCAGCTGTTCCTACATCCAAAGCTACTGAGGCCACTTAATCCCACCTCTCAATGGAGGTGATGGATATTGAGAATGCCTTCTAGTATCTTGCTCTAGCAGGGAAAAAAGAATTTGTTTAGTGCTCCAGGGTTTTAAACAACTCAGTGACAATAAAATGCAAGCAGGAGCATTGCACTTCGGGCTGTTAAGAGTGTGACCTGGTGCACTAATTTCCTATGGCTGCTGTTATTAATAACTATTTACCACACATGTAGTGGCTCAAAGCAACCTGCAATGATTATCTTGCGGTTCTAGAGGACAGAAGTCTAAAATGGGTGTTACTGGGTTAAAACCAAGGTGTCAGCAGGGCTGCTTTCCTTCTGGAAGCTCTAGAGGAGAATCCATTCCTTGCCTTTTCCAGTTTCTAGAGGCAGTCTGCACGCCACTGCTTGTGGCTCCTTCCTCCACCTTCAAGGCCAGCAGCATAGCATCCTCGCCTCTCTCTCCGGTTTTATGGTCACACCTCCTTCTCTGACTGTTTGATGGACCCTTGTAATTTCATGGGGATAATCCAGGGTAATTGCCCCATTTTAAGATCCTTAACTAAACCACATCTGCAAAATCTCTTTCGCCATATGACCCAGCATATGCACATATTACTGGGATGAGGATGCAGACATTTTTGGAGGGCCATGATTTGGCTTATCACTCATGGCCTTGAACAGACTTTCTCTGACTCTGTTACTTGCTAATAACTCTATGACCTTTAGTAAGAACTTCATCTCTCTGAGGTTCAGCCTCTGCCAACGGGGGGCTGTAAGAGATGGCTTCTTGGGTCACTGGCAGATGAAATAATACAAATGAAAGATCTGGCATTTCTAGGTGACTTAATGTTCAATGAGTATTTGTTATTTGGTGGTCATTGGTAATCTAAACTGAACAAGGTAGCCATTCCCTGCCCTAGGATGGAGTTACAGATTTATGGTTTTAATGAGAGTGAGCTTTCTAATCTTTAAATTTTCCCTATGCAAGCTTTTGTCCAAAAAGGTCAGTCAAGTTTATGGGCATTGCTCAGACCGAAGAGTGGATGGGGGACCTCTTAGCCTGGCACTGCCCCCATCCCCCAATTCCCTCACCAAACCCTTGGTGGTACCCATCGTGAAGCCATGGACCTAGTCATTTCTGAGGCTCAGCTTTCTCATGTATAAAATAGGTATGATATGGCCTCCCTTGCAGGGTTACTGAGAGAGCCGGAAGTAAACCGTGTAGAGCGCCTGACATTATGCATAGAGTAAGTGCGTACTATCTGGGACCAGGTTCTGTTGGTACCTTTACAAGGTCTCTTTCCCTTGGCGCTAACCCTGACTCTGACTCTTGAGAGTTTTTCTCAAACCTGGAACCAGCAGATGGGTGGTGGAAGCTGTAGACTGAACCAAGAAAACCACACATTTGGGTCTGTCTTCTCAAACTCCATTGGGGCTTGTCTTAAAGTCCCTTAACATCTGACTTCTCCAGAGGCCACGCTGGCCTTGTATTGTGGCGCAGTGAATGCCAAACCCCCAAGTCCATGAACCTGGAGCAAAGAAAAAGACAGATCTGGAGAGAAAAGTACTTGTCTTCCTTGAGGAGCAAGCCTCAAGGAAGTTCAATAGTAAGAGGGTATGAGGTTTTCCTTCACTCAGTCCTGGAAGAAGGACATGAATGAAAATTATCACGGTGGTCTTCCACCATTGCCCCCGCAGAGATGTCCTTGGGTTGCCACCACCTCTCGGTGTGGTTGAGGGGAGAAGTTCTTGGACTGGGAAACTGGCTGCCTGCATGCAAACCTCTGCTCTGGGCTCCCTGGCTGTGTGTCCTTGGGCAAGTAACATCCCCTCTCTGAGCCTGAGGTTCCTGGTTGCAGTAGGGAGAAAGATCCCCTGGAATAACCAATACCAGGACTTAGCTCAGTATCTGACTTCCATCAATTATGTTCAATAATTATAAGCAATTACTTATGATTAGCCACCAAGCAGAGAAAGCATGAAAAGTAAAAAATGACTTTGAGTAGCATCCCGTGCTAAAGAAATACCATGGTTTCTTTTCAATGATGCCTTACACATAGAAAGCAAACACAACTTGAACCTAACTTGCACACAGAAGAGAGAACTCCCAACCTTTCCATCTTTGACTCTCCCAGAACCTCCTGGATCCTCAGGTTAGAGACATAGAAGGAAGCCCAGAAGGAGAAAACTGAGTCCAGCCCCAGCCCTACCAGTCTTGGCTTATCTGTGCTGTGGATGGGAGGCAGTGACAATTGGAGTCTACTTGTCCTCTGGCCCTAAGCTCTTGCCTACGTCCAGGTGACTGCTGGCCTCTGTGGGTGCTGCAAGGCATTAGAAGGAACGGAGAAAGAAAAGAAGAAAATATAGAATAGGAGCAGCCTGTAAGTTATCGGATAACATCACCTATTTAACGTCAATTAGTGTTTGTAACAACCAATTGCTGTGCCATTAACTTACAATAGCAACCTTGGGGGCATGCCAGCATGCTCCCGCAGACTAACCTGGGCAGCCAGTTGGTGCTGGGTGTGCAAAGCAGACTCAGATTGCAGACTGATTGCAAGTTGGCATTGCTTGGGCAGGGTGCAGGTGGCCGGGGAGCAGGGAAGAGGGTGCCCGAGGAACAAGGCATTTCACTAAGTGGATATTTATAGCAGGGCTCCTGGAATAAATGATCCAAGGAGAGGGCAGGAGGGGTGAGCTTGCTGGAGGTTGGCCAAGCCTTGGGTGCTGGATCCTGCCAAGTTGCAATCGCAGTGGCTCGCTTCACTCCAGAAGCCTGGCTGCCCAGTGGTGGGGAAGATGGGAAATGCTTGTTAGGGTATCAGGTGGGGGCAGCTTCACTTCTTCACTATTATACTCCTAAATATGGACCTTGAATCGATTTTGTCAATTGTTTATTATCTGTGGCCTTTCATTTCTCTAATGTTAAAATGTGACGATGGTCCAAAAGATAGTGAGCACAATGAACATCATTTGTGTGTCTTTTTAAATTTTTATTCTTTGTAGAGACAGGGTCTCACTATGTTACCCAGACAGGTCTTGAACTCCCAAGCTTGAGCAATCCTCCCACCTCAGCCTCCTGGAGTAGCTGAGACTACAGGTGTGAGCCACCGTGCTCTGCTAGTTTTTCTATCTTTTTGGAAATATCAGGTCTCACTCTGTTGCCCAGGCTCATTTCAAACTCTTAGCCTCAAGCAGTCCTCCTGCCTCAGCCTCCCAAAGTGCTGGGATTATAGGTATGAGACACTGCACCTGGCCATTCACTGACTCTGGTGGCCACCCTCAAAGATGTCCCTCAATAATCCCATCTTCTGGTATCCATGCCCTCATGCAGTCCCTTCCCAAACAGAGTAGGGCTGATCTGGGTCACCAATAGGATACTGTGGAAATCATCTTGGTACCTGCTGATCCTGAGTCACAAAAGACACTGTGGCTTCAACCTGCCCTCTCTTGGGCCACGTGCTACTACGGTTTGGATCTAGTTCATCCCCACCACATCTCATGGTGAAATTTGATCCCCAGTGTGGCGGTGTTGGAGGTGGGGCTTAGTGGGAGATATCTGGATCATGAGGAGGGATTCCTCGTGAATGGCTTGGTGCTGTTCTTGCAGTGGTGAGTGAGTTCATGCTCTGGTGAGACTGGATTAGTTCTCTTGAGAATTGACTCATTTCTAAGAGAGGCATTTATAAAGCCAGGATGCCCCTTGGGTTTGGGTTCTCTTTGCACGTTCCCACTTTCCCTTTGACCTTCTCTTCCATGTTTCGATGCAACACCAAAGCCCTCACCAGCAGCCGAGTGGATACTGGCACCACGCTTCTTGTACAGCCTTCAAAGCTGTGTGCCAAATCATTCTCTTTTGTTTATAAATTACCCAGCCTCAGTTATTCCTTTATAGCAACACAAAACAGACTAGGAGATTTTCTCTGAGGTAAGCCGGATGCCATAGTTTGAGGACACTCAGGCAACCCTAGTGAGAAGTCCACTTATGAGGAACTGAGGCCTCCCGCCGTCAGTTAGCATCACCTTGTCCACCATGAGGGTTTTCCATGGTGGAAGCCGATCCCCCAGCTCCAACCTTCAGAGGACTGTAATCCTGGCGGATATTTTGACTGCCACCTCATGAAAGATCCTGAGCCAGAATTGCTCAGCTAGGCCACTCCTGAGTTCCTAGTCCACAGAGACGATGTGAGAAAATAAATGGCTCTTGTTATTTTAAGCCACTAAGTCTTGGGAATATCTGTTATGCAACAATAGAGAACTCACTCACTAACCTGTCATCAGCTCCTAGCCCAATGTTTGGCATGGTGGACATATAATAAATAGCTGTTTGTGCATGAGTACATAATATTATTCCATAAGGTTGCTTTGTAGGTTAAATGGAATAATCTGTGGAGGCCCTCAGCATAGTGCCTGGAGCTGAGCAAGGGCTCAGTAAATAACTACCACTGGCATAGTTGCTATCTTAATCATTACCAGTATTAGTTGTCCATGTTGCCAGAGGCAGGCAGAGTCTCTGGTATTTGACTCTCAGAGGGTTTAAGCAGTGTCTGAAGAAGAAAAATAAAGAGAGAAGCAGGAAATGATCAGGGAAAGCAGATTGAGGGAAAAAAACAAAGACTGATAAAGAAGAGAAGAAAGTATAAGAGAAGTGCTTACAGATGGCCTGTGGAGTCAGGAAACCTGGATCCCTGCTCTCACTCTGCCCTAACCACTGCGAGTCACCAGGCAAGCCCTGTTGGCTCTCTGGACTCATTTCAAACGGAGTTAACATCCTTTGTCCATCCTCCTAGGGTAGTATGATAGAAAAAATTAGAAGGGGTGGGTTCTGGTTCTGATTTTGCTATTACTTGGCTTTGGCACGTTGCATCATCTTCTGAACCTATTAAGCGTATTGTGAAATAAAGGGTTTGGACTCAACAAGAAACCTTTCCAGCTCTGGAATCCAGTCTGCTTTTTGCACATGGCATTTCTGCACGTAAGGTGCCGAAGTGGAGGCTTTGCTTGGAGAGGACAAATAGAGTGGATATCGGCAGAAGGGGGATTCAACCCATCGTCTGAGTACCCCTCAGGGTCTGAACTCACTCCTAGTACTCTGAGACCTTTGTGTTGGAATCCAGGCAGAGGGACATAATCTCTAGAAACATTTTGTTCATGTGGGTTGTATATGGCTAGATTCCATTTCAATTCATTAGTTCCCATGCCATACTGGTTGTGAAAGACTTTGCTTATCATGCACTGCCCAGAAGGAAAAGCTTAGGAGACATATTCTCTCCCCCACAGCCACTTCTCTCTGGCTTCTCCATCCATTGCTAATGTAGACAACTCTACATATTTAGAATGTGTTGGCTCAAGAAGGAGTTACGAAGTACCTCCTCTGGGCAGGACCCTGGACATCTAATGGCAACCAAGATAGACACAACCAGTGCTTGTAGTTGAAGCTCATAGTTTTGCAGGGAGAGGTTTTCATCATCATGAGTATTGTAAATGGTAGTGTTATGTTATGGGAGTGACTGTCAGGCAATCTGGAGGTTGGGAGTCAGGGGAATCTCCCCAGGAAGGAGGTGTTGCAGCTGAGACCTCCAAGGCCCTGGGATTTGGAGGATGGTTTCTGTGCCAAGGCAGCTTCACCACAGGGGTTAATAGTTCAGAAGAACAGAAAATCATGGCAGGGCTGGAAGCAGCTTGAATGAGGTGGCTGAGTCCAAGAAATTCAAGGTCGCAGAGTAAGCTGATGGCTGTGTCTGGACTAGTTCAGATGCAAAAAACAAAAGCCTCTTTGGGTTACCCTGGGCCCCAAAGGGGATTTGTTGAACACACATATTCAGGAGTCCAGAGTGGGACTGACCTCAGAAGCTATAGGGACCCAAAGGGACCCATGTTCTCCCTGGGTTTGGCTTTCCTCTGTGTTTTTCCTTTTCTCTCTACGAGAAGATGGGCCTTCTATCCATTTGTGGACCATTCTGACCACCAGCCAGAAGGAGAGGTGACTGGCTACAGGAATCCCAGGCTCCACATATTCCAGCCTATGTGGCCACACAGCATACAAAATCCTAGGGAAGGATTCCAATTGTCCTGGCTTGAGTCATCCAATCAGAGGTCAGGGTGACGTTCTCATCAGAACCACTTGGAGGGAGTGAGCAGGAGGCGCCTCAAAGAAGGGGGGCACTTTTACCAGAATAACAACGAAAGTGAGGCTGGAATAACAAAAACAACCTCTGTCTACTCTACAGAAACCACCAAGTTTAATGCTTACTCTGGTTATAGTACTTGATCAATTAACATGATTACTTCTTTGACCTTCACCTAAACATCAAAACTCCTGATAATTTGGTCAAGTTAGAATGCCATTGGCCAAGTGCAATGGCTCATGTCTGTAATCCCAGCACTTTGGGAGGCCAAGGCTGGTGGATCACCTGAGGTCAGGAGTTCGAGACCAGCCTAGCCAACATTGTAAAATCCTGTATCTACTAAAAATACAAAAATTAGCCAGGTGTGGTGGTACATGCCTCTAGTCCCAGCTACTTGGGAGGCTGAAGCAGGAGAATCACTTGAACCTGGGAGGCAGAGATTGCAGTGAGCTGAGACTGCACTAGTGCACTTCAGCCTGGGTGACAGAACAAGACTCCATCTCAAAAACAAACAACAAAAAGACTGCCATTGTTGTGTTTGAGGTGCGTGTGTGATCAATTTCTGATTCAGGCAGATGTTCTAAAGAGGAAACCTATTTCTAGCTATTCTTCTGTTCTTTATCTTTTCTTTTGTTTTTCTTTTTTGAGACAGAGTCTCATTCACTCTGTCACCCAGGCTGGAGTGCAGTGATACGATCTCCACTCCTAGGTTCAAATGATTCTCCTGCCTTAGCCTCTTGAGTAGCTGGGATTACAAGCGTGTGCCACTACACCTGGCTAATTTTTGTACTTTTTAGTAGAGACAGGGTTTCTCCACGTAGCCCAGGTTGATATCGAACTCCTGACCTCAAGCGATCCACCTGCCTGGGCCTCCCAAAGTGTTGTATGTAATACATGCCTGTAGGCTTGAGCCATGGTGGCCCGGCCAAGGAAAGCTATTTCTTAAGCTGGGTAATGGGTTTATGGGTTCTTCTGACACTGAAATTTGCATACCATTTATCTAGGGGTGTTATTAAAATACAGATTCTGGTTCAGCAGGTCTGGGGTGGGGTCCTGAGATCCTACATTTCTGGCAAGCTCCCAGGTAATCCTGATATTGCCTGTTCATGAACCACACTTAGCAAGGCTTTATATTAATCTAACTTTCAGACTAGGGAGGGAGAATAGGAAGAAAGATGACTGTTTTAGTAGAATCGAGTCAATATACAATCTCGGACTTGATGAAAAATTTAGAGATCATTTTTCTCTCCAGAAGCTCTTGCCCAGTTTTTGATGATCGGGAGACACTTTCTCTGTGTCTGCATTGACTACATGGAGACCTCCGCCCCTCCCGTGGGCATCTAATCGGGTGAATCTGGATGAATTTGAGAGTGGGGCAATAAAGTGGCGACGAAAGGACACCACGAAAGAGTTAAACCTTCTAGGAAGCACAGTCCAACAGGCCCAGGCAAATGCAGAAGGGGTTGACCTGGCTCCAAGGGTTAATACCATTTTGTTTTCCAGGACTATTTGTTATATCAGGTTAGCGCAGGCAGAAGGTCACTGGGGTTGGTGGCCCCCCTCACCATCCCCCTCCTCTCTCCCCTTCCCCCCGTCTCCTCCATTTGCAGCCTCACTGCCTCCTTTAATCGGATGACCCCAGACACCGAGCTTTCCTTGGGATTTTCTTGCCAGCGCCTTCAGACTCGTTGCAGCCGACGCCAGCCGTCTCTCTCGCCCTGGCCCTCAGAGGCAGGCGCGCAAGCTAAAAGGCACTTTGCGAGAGGGGGAACCGTCCATTGCAATTTGTGCTGCGGTTTCTCTGGACAAGAGCGGATCAAGAAAAGGGTCTTTGTCTTTTGCCTTTTCTTTTCTTCTTCATCTTCCCTTTATTTCTCTTTGTATAAAATTGGTTTCCTCTCTTTTCCTCCTTTTGGTCATGTTTCTTTTCCTTCTCTTCCTTATTTGGATATTTGTATATATTCTTTCCTTTCCTCTCTCTTTCTTCCCCTCTTCTTCCTTTGTTTTCAGAAATTCCATCTCGTGAAATTGGTAGCAAAAGGATGGATCTTCAAGGCAGCTTCATCAAGGTTCCAGTCCCAACCTGATGAGGGTCAAAATTCCAGCTTTGCACCTGACAAATTAGAATAGGACTCTGGCAGCGCTCTTTAACCACACTGAGCCTCAATTTACTTGTTACAAAATGAAGTTAAAAATCTCAACCTAATGGGCTGACTGTCAAAGTTAGCCAGAAAGCATATGTAAAGCAGAGTCTGGTATAAATGGGTGCCCAAGAAATGTTAGTCTTTTCATACCCTTAAGCCTTTTCCCTTTCCTCTCTGTTCCTTTTTCCCCTTTAGCCATGTTGCTTTTAATAACTTTCTTTTACATTTCTGGAAAATTATCTACAGGTGGAGAATCCCTATGCAGAAAGTATGATGGTGTTGTGACAGGGACCTGGGTTTGCCATTATTATCAAATGATGATAATGATGATGACAATGATGAAGACGATAGCTAAAATTCTGAGCAGTCACCATATGCCAGAAACTCTGTGTAACATTCTAGACGCATTTTCTCATTTAACTCTCAGAGTAACCCTATAACAAGTATTATTTCTGTCTCCCTTTTACCTATGAGGAAGCTGAGTCTTCAAGAAAGAAAGTCACTTCTACAAGGTCACAGAATTAGTAACTGGCCAGCCCTAGACATGAAGCCAGGTCTGTTTAACATCCATCATGACACAGTGACATCTGATCATGTCCAGTAGAAACCTCTGAAGAATCTTGGGGAACTTTTTGTCTCTGGAGAACCCAGTTTGAAAAGCACTAACCTCAGTCCTTTCTAAATCCAAGAATCTACCGTTGTAGTTTGTTGGGTATTTGAGTCTCATCATCCTCTCTGGTGTTCACTGTAAAAGCTGAAGGAGGAAATGAAGAACTAACCAAGAATGACCTAAGAACACAAGTCCTATTGCTATTTCTTCTCCAGGGCCCCTTTGGCCACAACTTAGAAGGTAATTAGCCTCCCATTGCAGGCAGGGTGCATTTTGGTGAAAATTCCTGGATTCAGATCCTAACTCCACTGTACTAATTGCTGTGTGACCTTGGGCAAGTACTTTGATGTCTATCAGCCTCACTTTCCTCATCTGAAAAATGGAGATAATGATACCAACCGCACTGAGTTGTTATTGGATTAAATGAGATTGTCCATTTAATTGTTAGCCCATTACCTGGCTTATGGTAAGCACTCCAAAAGAAAAAAAAATCTACATGAGTGAGAGATTACCTCTTTATTCTACGGTTGAGGAATAAAGACATGGTAAAAGACAGCTTTTTCTGAACTTTTCTTTAGTATCTAAAATGTGTGACTATACCTGGCTTTAAAAATTTTCCATAACAGCTGAGTCACTTTTTTTTTTTTTCAAATTAAATCTTAAACAGAGACCATATAAAAGGAAGACAGGGTGGAGAGCCATTCTATTTGATGTAGCAGCCCTTCTGTCAATAACCCCTTTAACACAACCACAGAATCCTTGGATTCTTGTGACCCAGTATAAAAACCACTAAGCTACCCAACTGCATGTGTCCTGGGCTCAAGAGCAAAGCCCCTTTCCTCCTCCCCACCTGCTCCATGAGGAGACCGAATAGAAGGACCTATGGCTCCAAAATCATATTGCTGTTGTGGTGATTGTTATTTATTTCTTCTGTTTCTAGAAATTTCCAGTAGAATTTTATGATAAGGTATAATTTAGGCCAATCTTATTTATTATGCAACCAGTCTGAATAAATGAATGGATGCGTAGGTAAATCAGTGACAAATTGATGAGTAAATGGAAGTATGAAGGAATGGATAGATGGGTGGGCGGGCGGGTGGGTGGATGGATAGGTGGATGGATGGGTGGATGGGTGGATGGATGGGTGGGTGGATGGATGGATGGATGAATGGGTGGAATGGGTAGATAAATGTGAGGTTGACTACAATGGGGAAGTATGGAATGAATGGATGGATGAATGGGATGACAAAGATAGGCTGGGATAGGATAGGATGGGTGGTAGTCAGGCGGAGTAGTGAATTAATAAGTGCAAAATTGAGATAGAGGTATAAGTGGGTAGGTGGCTGTGATGATGGGCAAATGGATGGATAGGTGGGTGATTGAGTAAGTAAATGGATGAGTGGGTGGATGGATGGATGAATGGATGTATGGATGAAGGAGATAGATGGATGGACAATGGATAAATGGACAGATGATGGATGGATGGACAATGCATATATGGATGAGTGTATAGATGGATGAACAAATGGCTCAGCAGAGGGATGAGTACTGACAGTTTAACCTGTCCACATGAGCACTGATAGTGCACTCTGTTACAGCAGAAATAAAGTCTGACTGAGAGGGACTGAGTGACAGGAGAGAGACTAAGTAGTGGCCATGGGGCTCAGTGATAGGTGCCACCTCACATGATGTCATTTAATCCTTACCACTGCACCAGAGGGGAAGAAATCCTATTCCATTTTGCAGAAGAGGAAAGTGGGGTTTAGGGCATTTCAATAAACTTGCCCAAGGCTGTGCAGTGATAGCAGAATTTTAGCTATCGTCTTCATCATTGTCGTCATCATAATCATCATTTGTGGCTCCCTGTGAGTAAGAGCCTGTGTGGCCAAATCGCACTAAAACTAAAGAAATGGTCTGAAAACCAGTGACCTAAGACAGCATGATCAGCAGTCCTTCCCAGATCATCATTATTTTTCCAGGATTTGTTTATAGGTCTTAAAGTGACTTTCAGGCTGGGCGTGGTGGCTCACACCTGTAATCCCAGCACTTTGGGAGGCTGAGGTGGGAGGATCACCTGAGGTCAGGAGTTCGAGACCAGCCTGCCCAATATGGCGAAACCCTGTCTCTACTAAAAATACAAAAAATTAGCCGGGTGTGGTGGTGGGTGCCTGTAATGCCAGCTACTTGGAGGCTGAGCGGGGAGAATCACTTGAACCCGTGAGGCGGAGGTTGCAGTGAGCCGAGATTTTGCCACTGCACTCCAGCCTGGGCGACAAAAGAGAAACTCCGTCTCAAAAACAAAAAAACAAAAAACAAATAAAAAACCCCTGTGGTGTTAACCAATATCATTGCTATAGACCTAGAAAATTTCAAAGCTGACAGCTGGAACTGGGTTGGAGTCTTATTGCCTTTTCTTGTTGGGAATGATCTGGGATAAAAAATTTTTGAGTTTTCATTACTTCCCTAATTAAGAAGACTGTGTGTATGAAAGAGAGGGGATGAGGGAAGGAGGGAGGGAGGAAGAGGGGGAGAAAGAGGGAGAGAAACTTGAAAAGCTTTCAAACTTCTCTGAACATCATTCCCTTGTCTACAAAATGAGGCAAATACTTCCAAGTATGGTTCCACCACAGGCGCTGGAGAGAGAATAAAATTAGAAAAGACAATATTTGCTGAAGGAGTTCTATATACCCGAACCACTGCTTTCAAACACATTATCTCTCTCTATCCTCACTACAACCACAACTCCATGAAATAGCTATTATTACCCCAAATGACATGATGAGGAAGCTGAGGCTTGCGGAGGTGCAGTAGCTTGACCAAGGGCAGGTAGTTGGAAAGTACAATTCATTTGTTAATTCACCAACTATTTATTTGGTACTGTGGAATTCACATCTCTGTGTGTTTTAACTTCTGTCCCCAAACAAACTTATGTGGAAACCAAAATACCAGTTTGAAATAAGAGTGGACTTTCACATTTGTGACTGTCTTGTTAGATTATTATTATTAGTTGTGCTAGTAGAATCTAGTAATAGTATTTATGTCAAAGATAGAGGTAAGGAAATGTCTCTTTGAGCTTGTTTTCAGTATTAAATTATACCACTATTGCTGCTATAAATAACCACTTCTATATATCGAGCACTGGCCAGGTATATGTTCTTGATCTATGAGCTTTACATGGTCACCTCACTTCCATTCTAAGCAAATAAGTCACTCTTTTATCTTCATTTTACAGATGAGAAATTTGAAGGAGTCAGTCCACAATAATTTCCAGAGCATCTACTTTGTACTATCTGCTGTTCTAGGCACTGTGGGTTCACTGGTAACAAGGACAGAACTACTGTCCCCCAAGGAGTTATGTTCTAATTAATGGATGGGAGGACACAGATTAGGAATACAGAAACGAATGAGGTAACTTCTGTCACTGGTAAGTGCCTTAGAAGAAGAAATAGGGTCATGACATAGAGGATGACTGCTTTAGGAGGTCAGCAAGGGAGGTGTCTCTGTGGCGGTAACATTTAGTTCAAATTTGAATAATGAGAAAGAGGCAGAGACAAGCAAAAGCTGCACATGCGGAGGTCCCAGGGTAGGCACAGAATGGATACAGGTGGATTAAGGGGTTTATATTCCACAAGCGGTTCTCTGCACTTGAACTCAGTGCTGTTCCCATAACCGATATTCTGAACCATCCTATTCTACTGCCTGCCTGGATACTCCATCAACTGAGGAAAGCTGCAGGTAAACTATGACTCTGCTGAGTATTTTCAGGGAAGAATGGTCCAGAGCTGTCATTTCCCAGGAAGCCAGCCAGTCTCTTAAGAAAATGCCAAGGATGCTTGTCCCACGAGAAAGTTGCAAAACCAAGCCTTAGATACCTGCAGCTCTTGGTTGGCCAAAGGGTAAAACTCCGACAACAGCTCATGGTCATGTCCACTGTAAAGCAAGTGAAGTTGTCTCATTCCGGGGGAGCTGCTAAATGTCATGCTTGTCCTCCCCAAGAATTCCAAATATAAGCTGTGCCTTTACTATGCTCTGGGTTGGGGAAGAAGGGGTTCTAGTATGTATAAGTTGGTACTTCTCAAACTTCAGTGTGCTCCCAAATCTCCTGGGGAATCTTGTGACAATGCAGGTTCCCATTCAGTAGGTCTGGGGCAGCATTGAGATTCTGTACTTCTAAAAAGTTTCCAGATGAGCTGAAGCCACTCCTCACGCAGCACACACTGAGCGGCAAGACCATACAATGCGGAGTATTTCAGAACAAAGAAGAAAGATGACAAAGCAGCAATTGTACCAGCCACTGCTGATGGAATATTTATTAATCACCAGATGGCCTTTCATTTGGCCCTCCTGATATGGGTTGGGCATTGCCATTATCCCTGTTTTACAAGTGAGCCAACTGAGGCACTAAGAAGTTAAGTGCCTCGTCCAGTGTCACCAGATGGATGAGAGGTGGAGCTCAGGCTGTCTGCCTTCCAAGTGCACCTCACCGCCTGTGTCGCTTAGGCCCCCCACTTTCCACCTGGAGGATAGAGTTTCCAAGTGGGTCAGAAGCTGCTCTCCCAAAACTGGTTGGATTTCACAACTGGATTAATAGACTCCGTGCTGTCTCATTTTAAGTAGGCGCACACCCAGAAATGTTAGGTTCACCTGTCAGGTGCAAGTGTTTCAGCGTGTTCATTGCCAAGACAGAGTTTCTTTGCCTTATAAGGAAGCCACCAGCATTGCCTTTGGAAGGATTTTAGGTGTCAAAGGAGTCCCACCTGCGGGAATCTTGACAGGCTCAGCTAACCCCATTTTCCAAAGACCTCAAAACCCAGTGGTCTGGATGAATGACAGTAAATGTTTTGGGGGCAACATGAACCTGACAAGCTCTGCGTTAGGTTCCCACCATTGTGGAAAACAGGTCAGTGGAAAGCACCAGATAATTAAATAAGTAACTTCAAAACGGGATGATGGGCTAAGTACAGACTTCTAGTTCTCAGGGCATATAGCAGGGACCCTAACCTAGACCTGGACTGGGGGTTACTGCGGGGGTTTCATGGATAAAACAATGTGCTCCCTGCCCGGGACAGAAAGGACGTTTGACCCCACTGCTTGTTCTCCCTGCTCGATTCCATCAGCCGCAGCCTGTTCCAGGGTTTATTCCGCACTAGCAAAGAAACCGATGCCACTTTCTCAAATAACAAAATATCAGTAGAGGTTGCCCCCTCACTGAATCTCCCCGACGACAGGCACGAGTTTCCAACCCAGAAACACATAGACTTAGAGGGAACTCAGAAGTATCAAGGATTCCCCTCTCCTCCTCCCTCCAACAACCGCTGCTACCCCCACCCTAAGCCCTCCCCACCCTTCCTCTCTCCGCCTCTGCCCTCCTCCCCCCAGGAGACTGGAGGAACTTGGCAAGCCATCTCGTCGCCAATCAATCTGTGGTGTAACAATTAGCACTTAGGCACCACTCATGCTAAACACACGCTTAGAAAACACTTAAAAAAAAAAGGAAGAAGAGTCATCAGAGGTAGAAGCCAGGGCAGCACCGGTGGGGGGACGCCAGGGAGCGGAGCCAGGAGGAGGCCTGGGGAAGAAACAGATCAATGCACTGCGGAATGGAAAGCATCTGATACCCTATTATTGACGAGGCCAAAGCACTTTGAGGCGTGTTTCCACCGTGAGCAATTAGTCTGCGAGACCGCAGGAGTTAAGCTAACACTGGTAGCCCCCCCATCTTCCAGTTGGATGACACTTTCATTGGGTAGCGAGCCCCCGCAGCAGTGGCGCCAGCCTGCAGCCGTAATGGGGCCCATCCGCGGAAGGCCGAACGCTCCAGTCTCCCAGAAGGCCCCCCTTGCGCCCCCCACCCCGCCCCGGCTCCCCCCACCCCACTCCCGGTAACAGAATCCAGTCGACACAGAGTCTGTCTGTGCGCCTGCGAGCTGCCTAAATTGATTGTAATGGTTTTATCACGCGCAGAAAGAGCTGGCTGTTTTCTCGCCTCTGCTGTCGGCTTTCATAAACGCCCAGGCAGGAGGAAGTGATTCCTCTTCGGGAGCACTGGATCAGATGAAAGGCAACTTTTGTTTGTTGGCGAGCAACTCGCAGCCTCCGCCACTGCCTGTCTCCGGCCCTGCTCCAGGCCTCCTTGCTGGCTGTGCACACAGCAGAGACTCAGACAGCGCCCCCGACTCACCCCACCCAACAAACAGCAGGGGGTGGGGGACTTGTTTCTGGAGCCAGTTCTGGGTTCATCTCTGGAGGCTTCAGTGTCTGGGGCAGGGAGTTTCAAAGACGGATTGGATAGAGAGAAGAGTTAATCAAGATGGCAATGATGATCAACCATGAAAACAATGAAGGTGAGGATGATAGCTAGCTAGCGTTTCTGAGTGTTTATCCCCAACCAGGCAGTGTGTTTAAGCACATCGTAGATATTTCTTGGAATTCTTACAGCGACCTTATGAGACATTATTTCCCCCATTGTGTAGTTAGGGGAATTGAGGCATAAAGAGGCATGTGAAATGGTTAAGGTTATCCAGGGAGCAATGAGAGGAGTGAGGGGAATTAGAGCCCGGTTCTGCTGATGCATAATCCGGTTCATTCTCTATACACCGGATCGCTTCCTTAAATTGGGTAGGACGAAAAGACATGCTGTCATAACACCTCGGGTACTGGGTGTTCCCCAAGGATGGCGGAAATGTGAACCTTCGAATAATTTAGACTTAAAAGAATCTAGACCCAGCCAAAAACACTGAAAGCTAAATGAAACACCCTTTGGTTCAGCCCCGCTTAAATATTCGCCAAGTTCTTTTTCATCACCTGGTCTCTAATCTCTCTGTTCTCTCAGCCTGGAATTCCAAACTCTACCCTAGATACTCTTGTAAGAATGCCTAGCCAGTCTTCAAACCTAACCTCTTCCTGGAAGCCTCTTTCCTCCTATCCCTTGCACCCTGTCTAGACTTCCATGGCCCCAGCAACATTTCTTTCCACTGTGTTTCTTTATTATCTATCTTCCCATTAATGTTAACTCAGTGCGTATTTGTTGAGCTCTTAGAGTCTGCCAGTCTCCATATTAGGCTGAAAGGTCATTGGGACATGTCTTATTTATCTTCACATCCACAGTGCCTGGCCCATAGTCTGGCCCCAGCAAATGTCAGTGTGATGAATGATGACCAAGATCATGGGCCAGCCCCCTGTTTTTGCTAATAAATAAAGTTTTATTGGAACACAGCCACACCCATTCATTTATGTATCCTCCATGGCTGCTTTCACGCTACAGTGGCAGACTTGAGTAGCTGTGACAGAGACTGCACGTTCTACAAGCTTACGATTTTACTACCTAGCTCTTTACTACAATGTTGTCAGATCACTGACCGAGGGGATGATCAGATAATTTTCCAAACTTTTCATTTTGTTTTCTGTATGTAGCTAGCATACAATTGTTGAATAGTTACCTGTGCGGTTTCTACCCTCTAGTAAATTGATTGGACACATGGATCTCATTTTCATGTCTCCCTATGTCCATAACTTTGGTAGGGCCTTCCCACACAGTTTGTGGCTTGAGCATGTGGCCTGTTGTGGACAATGAGGTGGTAACAATCTCACTGCAGACACTGTAAACAGTGATTTACTTATTTTATTTTCTGCTAGTCACCACCATGACAACACCCCCTGCTGGAAAGGTATGAGTCATCCCAGCTGAGGACATCCTAAACTAGCCAGCCCCCAGCCAACCTGCCCCCTGATTACACAGATGCATGAGTAAGATAGCTGTACCTAGCCCACATCAGTGGAACTAGACAACTTGTAGACTCAAGTAAGATGGTTGTTGCTTCGAGCCACCAAGTTCTGGGTTAGTTTGTTACACAGCAGTAACTAACATACTATACTTATGAGTGTACAATTTATGACTCCAAACCAGGCGTTTTAATGAATCACCTGCAGAAATGACCCAGGCATGCACCATGAAGACAAGAATTCCTTTGTGTGTTTTGGAGGTGGATGAAGACGGAGTGTAGTCTATTGTTTTATAATTTTTTATAACTTTTTTTTTGAGATGAGGCTAGCTCTCAAACTCAGGCTAGTCTCAAACTCCTGATCTCAAGCAATCTTCCTGCCTCAGCCTCTTGAGTAGCTGGGAGTACAGGCATGCTGTGCCTGGCACATTTATCTTTTCTTCCTACTTTGGAAACACCTCTGTGTTTGGGGAAAGTGGTCAGAATCATTTAAAGAAGGTGAAATGCCAGTCTGCAGTAACAGTTTTCTGGTAACGTCAGGGAGTGATCCTGTGTTTTGCAGGAAGGACTAAGCCAAAGGATTTGATGCAACAGCTTTGGAAATTATCTGGATTTTACTGATCAGGGTATCCCTTAGCTGCATTGGCAGAAATAACCAAATCGGGATGTAACCATGAAATTATGTGTCCGCCTTGGTTGTTTCTAATATTGTAGAGCATGGGTCTATAAAAAACTACTGAAACATGCCATTCTTTGCGTTTCAAAGCCTGGAATTTAACCAGCAGATAGTTTTCTATGTGTTCTTGATGATTTCTTTTCTCTTCTTCTTCCCTCTGCTCCCCGTTCTCTCTGTTCTTATCTCCTATTTCATGTTCTCAAGCTTCTCTGCATTTCTACACTGACTTTGGGGTAGGGTGTCATCTGTCTTTAGTACACCCAGCACAGTAGGAGGAACTGTGAGAAACACACTGAAGACAAGTTCATAATTCATTCCTCAACTAAAGGTGCTGACCCCTGCTTTTCATAAGGAAACACAATGGCTCTCATTAGCCCCTTGGCATTGGTGGGAATTTCTTGCCTACATTACATTCTGGATGAAATCTTTAAGGCTACAATCCAGGCACAAGCAGAAGAGATGGCATGAAGACCCTATGCTCCCAGCACCACTCCCCCACAACAAAAGAGAATGTGACCAAGGTCAAAATGAGCAGATGGATTGGGACGAGAAACCCAGAACTCCTATTCCCCCCTGGAGCAGGGCTCAGGCCTAGGGTGATAGGTGGTAAAGTTATAATGTTTCTCCAAGAGTAAAGTGGGAAGGATGAGCTTTGATAATCCCAAGGGCCCCTGCACTCTACAACTATAGCCTGGGAGGATTCAAAGTGGAGTCCACTGTGATGATGGAAGGGAAGCTGAATAGCATGCAGTTTAAAGAAGTGCAAATGGATGTGCTTGTACCTGGCAGGTGAAGTCCTGAGTCTTTTATAAGGTGCTCCCTGATTTGGTCAAGATACTGCTCTCAGGGATGTTGGGAGCAGAGCTGTCTCAGGAACAGGTCTGCAGTAGGGGAGGGGGTGAAGAATGCTGGCAGATGGTGTGGGTGAGCTGCATCGCAATTTGGAAGAGGACCCATGTTTCCAACCCAGATCCCGCCTGAACACTCCCATGGTCAGTGGGGTCCTATTTGAGCCAAAATGAGGCTCAAAGATTGGTTTAAGTCATGAACTTGTGAGCCCTTTCTATCCCATAAAACATACCCAGGCATTGCTAGAATGAATTAATGAGCATGTTTATTCGTTTCCTGGGACTACTATAGCAAAGTACCACAGACTGGGTGGCTTAAAACAAGAGAAATGGATACTCTTGCAGTTCTGAAGGCTAGAAGTTACAAATCAAGGTGTTAGCGGGTCTGTGCTCTTTCTGAAGGCTCTAGGAGAGAATGTGCTCCATGTCCTTCTCTTAGCATCTCCTGGTTGCTGGCAATCTTTGGCATTCCTTAGCTTGTAGATGCATCAGTCCAATCTCTGCCATCATCATTATGTGGACCTTGTCCTGTGTGTCTTCACATTTTTCCCCTGTGCATGGCAGCCTCTGCCATTTCTCTTCCTCTTATTAAGGCACGTACCCCCATCATATTGGAGCAGGGGCCACCCTAAGGACCTCATCTTAACTTGACTCCATCTGCAAAGGCCCTATTTCCAAACACAATCACATGCACTGGTATGGGAGTTAAGACTTCAATGTATCTTTCTGGGAGACACAATTCAACCTGTGACAACATGAAGAAAATAAGCCTATCATGGAAGATATCTGTGCATTGGCTTCTAGTGAGGAGTTAAGGAGTTTTAAGGTGTTCCTTATCATACCCCTTAAGCAGATTTAAGGTGCTCTTTATCACACCTGCTCACCTCTGAATGCAGCTGCAGCTGCCGGGCAGAGGTTCCTGCAAGCTCAGACTCAAATCGACAGTATGCTATCCAAGTGCATACCCCACCTCTGTGAAGCTGTAGGAGGCTGCCAACGCCATGAGCAGGAGACACTGGGGGTGACCCTCAACCAGTGGCAGGTGGAGTTGGGGTATAAATGCCTCACCTAGATCCATCAACGGGACATTTCTGGGATGTATTCTGTACACTTCTCACAGCTTCCAGTGGTATTTATATCCCATTGTCTACACAGCTGCTTCCTACACGAAGTAGCCTCAGCCAGGCATGGTTGCTCACACCTGTAATCCCAGCACTTTGGGAGGCTGAGGCGGGTGGATGATGAGGTCAGGAGATGGAGACCATCCTGGCCAACATGGTGAAACCCCGTCTCTACTAAAAGTACAAAAATTATCTGGGTGTGGTGGAGCATGCCTATTGTCCTAGCTACTTGGGAGGCTGAGATAGGAGAATCACTTGAACCTGGGAGGCAGAGGTGGCAGTGAGCTGAGATTGTGCCACTGCACTCCAGCTTGGTGACAGGGCGAGACACTGTCAGAAAAAAAAAAAAGAAAAGAAAAGAAAAAAAAAGGGAACCTCCTATTGGCTTTTCCTTCTTCCTTGGCTCACTCTGTTCATTCCCTTGCACCTGAGTCCTGAGGTCACCTTGACCTCCCTACTCCGACCCTGCCCCACATGTTACCCCCACCACCAATAAAACTACCTGTATCCAAGTCCTTGTTTCAGGCTCAACTTCTGGTGGATTTCACACTAAGCAGGGAAAGAGAGACAGAGAGATGGGAAATGGAGAGGATCAGAGATACTTGTTTTTAAATCTAGAGCCTAGCTCTGGCCCTTTAAAGAATGATAAGAACAAAACTATTTGCTATGTGCCAGGCATGGTGCTAAGCATAGTATATGCACCATCTCTTATAATCCTACTATCATGGGTTGAACTGTGCTCCCCAAAATGATATATCTACATCCTAATATCTACAATCTGTGAATGTGACATTATTTGTAAGAAAAGTCTTGCAGATACACAAAAAATCAAAATTAATAGATGTTGCTATGGATGTAGTGAAAAGGGAACACTTCTACACTGCTGGTGGGAATGTAAACTAGTGCGAGACCTATGGAAAACAGTGTGGCGATTCCTTAAAGAACTAAAAGTAGAACTACCATTTGATCCAGCAATCCCACTACTGGGTATCTACCCAGAGGAAAAGAAGTCGTTATATGAAAAAGATACTTGCGCACACGTGTTTATAGCAGCACAATTCACAATTGTAAAAATGTGGAACCAGCCCAAATGCTCATCAATCAATGAGTGGATAAAAAAACTGATATATATATATGTGTGTGTGTGTGTGTGTGTGTGTGTGTGTATATATATATATGATAGAATACTACCATAGAAAGGAATGAGTTAATGGCATTCTTAGTAACCTGGAGTAACCTAATCATATGTTCTCACTGATAGGTGGGAGCTAAGCTATGAGGATGCAAAGGCATAAGAATGACACAACGGACTTTGGGGATTCAGGGTAAAGGGTGGGAAGGGGGTGAGGGATAAAAGGCTACAAATTGGGTTTAGTTTTTTTGCTCAGGTGATGCATGCACCAAAATCTCACAAATCACCGCTAAAGAACCTGCTCATGTAACCAAACACCACCTGTTCCCAATAACCTATGGAAATGGCCGGGCGCGGTGGCTCACGCCTGTAATCCCAGCACTTTGGGAGGCCTAGGCGGGCGGATCACAAGGTCAGGAGATCGAGACCACGGTGAAACCTCATCTCTACTAAAAATACAAAAAATTAGCCGGGCGCGGTTGTGGGCACCTGTAGTCCCAGCTACTCGGGAGGCTGAGGCAGGAGAATGGCGGGAACCCGGGAGGCGGAGCTTGCAGTGAGCTGAGATCCGGCCACTGCACTCCAGCCTGGGCGACAGAGCGAGACCCTGCCAAAAAAAAAAAAAAAAAAAAAAAAAGGAAATTAAAAATAAATTTAATTTTTTAAGAAAGAAAGGTCTTGTAAATATAGTTAAGAGTCTCAAGGTGAGAACATACTAGATGATCAGGGTAGGCCCTGAGGGACAAGAGTCCTAGTAAGAGGCACACAGAGGAGAGATACACGTGGAGGAAGGTGATATGAAAACGGAGGTGCTCTTTCTCTTCAGTGAGGCGGCCGAGCTGCAGACTCAGAGATGCAGATCTTTGTGAACACCCTCATGGGCAAGACCATCACCCTTGAGGTGGAGCCCAGGGACACCACTGAGAATGTCAAAGCCGAAATCCAAGACAAGTAGGGCATCCTGCCTGACCAGCAGTGTCTGATATTTGCGGGCAAACAGCCGGAGGATGGCCGCAGTCTCTCAGACTAGAACATCCAGAAAGAGTCCACCCTGCACCTGGTGCTGCGCCTGTGAGGTGGCATTATTGAGCCTTCCCTCCACTGGCTTGCCCAGAAATACAACTGCAACAAGATATTACTCTCAGGGATCTGCGCCAGTGCCCTGCTCACCCCTATGCTGTCAACTGCTGCAAGAAGTGTGGCCACGCCAACAACTTGTGCCCCAAGAAGAAGAAGAAGGTCAAATAAGGCTCTTCCTTCCGCGAAGGGCCCCATGGCCCTGGGGCTCAATAAAGTGTCCCTTTCACTGACTGGAACAGGGCAAAAAAAACAAAGAAAATGGAGGTAGCGTTTAGGGTAATGTGTCTATAAACCGAGGAGTTCCAAGGACTACTGTCACTACTGTTAGCCACCAGAAGGTAAGAGAGGAGCAGGGAGCAGATCATCCCTCCCAGCCTTCAGAAGAAACTAGCCCTTTGGACACTTCAATTTCCCACTTCTGGCGTCCAGAACAATGAGCGAATGGATTTCTGTTATTTCAAACTATCCAGTGTGTGGCCGGTTTCTTGCAATAACCCTGGAAAATGAATACGCCCACACAATTCTATAAGTTAATGATTGCTGTATTAATATTCCACTTCACACATGTGGAAACTGATGCATAGGGAGTTTAGTTAACATCTGAGTGGCCAGGAAAGAGTGGAAATCTGAATTTAAATCCACCTGTCTAGTGCAATATCGTCCTCTTAACCATGCTCTAGACCACCTTCCTGAGAGCCGACTGCATTTCTTCTGTGTAGAAGGAGAGTTGAGGAGAGATGAGAAGGAGTTTTTGTTATGGAGATTTGTATAAGACTGGGGTCCAGGCAGTTCTGTTTTAGGGCCTTGGGTGACAAAAGGCATGCACCATGGCTCACACCTGTCCCAGCGCTTTGGGAGACTGAGGTGGGTGGATCACTTGAGGTCAGGAGTTTGAGACCAGCATGGCCAACATGGTGAAACCTCATCTCTACTAAAAATACAAAAATTAGCCAGGTGTGGTGGCAGGTGCCTGTAGTGTCAGCTACTTGCAGGACTGAGGTATGAGAATCGCTTGAACCCGGTAAGCAGAGGTTGCAGTGAGCTGAGATCATGGCCGTGCACCCCAGCCTGGGTGATAGAGCAAGACTCTGTCTCAAAAAAACAAAGCATGTGCTAAGAAGATCATGAATAAACTTAATAAATGAGGGCTATCCCTGGCCAATCTAAGCAGTAACTAGGGAAGGTGACAGCAGGTGACTAGGAAATGATTCTGAGGGTCTGCAATTCCACAGGTAGGGGCCATGAGTTAGAGACCTGTGGGTGTTTAAGTTAACATAACCTTCAGATCTGGAGGCTGGAAAGTCCTAGGAAGGCTTGGAACGATTGTCACCAGCAAATGAGCTTTTGTTATATAGAGACTCTCCGTAGGCCATATTTTAGAGAGAAAGGTCACAGAGTGGGTGGGAGGAGGCCTTGGAGAGTGAGGTAAGCTTAGAGGTGGAGAGAAGCCAAGAAGGAAGCAGGCAGGGGTCAGGATGAGAACTTGGAAAAAAAGGGTAAGTCCAACTTCTTGTGGATAGTCACTGCACCCGGACAGACAGTGACTCTGCAGCCAGGTGGCTCCCAGCCAAACCAGCTGGACTTGTGGGGCATGGCATATCCATTGCCCTGCACAAGAATAAAGGCAATTGAGTTGTTAAGGGAAACTTTTAGATGAACTAGAGGGAATGTCTTCCTCAAAGTTGATGTGAATAAATGGAGAATCAGAGCTCTAAGAGGAGAGCTGGCATCTTCAATCCCCAAATTAGAAGCTTCATGGATTCTTTAAATGAGTATTATGTGCCCAGCTTGGCACCTGCTGCTGCAGTCTTTTTTTTTTTTTTTTTTTTTCAGATGGAATTTCGCTCGGTTGTCCAGGCTGGAGTGCGGTGGCGCAGTCTCAGCTCACTGCAACCTCTGCCTCCAGGGCTCAAGTGTTTCTCCTGCCTCAGCTCCCAGGTAGCTGGGACTACAGGATGTGTGCCACCAGGCCCAGCTAATTTTTTGTATTATTAGTAGTGATGGGATTTTGCCATGTTGGCCATGCTGGTCTCAAACTCCTGATCTCATGTGATCTTCCCACTTTGGCCTCCCAAAGTGCTGTGATTACAAGTGTGAGCCACCATGCCTGGCCAGGAGTCTTTTAAAATAAGAGAAATAGCATGTTTGAGGAGATGCTTGTTATTTGACTGAGGAAATAAAGATTATATATGAAACTCTCTGGAGAAAATGGCGCAAGGGTGCATATTCACAAACAGAATGATGTATTTTAAATCTAACTTCCAAGGAAGATGAGAGAAGGTGCTAATAAGGTAGACATAGAACATAGACTCTTAGGTTGCAAAGAGAAGGCACCGAAGATTAACTTAAGCCCTAGCTCTAAATACACATCACACATTGCTCTCTCCTCTCCTTCCATGACCCATGGCAGACATCACTAATCCATCGTGGTACTCTTTCCTGTCCAGGCTTCATGTTTGCAGACACTGTACTAGACAGGCACTACCAGAGGTGGCATGAGAAGTGAAATCCCCTAACTCTCCTACCCTTAGGTCATGAGGGTTTATTTTATAAAAATGCAGGGAAGTGTGAAAGCATAGGGAATAACACAATGTTTCCAAGACTAGGCTATAGAGCAAGCCTCATGGAAAACAAGACCAGTGTTTTACTTCCATTCCGGATCCAGCAGTAGTTCTAGTAACCTCGATTCAACCTGTATCTCCCTCAGAGAGAGAAGGAAAGACAAAGAATCTGATGACTGAAATAATTTGTCGTCAGCCAATATAGCATGACAGTGGTTATCCTCAAGATAACTTATAGATGGCTGACTTTTATTATGAACCCCTCATTTCAATTACATTTACATTGAATGGCAACTCTTTAATCCAAGGGTCAGCAAACTTTAATGAAAAGGGCCAGAGAGTAAAACTTTTTGGCTTTGCAGGCCATGCAGTTTCTGTCACAGTGACTCAGTTCCATCATTGGAGCACAAAAGTAACCGTAGATAATACACAAACCAATGAGTGTTGCTGTATTCCTTTTTTTTTTTTTTTTTTAAGTCGGAGTCTCGCTCTGTCGCCCAGGCTGGAGTGCAGTGGCCGGATCTCAGCTCACTGCAAGCTCCGCCTCCTGGGTCTACGCCATTCTCCTGCCTCAGCCTCCCGAGTAGCTGGGACTACAGGCGCCCGCCACCTCACCCGGCTAGTTTTTTGTATTTTTTTTGGTAGAGACGGGGTTTCACCGTGTTAGCCAGGCTGGTCTCGATCTCCTGACCTCGTGATCCGCCCGTCTCGGCCTCCCAAAGTGCTGGGATTACAGGCTTGAGCCACCGCGCCCGGCCGCTGTGTTTCAATAAAACTTTATTTACCCAAACAGGTGCCTGTGGCCTATAGTTTCCAACTGTTTTAACCAATTGACTGTGGCCAGGGTGGTGGGATCACAGAGTGCAATAATGACATCATTATGCAGAAGGAACTGTGTTCTTCTCAGAAGACGACCACATGCTTTATGCTTTGCAGGTGTTGAGTGTTTAGTGGACTCTCTGGGGTGGCACTGGAGTCAGTAGCTGGGGCTATGTTTGTCAGAAACAGGTTCTAAAAGGTAACTGGTGGTTTTTAGTAAACTAAATTGCATTTATTTTCGATACGTTTTTCTGATGTCTTCCTCCTATTATCATTTCCTTTTTGTATATAATAGAGATGGGAACTAGGTGGCTTGCCTTTTATGATTCCCTATTGCCTCAGTCCCAGCAGACATCACTAATCAATCACAACAGTCTTTCTCACTGAGTCCATACATGACTCAGAATCCCTCTTAACATACAACAGTCACAACCAATCAATCACAGGCAACCCTCAACAGGAAACCAGTTTGCTCTGATAGTCAGAAGAAAGTAGAACAGAGGAATGACAAAGAGGTTTGAGAACAGACAAGTTCAAAATGGAATTAGAACCAAGATTCCCAACTCCTTCCTATCCCTGGGCTAAAACCCTGCTTTAACAGATTTACAGTAGACAAACCCTGGGGAAGATTTTTAAAAACTCCTTGTCAAGTTGTTAAACATTTTTCCTGTTTTGGCAGATGTTCTTACTCTGCCACTTTTAAGGGTCTGTGGAAACTGCATTTCAACTACTTCCTAGGGGAGCCTTTGTGTGGAGTCTGGTCCATCTTTCTAATTGAGCTGGGAAGAACACTGCAGCACAGATGTTTGCAACCCCTTACAAAGTTCCAGACCTGGCAGTATCCATCCAATGTGCCCCTGTGTCAGGCCCAGAGCCCCAGCAGGCAGCCCCAGTGGGTTTTTTTCCCCTGCTGTTGGAGCAGCCTTTGCTCCAAGTCCACTGCAAGGAAACGGCACCTGGAGGAACACTGCGTCTAAATGTTTCCCCTCTGGTCACCACCTTCCAACTTGCGTTGTTAAGAGGGGGAGAAATCGGCTTTTAACACCATCCAGTGACTCTCCTTAAGCACCTGCTTCTGCATTTGATCTAAGAAACTGGGGAAGGTCAGATCTGGGCCTGGAAGGAGTGAGAGGTCTTGTCAACAGGCCATTCCGGCTGTGAGGGAACAGGAGTAATCAGAGGCAATAGGCTGGCTGTGGGGCAGTCAGAGAGCTCACCTGGAAAATATTTCAGGAGAAGCTGTCATGGGCATTCTGAGTGCCGACAAGATGTGTCAGGGAAATCCACCCGGTGCTTTTAGGAAGCAGTCATTTTCTCTCGCAGAATCTTGCTGGGCTTTCGAATTAGGGGCCCAGAGGGAGTTGGCTGGCATTGAAGAATTAGCCAGAAGAATTGGAGCAGCAACTGTGGGAAAATCAGCATGTTTGGGGCTGGAACAAGGTTTTTTTTTTTTTTCTAAATCCGATTTGCTCCCATTCTCCCTTCTCTGACCTCGCTGGTGAATGTAAGCAAATGATTTGGCCTCCATGCCCCCATTTGCAAACTGTGGTACAGTGGGGATGGGCATGGGCTCCAAATCATACTTTTTGGGTTTGAGTCCCAAGCCCACCACTTGCTAGTTGGGTGACGTTTGGCAGGTAACTCCTCCTCTCTCTGTTTGTTTTCTCATCAGTAAAATGGTAATAATAATAGCTCACACCTTGTAGGGTTGTTAGGTGGGTTAGAAGAGCTAATTCAGGTAAAGGATTTAAAACACATGATAAGTACTGGTATTCAGTTGGTGTATGTGTTAGACTGTCCTTCCATTTCTATGAAGAAATACCTGAGGCTGGGTAATTTACAAGGAGAAGAGGTTTAACTGGCTCACGGTTCTGTAGGCCGAATGAGAAGCATGATGGCAGCATCTGCTCAGCTTCTGGTGAAGGTCTCAGGAAGCTTGCAATCATGGTAGAAGGTGACAGGGAGCCAGCATGTCACACATTGAGCATGAAAGCAAGAAAGAGAGGGAGGTGCATACACTTTTAAATAACCAGATCTTGTGTGAACTCACTCATCACCAAAGAGATGTCATTGGGCCATTGATGAAGGATCCGCCCCCATGATCCAAACACCTCCCGTCAGGCCCCACTTCCAACATTGGGGATTATATTTCAACATGAGATTTGGAGGGGACAAATATCCAAACATATCAGTATATATATGAAGTCAGGTTTGTTGATGTATAATTTACATTCAATGAAATACAATATGCCCTTTTTCAATGTACAGTTCAGTTATTCCTCATGAATATTTATGGGCATGTAACCACCACCACAACCAAGCTATAGAACCCCTCCATCACCCTGAAAGGTTTCTTCTTTCTTCTGCCCTCACCCCAACCCCTGCCAGCCACTGATCTGATTTCTGTCCCTATAGTTTTGACTTGTCCAGAATGTCGTTTAAGGGATTCATTCCGTGAGTAGCCTCCTGTGTTTGACCTTTTTCACTGTGCATGGTGCTTATGAGATTCACCCATTTTGTTGTGTGTGCAGGAGTTTGCTCCTTTTGATTGCCAAGTAATATTCCACTGTGGTAGTCAGTTCTTGCATTGCTATAAAGAAATACCTGAGACTGGGTAATTTATAAAGAAAAGAGGTTTAATTGGTTCACAGTTCCACAGGCTGTACAGGAAGCATGGTGGTATCTGCTTGGCTTCCTGGGAGGCCTCAGGAAACTTACAATCATGGCAGAAGGCAAAGAGGAAGCCAGCACTTCACATGGCCAAAACAGGAGGAAGAGAGCGAGGGGGGAGGTGCTATGCGCCTTTAAACAACCAGATCTCTCAAGAACTTACTCACTATCTTGATAACAGTGCCAAGAAGGAAATTCACCCCCACAATCCAATCATCTCCCATTAGGCTCCACCTCCAACACTGGGGATTACATTTGAACATGAGATGTGGGTGGGGACACGAATCCAAACCATATCAGTATGGTTGTTCCATCTTTGGTCTATTTATTCACCTGTTGAGAGACATTTGGGCTGTTTTCAGTTTTCGGTGATTATGAAGGATGCTATTGTGAACATTCACATACAAGTCTTCTTGTAGATGTATGTTTCATTTCTTTTGAGTTAATTCCTTGGAATAGCATTACTGGGTAACCTAGTAAGAGTATGTTTGCTACAAAAGAAGCTGCCAAACTGTGTTTTCAAAGGGCTGTACCATTTTGCATTCTTACTTTCAGTGTCTGAAAGTTCTAGTTGTTTCACATCATTGCCAGTATTCCATATTGCCAGTTTCTTTCATTTTCTTTTCTTGGTTTAAAATTTTATCCTTTCTAGTAGATAAGTAGTGCTATTTCATTATGGTTTTAATTTGAATTCCCTAATGATTAATAATGGTGAGCATCTTTTCATATGCTTAGTTGGCAAATATGTCTCTTCTTTGGTGAGCTTTTGGGTGTTTTAGGGGTGAGAACAGAGTTTGCACGAAGCCACTTACTCTTATTCTTGATAAGACTGGAGTTCAAGGTAGAGGCCATATATGTGTGTTTGGATTTATTCCGTTTTGAGTGGTGGATGAACCTGTGTAACTGAAGGAAGTTGAGGGTTCAGACTGGTACTGGCTGCAATTGCTTCTGGTTTTTTGTTCCCCTCCCTTGACTCTGCCTTCTGCTGTATTGGCTTCATTCCTGGACTCCCTACAGCTGCCTCTGGGAGCTACAAGCCATCTCCTAAGGGGGAAAGATGGCTGCAGTGCTCCCGGAATCTCGATCTCCCCAGGCCCAAGGTCAGCATGTGGAACACATGCTTCTCTCCCAGCTGTCTCACTGAGCGGTTTTGTGAGGCTCATTAGGTCAGCTGGCCATTCAAGAAACAATCACTGTGGCTACTATCTAGGTGATATGTCTGCCCTGGGAGCTGGGGTGGGGCCCCTGCTAGCTTCATGGGCTAAAGGTGGGGGACAAAGGCTAAAGGCTAAAGGTTGAATACAATGAATTGTTAGGCCTAGCCTTGGGGGACTCCACCCTGGCCTCTTTGGGCTATGCCCCTTCCCACAGGATGGGAAGTCCATGGGGCCTAAGGGAAGACTTTGCTCTGGGTACGTGGAGTCCCTGAATTCCATACTTTAATAGTTCCAGGCCTTATTCCAGGCTTTGCATAGACCTCCCTGCATCTGTCCTCCTGGCAGATTCTGATGCCTCTGGTGCTAGACCCGAGGGACAGTTGTTAAGGGAGTGGTGGGATATGGATGCAGTTTGGATATAGAAACCAGGATACCCCTTGAGTGCACTCGAGGCCTAGGGGTATGGAAAACTGCGGTGGAAAGAAGCTGGGCTGCTTTCCTGACACTTCATGTTCCTACGGGAAACTCTGGAAGCCTGAAAAATACAAATTCAAAGCTGTTCCCCTGGCCTCAGCTTCCTTCAAGGAACATAAAGGCTGAGTCTAGTGAGATGCATGCTAGGGGCATCTTATGAGCAGAGCTTGCCCATCTTGGACTTGGAGAGGTGGAGAGAAACCTTGGGACCTTGTGGGACTTAGTTTGTCCTCCTGCCCTATGTGTAATTGGGTCCTCCAAGAATCCCGTACCAAGGTAGGATTAAATGTGCAAGCATTTAATTAAGAGAAATACCTATGGGAGGAAATACAGATGGAACCAGCTGGGGAAGGTTGGGTGAGCCATGCAGGTCTGACCCAGAGTAAAGGAGAGCGGAAAGGAAGGCAGGGTGGAAGCGTTCTAGACCATGATGCAGCCTAGGGAGATTCAGCAAAGCCATCGGGGGAGGAAGGCAGATCCTTAAGCCAAAGTCCACCATCCATAAAGTCCCATGTGTGTCAGGAACAAACCTGGCTTAGTGTCCCTGCCTTGTCAGTCACGGGCTGGGGGCAGCCATGGGAAATGCAGCCCCTCCTGAGCAAAACAGTGATGAATGTCATAGTTCAGTGCTGGGGTCCTCAGTCAACTTCACCTCCTGTAGTTAGAGGTCTGCAAGGTGCACCCTCATGGCCTCTGCACCTTGAGACCTCACATATTAGGGGTGAACCTGACTTGATCCCTAAATAAGGAAAGTTACTGGAAAATTGGGAAGTGGATCCTGGGGACAGCAAAGACTCCCAGTGACCCAGGACACTGAAAACGAGCAAAATTGAGATATCCTGGGCCTTGGCAATATTGCTTTGAGCTCCATACAGCCAAGCAAATCCGGACTATCAGTCGCTTTGAGAATGGAAACCAGGACTCCCAATCTCTGGCCTTATCCCTAGTGGTAGTTTGGGAAAGCTCCTACTCTTACTAGCACATGAGTCACCCAGAAATCTCATTAAAATACATCTTCAAATAGCCAGGCATGTTGGCACGTGCCTGTGGTCCTAGCTGCAAAGGATGCTGCCATGGGAAGATTGCTTGGGCCTGGGAGGTCAAAGCTGCAGTGAGCCATGATTGCACCACTGTACTCCAGCCTGGGTGACAGATTGAGACCCTGTGTCAAACCAAACAAACAAAATACACTAAAAATGCAGCTTTGGAGTTGGCAGGTCTGGGCAGGGAGCGAGGGGTGTGTTCCTCAGCCCCCAGCGGATGCGGATGTGGGGGGTGCCTTGGCCGCATCTTGAGCAGCAAGGAGATACAGCTCTGGCATGAAATGGGTGCTTGAGAAGTGGTAGTTCTGATAACCCTCGTGTTTCCCCAGAAGAGGGCTGTGTAGATCTTTTGCTCAGACTCCCACAAACATTTCCAAATGGGGTCATTTCTGCAGAGCCGTTGCCAACTGGGGAACAATGAAGTGACACACAGCGGTGGCACAGAGAGAGGCTAATGGCCGGCACGTGCTTCCCTCGGCAGGTGTGGGGAAAGCCGGACCGGCTGAAGGGGAAACTTCTAATTGGCGAGGGAAGTCGCTGGGCTTAAACAGGATGCAGGGAGAAGGCTCCATCGGGGCTCCACGGTGGCCTTGGGATTGTGCTTCCAGGGGGCACACCAAGAGCAGCAGAAGCCAACTCGTAGAGTCAGCGATGAATCTTTGTGTTTCAGCAGAAGGAAAGTGGAGCCAGGAAGTGAAGCCTTTCCTGGTCGTTGGACTTTCCATTACGGGAGCGCCCCACTGGATGCAGGGGATGCCTCTGAAAAGTCCCGTGAGCATTCAGTCCCATTTGCACAGCACGCGGCACGGTACTGTTCATGCAGCAGATTTTTTAAAATGCTCTATGTTTGTACCCTTAGGGCTGCTGTAACAAATTACCAAAAACGTTGTGGCTTAAAACGGCAGGAACGTATTCTCTCCTAGTTCTGGGCGTAGGAAGTTTGAAGTCGGTAGCACGGGGCTGAAGTCAAGGTGCCTGCAGGGCCGCAGTCCCTCGGGAGGCTCCAGAGGAGAATTAGTTCCGTGTCTCTTTCAACTCCTGGAGGAAGGCTGTAATTGGTGAGGGACAAACAGACAGAGAAACTACCTGTGTGCGGTGCTTAGAGACAGGCTGCTTGGGTTTACATCTCAGCTTTGCCACTTGCCAAAAGTATGACCTTAGGCAAGTTCCTTTTCCTCTCTGAGACTCAGTTTCTTCATCTGTAAAATGGGATTGATAATCATACCTGGCGTCCTCAGCTTGTGTTAGCATCACTCCAATCTTGGCAGTGGTGGCTTGTAGTCTCTCTGCTCCATCTTCACAGCACTTCCTCCTCTATGTGTGTCAGATCTCCTGCTGCCTCCCTATCTTTTTCTTTTTCTTTTCCCTTTTTTTTTTTTTTTTTTTTTGAGACAGGGTCTTGCTCTGTCTCTCAGGCTGGAGTGCAGCAGCATGATCATGGCTCACTGTGCAGCCTCAACCTCCTGGGCTCAAGTAATCCTCCTGCCTCAGCCTACCAAGTAGCCGGGACTACAAGTATGCACCACCACACCTGGCTAATTTTTGTATTTTTTTGTAGAGACACAGTTTCACCATGTTGCCCAGGCTGGCCTCAGTTAATTTCACTTAACTCCCAGGCTTAAGTGATCCACCCCACTTGGCCTCCTAAAGTGCTGGGATTATAGGCATGAGCCACTGTACCTGAGCAGCCTCCCTCTTACAATTAATGTGTTTAGGATCATTCCCATTTGAAGATCCATAACTTCATCACATTTGCAAAGATGTTTTTATTTTTATTTCTATTTTACCACGTGGGGTAAAGCATAGTAAAAAATATTTAACATTCACAAGTTCCAGGGATTCAAAAGTGGATATTATTCGGGGCACTACTTCTCAGCCTACCATGTCACGTATCTCCCCCATTAGGATATAAGCCCCTTGAGGGCAGGGATTTCATCTGTCTTGTTCACAGTTATGAACAAGTGCCTATAACAGTTCCAGACATTGGCCGGGCGCGGTGGCTCAAGCCTGTAATCCCAGCACTTTGGGAGGCCGAGACGGGTGGATCACGAGGTCAGGAGATCGAGACCATCCTGGCTAACACGGTGAAACCCCGTCTCTACTAAAAATACAAAAAACTAGCTGGGCGAGGTGGCGGGCGCCTGTAGTCCCAGCTACTCCAGAGGCTGAGGCAGGAGAATGGCGGGAACCCGGGAGGCGGAGCTTGCAGAGAGCTGAGATCCGGCCACTGCACTCCAGCCCGGGCTACAGAGCAAAACTCCGTCTCAAAAAAAAAAAAAAAACAGTTCCAGACATGCGTTAGAGGCTTGATCAACATTTGCTAAATGATTGAGTGAATGAATTTCTAAGGCAAGAGGAAGGAAGTTTGCTACTGAGAGACACTCGCACAGAATCCTTTTGTGAAGGGTTTTTGGTCATCTGAATAACTGCCTTTCATTCATGCTCTTAAAAAAGTGAATCTTCCAGCATCTCAGTGACTCCGTGATGCCTACCTTCCCTACACAGGTTGAGAGGTCATTCTTACCAAGAGCAGCAAAGACAAACTCATAGAGTCAGCGATGAATCTTCATGTTTCAGCAGAGGGAAAATAACTGCCTTTAGCTCACATTGCAATCGCTGTACCTTTTCATGCCAACATTTCATTGAAAGTGTCTGAGAGCACACAAACAGACTGAAGCACCGCCTGTGTGAGGTGCTTAGAGACAGGTTGCCTGAGTTTACACCTCGGTTTTGCCACTTACCAGCAGTTGACCTTAGGCAAGTGCCTTTTCCTCTCTGAGACTGTTTCTTCATCTGTAAAATGGGATTGATAATCATACTTATCTCACTCAGTCGTGGTGGGGAGTTATCCATCTGATAAATCTTGAGTGTCCAGTGTGTATCAGTCACTGAGTACTCAGTGGGATGAGCACAGCACAGCCTCTGTCTGCCAGGAGCCTACAGTCTCTGGGAGGTCAGGAGAGTGAGGCTCTGCTGTCCTGGGCCACTCCAGCAGTGCTCACATGTTCATGATTATTTTCTTTCTTTTCTTTTCTTTTTTTTTTTTTTTTTTTTTAGACTTAGTCTCACTCTATTGCCCAGGCTGGAGTGCAGTGGCGCGATCTCAGCTCACTGCAACCTCCACCTCCCGGATTCAAGCGATTCTCCTGCCACAGCCTCCCAAGTAGCTGGGATTATAGGCATCCACCGCCATGCCCAGCTAATTTTTGTATTTTTAGTAGAGACAGGATTTCACCATGGTGGACAGGCGGGTCTGGAACTCCTGATCTCAAGTGATCTGCTGGCCTCAACCTCCCAAAGTTCTGAGATTACAGGCATGAGCCACCACCCCCGGCCTCTTTTTTTTTTTTTTTTTTTTTTTGAGATGGAGTCTCACTCTGTTACCCAGGCTGGAGTGCAGTGGTGTGATCTCGGCTCACTGCAGCCTCTGCCTCCCAGGCTCAAGCGATCCACCCACCTCAGCCTCCTGAGTGGCTGGGACTACAGGCACACACCAACACACCCAGCTAACTTTTTGTATTTTTGGTAGAGATGGGGTTTTGCCATGTTTCCCAGGCTGGTCTTGAACTCCTAAACTCTAGTGATCTGCTCGCCTCGGCCTTGTAAAGTGCTGGGATTACAGGAGTGAGCCACTGTGCCCGGCCTGTGATTATTTTCATTAATAAAAAGTCATTATTATTTTCCTTCCTTATTATTGAGCACTGCATCTGCAACTGTCATCCTTTTTCTTGCCTGTGACTTTGTGTCTTGGAACTGAGGGACATTGTACCTTGGAACGGAGGGGTCAACCTGGGATTCCAACAGAAAGAAATCTTGTCCTCAACCGGCCAGGGTAAATAGGAGGAATTATGTTGGCATATGATTAGGGAGGGGGAAAACAAAAACGAGATTGGGAAGGAAAACAAGCTAAGATTGGTGCTAAGTAGATTTAAATAGCAAAAGTGCTGGCTGAGCTAAAATGAGTATTAATCCAGAAAATCTTTCATTGCATGTGGTCTGAACTCTGGACCTTGTAGCTACAGGACAGAAGCAGGTGGGCACATTAGAGCAGGGCCTGTGTGTGACTTCAGCTGCAGGGAGCTCTTAGAGTGGGGCACTTTTGGGTAGGGAAGTGAGAAGAGCTTTAGGAACATGCTTTGGGCAGAGAATGTCCTTGCCTCCGTCTCTCTGGATGGTAGCAGCAGAGCTGTAGGTACATGGAACCTACTTTTATTGTTATTTCTTTTATTTTCTTTCTCTCCTCCCCTTTCTAGATTAGGAGCATCCTGGGAGAAGCATCGTGCCTGTCTCGCTCATAGTAAGCAATCATATTAGGAATACATTTCGCTATAAGTAACAGAAAACCCAACTCTTACATTACTTCAACAAACAATGGTTTATTTTGCTTCCATAACAAGAAATCCAGAGGTAGGTGGATATTAAAATTGTTTAGCAGCTCTCATGTTGTGATGCTCTCATGCTGTGATGTTCTTGGGTTAATTCTCTTCATGCTTAATAATGCCCCATGGTCAAAAGACGGCTGTTGTTCCTCCAGACATTGCATCTTTACAGATGAGAAAGAGAGAAAAGAGACCAAAGGCCTCAACTAGCCATATCCATTCCCATTTTCATCAAGAAAGAAAATGCTTTTCTAGAATCCCTTTAGCAGATATCCGTTTATATCTCATTGGCTAGCGTGGAGCCACAAAACTAATGTAGCTTCAGGGAAGGCTGAGAAATAAAGTATTATCTTTTTTGTTTGTTTGTTTTACAAAATAAGAAAGCCGACGGAACAGGAGGTCAGGGATGGGTTTTGAGAATGAATGAAAGATGGAAGGAATTGGAAATTGTCTCAGGGATAAATGAATGAGCCATTTGATGATTGGATGAACCCACAGTTCGTCTCAGCCTAGCAGTTTGCTATGATAATGTGTCTTCCAAATGTGCACAGAAATAATGTGGATCCCAGCACATGTAAGACCACTGGGCATTAATAACCAATAATTTGAGAACTGTGTGATGTTTAGTTTTAACATGTGCATTTGGTCCTTCATAATCGGATCCTCTTCAGGGTGTCTCCTTAAACTCAGACAAGGCATACACAGGTCTCTTGAAGATACCTTTATAGATGTATGCAAACAAATGAGTGAAATGTAAGACTATCTGGTCTCTCTAAAGTAAAAGGAGGCAGTGCTTGGGGTCCTTGTCTTGCTTTCAGTCTTAATTAGCTCTCTTTTGTCCTTGCCCCAGCTTCAGGAGTTTACCAGTGTTTTGCCCTTGAGCCCTGAGTCCTTGCAAAGGCAGATGGAAGTTCAACTGGATTGAATTGGGGCATCTCTGCCCACCAGCTCCTTCTCCCGGGCCTTTGGAGATGGATGTTTGGCCAAGACCTTGTCCAACTGGGGCATCTTGGTCCAACAGCCTTTTCTTGGAGGCTCTGGGGGATACGTGCTTGACTACTAGTCCAAAAGTGGAAATAGGAAAGTGTGACCTTGGCCAAGGTACTGAACTTCTCTGAGCCTCAGTGTTCTCCTCTGCATTGACTTGCTCTGAAATTCAAACGAAACAATGCACCTGAAGCCTCTACAGTCAGGTCTGGGACACACTAAGCACTAGGAACAGCGTTCCTCTTCTCCACCTCCTCTTTCTTCTCCTTACAACCATTCGAGTTGGAGAGACCTGGCTTTAAATATCCGATCAGTTATTTATTTTGTTAGCTACAATTTTCTCATAGGGCAAGAATAGCACCTCCCAGTGTTGTGAGACGTTAGACATGTGATCGCTGGAATCAGATAACCAGAGTTCAAATCCTGGTTCCACCTCCTACCAGCTGTATGTCTTTGGGCGTTACTTCCCCTCGCTATACCTCAGCCTCCTCATCCATGAAGCGGGGAGAATACTACTGCCTATTTTTTGGTGTTATGTGAATTAAATAAATTATGCCGAGTGCTTAGAATGGAACCTGGCTGTGGTCAGTGCTCAATCACGGTGTATTACTGTTGTTTTTTATTATTAATATTATTAGTCTTCTTTGAGAGATGCGTGCAGAGGATGTGACACCCACAGAGCTCAATCAAAGATATGTAATGCCATCTAAGCAATCTTCCGCAGGTCTGGGCAGGAAGGGTTGACCCCTATTGGGAAATGGAAGGGACTATGGTCTTCGTAGGGAAGACCATATGAGCGATTTGGAAAAAAAATCACAGGACCCGGCAGTGACAGATACAGGATGGGTATCCACACTCCTAGCTCTAATTATTAAATCACATTCCATCACCAAGAATTAAATTATAGACCGTTAGGATGAGAGGGATACTTAAGCATCACCTAGTCTAGGATTTTCCGATCACTTAGCCTTTCACTCATTCATTGAAATGTATATGTTTAAAACACATACTCTGTGCCAGCTGCTGTTCTAGGAGACAGAAGTGAATACAACAGGCAAGGTCCCCGACCTCATGGAGCTGACATCCTGGTGGAAAGAAATCATCAACAGATGCATAAATAATATGCTCGTGATATGGACTAGGCAGAAAAATAAAGCAGGAAAGGGGGTAAAACTGCGTGAGGCTGGAAATGGAGTAGACAACAGGTGGTCAGAGAGGGCCTCCCTGCTGAGGTGACATTGGAACAGAGACTCAAAGGAAGTGAGAAAGTGAGTCACGCACGTTGCCTGGGGGAAGAGCATCTGAGCAGAGGGCTGGGATTACAGGCTTGAGCCACCACACCCGGCCTGCCCGTGTTTTAAATTGGAGTCTTTGTCCTTTGTATTATTGAGTTAGTTGTAAGAGTTCTCTATATCTTCTGATATAATTCCCTCATCAGATGCATGATTTGCAAATAATTTCTCCCATTCTATGCATTGTCTTGTCACTTTTTTGACTTGTTGCTTTTTTGTAGTTACTTTTTTGACAAGTGATACTGCTTTTCCAGTAAGAACTATGTTGTGAATTTCACCTTTAAATGAATTTACCTAAAAAATGTGAAGAGGTGGCTGACCCCTTTTATTTTACACATGGAAAGACTGGGGGTCGTGAGAAACCCGAGGCAGATGTGGGGCTACCAAACGGATGCCCTGATCACCAGCCCCTGCCTCTTTGCACCAGCTTAAGCTTTGCTTGGGGAGGACACAAGCCAGCATTCTATCCCATCAATTGTGTGTGCTTGTTGAGTGAACACGGAGGAGGCATCTTGTCTGTACGTTACTGCGGGTGCCTGTGGACAGGGCAGCTTTTCACCAGCAGAGCAGCGTGATAGGGTGTCTATGTGCAAGCTGAGTGTGTGGGCATGTTACAGAACCCACTGTGTGTGTGGGGGGGGTGGTATGTGCCAGGGCACCCACACTCGGATGTAAATGTGAGCTTGTGTGCACACATGTATTGCATGTGAGCACTCAGCCAGAGTGGATGGGAATTAGGAACATGTTCCAGCTTTGCAGACCTGAGCACAAGAAGTAGAACATGGGATGTGTGTGTGTTCATACTCAGGACAGGCTGACCTTGCTTTTGACCTTGAGCTTCTCTGCATTCAATCTTCTCATCTGTAAAGCAAAAGAGAGCTGGGCCAGAACAACTGTCCCCACCCCCTTTGTACCTGCAAGTTTAGTTCAAATGGAAATTGTGTATCGGTTTTCTACCAGGAAGACTGCCATCAGGCACAGTGGATAAGAGGAAGACTCTGGGAGGAGGCCAGGGTTCCGCAGACTTTTTCTATTAAGCGCAAGAGAGCAAATACTTTCGGTTTTGTGAACCATCTGGTCTCTGTCACTATTCTTCCACTCTGCCCTTGTAGCACAAGCAGAGGTAGGCAATATTTACATGAATGGACCTGGACTGTTTTCTAATAAAGTTTTATTTACAAAAACAGATGATTGGTCATATTTGGACCCTGCGCCATAAACTGCTGACTCTGTGTCAGAGAGTCTGAGCTCGTATCTCACCTCTGTCGCCTTCTAGCTGTGTGACCTTGGGCAAGTTACTTAACCTTTCTGAGCCTCAGTTTCCTCATCTGTAAAATGGAGATGATGATCCTACCTCCTTCATGAGTTGTGGTGAGGACTAGAGAAGGTATTTCATAGAAAAGTCCCTAGTATGTAGTAAACACTCAATTAATGTTAGCTACTGTAGTGACATTCTTATGTATGTGCACGTGTGTGCCCATGTGTGTTGACTCTGTGAGTGTGCTCGGCAGGCATGCACAGGTTTAGCACACGTTGCCAGCGTGAGTGATCAAGGAGATGTGCACACAGTGCATGCAATATGCCTATTGGTGCAGAGTAGATATATACATGGGATATGTACTTGTGCTGGTTATGAGCTGAACAAGTGTGGGAGTCGTCTCGAGCACACAGAGTCTGTGGGTGTGTGGAAAGCTTGTATTTACACAGGAAGCTGAGTGAAAGGAAGACAGAAGTGGAGGGGAAAGTCAGACCGAGCCTTAAAGAATGAAAGACAGAGAAAAAACCTGGACTTTGAAAAATTAAAATACAGGGCAGAGGAGATAAGTTTGACCAAGACTTAGCAGGAAGATGTGAGCAGGGAGGAGGAGCCTGGGGCTCCTGGGGGCTCTAAATGGGGCAGGTCTGGAAGGTTCCAAGCCTAGGCTGGGCCAGAGGATGAGGCGTCCATGGCTTCTTCCCACGGAGAAGGAGGTGCCCATTCAGTCTGTCCTTCCTCTGGGTAATCCAGAGCCCTGAGATCAGATCTATCGTTTGAAAATGGAGAGGCCCTGAGCATAAAAGAGTACAGTGAGAAACAAACACGGGAACATGCGCACCTCCAAGATCCACCCAGAACTTGAGAAGGTCAAATGCCAGCCACAGAGACCCGAATTCCTATCCAGATTTCATCACGGGCTGCCTATTTGACTTCTGTGTATTTATTCAGTCTCTTTCACTTTCAGTAGCCCCATCTCCAAATGGGAGACAGTAATCATTTTAAAAAGCTAACAGCTACTGTTCCCTTCTAATGTATCTTACAATGTATCCATCAGATCCCTGGGTTTCATCTATGGGAATCCATTTAATCTTCACAATAGCCCTAGGAGGCTGATGCTACTATTATGCGTATTTGACAGGAGAGGACACTGAGGCACAGAGTGGTGAAGTGACACAGCTGGGATACCAGCTCAGGCAGGAGCACACTAGAGGCCTAAATCTTCACCACCTGATCCTTAACAAATAATTGCACAAACTGCCTTTCAGCAGTGGCCACACATCCTACAAAAGAAGCGTGCAGGGCGCATGTGGTGGCGGGCACCTGTAATCCCAGCTACTCAGGAGGCTGAGGCAGGAGAGTCACTTGAATCTGGGAGGTGGAGGTTGCAGTGAGCCGAGATTGCACCATTGCACTCCAGCTTGGGTGACGGAGTGAGACTCCGTCTCAAAGAAGAAAAAAATGAAAAGAAAAAGGAAAAAAGAAAAGTGCACAGCGATCCAGTCTTTGGGATTGGGAACAGGGGTAGGCAGGGACGCCGGGACTGAATGCTTTCTGTTAGGCACTAATTCCTGTGTGCTTTTGGTTGCAAAATTCCATTTCTCATGTGAAAAAACTGAGGTCTGGCGATAAGTTGGTGGGCGTGGCTCACTTGCTGCATCATTTATCTGGCCTTGAGTTCTGGAAGGCTGCCCTTCGATAAATGGTCAGAAGGGACCAATCATGGCCTACTTGGGTGCCTACCTTGCTGGCATAAGCCTTCTTGAGCCAATATTTAATTAATTTTAGGAATGCAGCCAGAGGAAAGGAAATTTGTGTTTGTACCAGGAAACCATGCAGAGATGACCACAGCCTCTCTTCACTGAGCCAATCCGTGGTAGCTGGGGGACATGACTGGCCGTTCCTTTCACTGTCCTCTGGCTCTCTGTGTTTCCTTGTGAGTGTTCAAACATGTGGCATCTGCAGGGAGTGACAGGTGCAGTGGTCAAGGTGATGTGCTTTGTAGATCTTGCACCATGGGAGAGCCAGGCGGCTGCTCTGAAATCCAAGGCTACATTCACAGGGAGACCATGCTTCTCACTATGGCTCCCAGCTGCAGGAAGTCTTAGACAGTTGCAGTTCTAGGAGGCCTGGGACTGCTCTGATGGCCAACTCAGGCTGGAGAACTCCATGACAACCTTGAGGAAGTTTCCTTAGGTGACACGGGAGCCTAGCACTCTGCTTTTCAGCCTCCTTTCTCTTTCCCTTTCACTTAAGAACAGACTTATTTTTAGCCTGACAGCAATCCCAACCTTTCCAGCTCCTCCCTAGTTTTCCCTCACAGATCTTTCTGCTAAAAAGGTCCTTGTAAGTTTCATATCTTTTTGGCAACTACATCTTGGAGGACCAAAGCTAACACAGCTGACGAATATCCACAATGTGCTGGATGGAGATTGTTTTCTGTCTGCCCCAAATTCACTGAGAAGCAAAAAGAAGCCTTGTCTGATTTCCCCAAAAGGCTACACTTATTCCTGCAGCAAAAGCAGATGATAAAGGTGACATTTGTCAGGATGATGGCCATCAATACAGATCATGAGGAGTTTATACAAAAGAGATTTTTTAAAACTCAGGTGCTTTTTGCAGTATTCTTAACATCAGGCTTGGGTTCACGTGCTGGCTGTGGCCCTTACTAACTGGGCAAGTAACTTTGGCAAATCATTTACCATGCTAAGTCTCAGTGTCTTCATCTGCAAAAGAGAGCTGGTATGAAATCTTGCTTCAAAAGGTGGCTGAGAAGAGTTGATGACATAGCTCATGGAAAGTATTGCAGAGTTCCTGGCATGTACTAGGTGCTCAATAAATGTGAGCTCTTTTTATTGGTGCAATGACTACTAGACTCGCTTTTGTTATTTTATTTTATTCTCTCACCAAATGGCCCATTCGGAGGAGAGATTCTCATCTCCATTTTAGAGATGAGAGACTGAGGGTCTGGAGCATTAAAGACATACCCACAGGCACCAGGAGAGAATATAATAATATCTAGGTGTGGAGATATATGAGGATGGACATCCCGTTCTTGAAGACCTTTCAACCTCCCTATTATTTCCTACATGCTACACTCCCCTCAACCCACAAAAGATACTCCAATGTTGCTGAGGTTCTGTCTACAAATTCTAGCTGAGTCAATTTTCAGTTTTCTTTTATAGTTTCTCTTGGGGAGGGCCATGAATTATTAGGTTGGTGCAAAAGTAATTGCGATTTTGACCTTAAAAAGTAATGATAAAAACTGCAATTACTTTTGCACCAACCTAATAATAAGTGTATTTCCCACACTCCTTCCTAAGGTCAGGCACACTCCTGTTGACCTCCAACTCTCCAGCAGAGCAGAGACTTGGGCACCCTGGCTGGCCCAGCAAAGGAGCTCAGTGAAAGAGCTGGCGCATGAAGGAATCCCTTCACAACTGAGCTCAAGTCCTCTTCCCAGGAAGATAGGGTTGGAGTCCTTTGCCCCCCCTATTGCACAGAGTAGCAGAAAGTCCCATGCTGGCAGAAACGTGGCTGTCCACCACGGGGTATCTCCAGAGTCAGAATCACATGCTGAGTGGCTCAGTGGCCGCTTTTTACATTAGGCCATCAATAGCAGCTCCCGGAAACTGATTCCAGGACATGTAGTCCCATATTCCCTACCCAGAGCGCATGCTTCCCAAGGGCAAGAGGTAATTTTGTTGCTGTTCATCTGTCTCCTTCCGTGGTCAGGTACACACAGGGTATCTGGCACCTGCCTAGTTGCTACTGAGGCTGGAGGCCAGTGGCAAGGTAACTGGGTAACAGTTTTGGGGGGTTCGGGAGAGGCAGCCTGCGGGAGGTGGGTGGGGAGGACTGTGTTTCCAGCAGACGCCTGCATCAGGCCTGCCAGCTCCTTCAGCTCCTCCAGATTCCAGCTTCAACTTGACAAGGCTTTCTCCTAGGCCTCTGGCCTCCACCTGGGATTAGCTTTGAAGCAATCAGAAAGCACTTAAAGATATGAAACAACGTGTAAAGATGTAAATAATTCCCAGTAATTTTACAGAGAATTAACTCTTTCCTAAGGCCATTGGACCTTCCCTGCCCAGGTTGCCTGGCTTGGAACTGAGTAATCATGATGTCAGTGTGTGTTAGATCAGAGAATAACCTGGAGAAGGCCCTGGTCCCAGAGCCGCATTGAAAAGACTAGGGAGACAGAGGCACAGGGAAGGGGAGGGGCTTGTTGAAACATACACTCCTGAACCAATACTGAAGTTAAAGCCAAAACCAAAACTTGGGCCTGGGAAGACTTCTGCTTTCTGTTTGAAAGTTTCTTGCTTCAAACAAGATGTCCAAAGCAGTGTGGGGTGTGTAATACGGCAGAGCCCAGGCTCCTGAGGGGGAAACCCCTGTCGCTGCAACTTACCAGCTGAAGATCTTGGAGAAATACTTTGCCCTTATAAGACTCAGTGTCCACATCTGTGAAATGGGCTGAGATGTCAATGGAGTCAAACTTACAAAATGTGTTTATGTAAGGATTAAATGAAACAGTGTTCATAAAGAGCTGAGCACATCTTAAATGCCCAATTACATAAGCAATCAATAGCTATTATGGCTATTATCATCCTCTCCCACACCGCCCCGGTATTGGTACCTCCTGCTGCCCTCTCCAGTTGGATGGATGTTGAATCTATCTTTCTCGTTGCTCAGACCCCAAACCGTGGGAGTCATCTTTGGCGTCTCTCTCTTACACACCACTGTTGACCTATTGGCTATACCATAAAACAGATCCAGAGTCTACCCTCTCCCCACTTGAATGTTGTTCCCTGTTTCCACGCTGTTCTCCCGTGGATTACTTCATAGAGCAGGGATCGGTAACCTGTAGCCCCTGGGAAAAATCTAGCTTGCTGCCCTTTTATTGCACAGCCATGAATTAAGAATGGCTTTTACATTTTTCAGTGGTTGGGAACACAAAAGAAAAATGATATTTCATGACACAGAACAATTATATGAAACCCCAGTTTCAGCATCCATAAAGTTTCATTGGGATGGAGCCCTGCCCGTTCATTCATACACTGAATATGGCTGAGTTTGTGTTATAGTAACAGTATTGGGCAGTTGTGACCGAGATCATATCGTTCACAAAGCCTAAAATATTTACTATGTGGCCCTTTCCAGAAAATGTTTGTCAACCCCTGTTTCAGATGCCTCGTGGGCCTCCCTGTGTCCATGTTTATTGCCCCACCATCTGGTCCCTACATAGCTTTCAGAGTCATCATTTAAATGAGGAGGTATGAGGCCAGGCGTGGTGGCTTGCACCTGTAATCCAAGCACTTTGGGAGGCTGAGGCGGGAGGACTGCTTGAGCCCAGAAATTTGAGACAAGCTTGGGCAATGTAGCAAGACCCCCTCTCTACAAAAATTTTAAAAATTAGCCAGGCAAAGTGGAGCGCACTTGTAGTTCCAGCTATTTAGAAGACTGAAGTGGGAGGACTGCTTGAGCCTGGGAGGTCGAGGTTGCAGTGAGCCATGATCGTGCCACTGCACTCTAACCTGGGCACCAGAGGGATACTCTGTCTCTAAATATAAAAATAACTGATCATCATTCCTCTGCTCACAGCTCTCCAGTGTCTCCTGAGTGACTCAGAATAAAGGCTGACATCTTCACAATGGTCATCAAGGCCCTACACAATCCACTCCCCAGTTCTCTTATTTCATGGGGCCTCCTTTACCTTCTGGTCTCCCCCTTGCTTACATTGCTCCAGCCACACTGGCCTCTTTGCCAGTCTTTGAACATGGCAAATAGATCTCTGCCACAGGGCCTTTGCACTGGCTGATTCCCAACCGATAAGGCTTTTTTCCCAGAAGAAGAGGACACATTCTCTCACCTCCTTCAAACCTCTACTCCAATCTCAATGAGACCTATTCCAATCACCCAGCTTAATCCTGTACCTTGCCCCACTCCTTTTGGACCTCCTGACCCTTCTTACTCTGTTCTACTTTTTTCATTTTCCTATAGCATTCATTGCCTTTTAAAGACCGAGCTAATCTCCTAATCTGTTCTGTTGATCACTTACTGACTGTCTCCTTCCATTAAAGTGGGAAGTCCCCAATGGCAGATGTTTTTGTTCAGCTTTGTTCGTTTCTGGACCCCAAAGCCCCAGATAGATCCAGCTTCCAAATGCACGACCTGTGTGGTTGCACAGGGCCCCTGTGCTCAGAAGGACCCCTGCCCAAAAGGACCCTGTACTTGGCTCAGTGCTCTGTTGTCACCATTTTGAACTACTAGATAATTTTTGAGCGGTGAGTCTCATGGTTTCATTTTGCATTGAGCCCTGCCAATGACGAAGCCGGTCCTGACTATAGAAACAGGTCAGGCACACAGTAAACACTCTGTATTTGTTGACTGAATGAATGATTCATATCATGATTTAGCTCCATGACTTTCTGCCTGCCTCTGTGGGCGCCGTTGCTGCCTCTCCCGCTTCATCCCTCCCCCACCCTTCCCTTTTGAAAGACTGTCTACTGATGTAAGTGGACAAGGAGAGGAGTCAGTCCGGGGATCAGGGAGCCGGGAGAAGATCGCCTGCAGCAACTGAGAAGACACAATTACTCCAGCAACTGCCCACCCAACCGCAGCTCGGAGCCTCCACTTAATGTAATTGAGTGTGAAGGCCGGCTGGAGACACAGGCGCCCCTGCTGCCCCCTCTCCATAATATAGACACTATTGGTTGCTAATTGGCGCCAGTGGGCTGGTGCTAATTGTCCTAATGCACTCTGCTTGATGGAGGACGAAGCTGCGCAGGACAGGGGCGGGGGCTCCTTGGGAAATGGGGGGGGTGGTGGGCGTCCAGCATCAGCAGACACTGTACAGTATTCATAAAAGTTGGAACAGGCTTTAATTTTGCATCAAATATTTAAGCGGGATTGGGGTGGATATTGAGGGGGAGGTGGATCATGGAGCTTTGCTTGCGGTAACCCGCAAGAGGCCTGGGGAATAGGCCCCCTGCCATCCTTATCAATGGGTTATCCAGACGGCTGTGTCCCCAGCATTGCCTAATTAATTGTGTGAATTTCTGATGACCCTTTTAGTCCCCTAGCTCCTCCCCCAAGCCCCCAACCCCCGCCTCCTTTTGAGCTGCTCCCTCTTGTTCTACTTGTTTCTGAACACTGTGCTTCAGTGATGAGACTTGACTTCAGCCACAGAGGGAGGCAGCATTGAGCAGAGGGAAATGCAGGGAAGCTGGAGATGGCCTTGAACTCATCGCGTGGTCTCAAGAAACTCACCTACCTCCTCTGGGTCTCAGTTTCCCTAGCAAGTGTCCGTTGGGCTAGTGAGAGTTAAAATACTCCATATCCTCCAACTGTGCACCTAGGATCTTCTTAGAGGCTGTAGAAATATACACATGTATTTGAATATATAGTTAGACATATCGATATGTTTAAATAGATGCATATATTCAAATATATGCATATATTTAAATTTGCAGCCAGGCTTGGTCTGCCGCTAATCTTGTTCTGCTTACTCTGAAATATATGTGTATTACTATGTTATCCTAACACATACTGCGTTTTTAGTAATGGCACAAAGGTGTGGTGTGCTGGTCAATGCTTAACAATTAGCTCTCCAGGGGAAAACATCGTGAACTATAGCAATTGCTAATTTCCATGGTGTAAATATTGCCACCATAGTAGATGCCAAGCTGCCACTGTGATGTCACAAAAGGCAGAGTTTGGAAGAAATGTGGATTAGCAAATTATTATACAGTATTTCCACCATACAAACACAATAGATGAAAATAACCTCAAGTGTAGAGATAATAGCATAATATAAAATAATCATGAGGCAATGAGTTTTAAGTATTTATCATTTTTTCTTTGGAATAAACTTAATTGTAAGTTCATATAATTTAATTTTTCATGATGGCTGCAGTTAATAAACAGCTACCAAAAGTTCTGAGAACTTAACAGTGGCTTTCATGTGCCTGTACAGGCCAGACCCAGCACCTCATTGTGTGTGTGTGTGTGTGTGTGTGTGTATGTGTGTGTGTGTGTGTGTGTGTGTGTGTATGTGTGTGTGTGTGTGTGTATGTGTGTGTATGTGTGTGTGTGTGTGTATGTGTGTGTGTGTGTATATGTGTGTGTGTGTGTGTGTGTGTGTGTGTGTGTATGTAGCACGCTGCCCATGAACTCCATGATATCTCACAGGGAGTGCATAGAACAAAACTCAGTTGAAAAAGAATTCAACTTAAAATCAGTACAAAGATGAATATTGAATAGAAAATGGCCTGGGTGATTTGTACGTGTAGTAAATATCATGAAGGTGTTACTCAACGGATTAGGTAGTTGACCTTTGAAAAACATGGATTTGAACATCATGGGTCCACTTATACACTGATTATTTTCAGTAAGTATATTGAAAAACGTTTTGGAGACTTGTTGCAACTTGAAAAACTCACAGAAAAATTGCATAGCCTAAGTATCAAAGAAATTAAGAAAAAGTTAGATATGTTAACAATACATAAAATATATGTAGATACTAGTCGATTTTATCATTTACTACCATAAAATATAAGTGTTTATTACAAAAAGTTAAAATTTATCAAAAGTTGTGCAAACAAAAAGAACATACAAAGTATGATTCATAGTCAAGAGAAATATAAATAATAAAGATACGGTATTAAGTCATAACTGCATAAGAATTAGCTGTTGCCCATACTTTGTTACTGGGATAATTTTGCAGCCACCCCTGCTGCTATTGCAATGAACTCGAGTGTTGTAAGTATCCACCTAAAATGCTATGCAACACTAATCGTCATCTCCAAGTGAGCAGTGCCTCTCTCCAGTAAACTGCAGATTGCAATAAAAAGTGCTCTCTCCCGGTTCTCACGTATTTTTCCTTATATTTAGTGCAATACCATAAACCTTGAAAAACACCGTGGGACCCATATGAAGTGCCACTAGTGATGCTGGAAGTGCTCACAAGGAGCAGAGAAAGGTCATGACATTACAAGAAAAAGTTGAATTGCTTGTTATGTATCTTAGATTGCGGTCTGCAGCTGCAATTGCCCGCCATTTCAGACAGACAATTCATCTTATAAACAGATGACATAAACTTATGGTAATGATAAATACAGTGCAATGCTCTAGATGTATTTTCTCTTCCTTATGATTTCTTTTCCGTTTTCTTTTTTTGAAGCAGGGTCTTGCTCTGTCACCCAGGTTGGAGTGCAGTGGTGAGATCATGGCTCACTACAGCCTTGACTTCCTGTGCTCAAGCTGTACTCCCATCTCAGCCTCCAAAGTAGCTGGGACCACAGGCATGCACCACTGCGCTTGGCTAATTTTTTACATTTTCTTTGCAGAGACTGGGGTCTCGCTATGTTGTCCATGCTGGTGTCGAACTCCTAGCCTCAAGTGAACCTCCCAGCTTGGCCTGTCAAAGTGCTGGGATTACAGGCATAACCCACCATGTCTGGTCCTTTTATTATTTTTTAAAATAAAATTTTCTTTTCTCTAGCTTACTTGATTATAAGAATACAGTATATAATACATATAACATACAAAATATGTATTAACAAAACCAGCTGTTTCTGTTCTCAGTAAGGCTTCTGGTCAACAGTAGGCTATTAGTCATTAAGTTTTGGGGGGAGTTAAAAGTTATATGCAGTGTTTAGTGTCAGCACCCCAACCTCCCATGTTGTTCAAGGGTTAACTGTAATTTGGAAGGGAGCTTGCAGTCTTCCTCTGGGTGTCTGCAACACATGTTGCTAGCAAATGAGCAAGGGTGGGAGTAGGTAGGGTGGCCAGAGTTCACTGCACTCTACCTTGCTTGCTAGAAGGCATGAAATGGCCATTTCACACCCTTTTCTTTTACTGATGATTTTGTCCTTTTTCTCCCTCTTCCCAACCCAAGGCACCTACTTGGAGTCACAATCTCCATCTTTCTTCTCGTATTTCTGTCCCTTCCACTGGCTCTTCTACCTTTCTCTGGACTTGTTTGCATTGCTGGTAATGCCAGTGGCCTATTACCATGTGCCACCTACCATATGCTTTGGGGAGAAAGAGTGAGGTGGGAAAGATCCCCTGAGGGTAGTGACGGAGCCTTGACTTGAACTAGGACCAGCTTACACAAGGTGTAGGGAAATCATGAATGTTTTACATCCAAGACACCATTAAAAAAAAAAAAAAACTACATTCATAATAGAATTTATGAAAATATTTATATTCCCAATAGATTGTATTTTATACGATGGTTCTAGAACACTGCATGTATTTTCAAGCTGTATTAATATAACCCATAGTTTTCACTGGAAAATGAATAAAAACATTGATCAATTTCAAGTATCAGGTCCCATGAAAAATCATACACTTCTATAATGACGTATAGGCTTTTAGAATTATTTTGAAATCTTGTTTTCTAAAAGTTTCTGAATAAACTGACCTTGACTAAGAAAAAGAGTAGAAATTCAGCAAAATACTGGTCTTATTACAACCTAAAATTGGGGACTATTAAGAGTGGGTAGTAGATTTTCCATATGTAAAAATGGGTCTATTTGTGGAGTTTTGGGTTTCCGGCAGGAGTAATTCAGAGGATAATATTGCTAATTTTATTTTTTTTAACTTGTATTTGAGTTTCAGGGGAAGATGTGTAGGTTTGCCCTCTACATAAATTGTGTGTTGGGGGTGGGTGGGTGTACAGATTATTTTGTCACCCGTGTGATAAGCACAGTACCGGGTAGGTAGTTTTTAAATCATCACCCTCCTCCTTCTCTCCACTCTCAAGTAGCCCCAGTGTCTCTTGTTCCCTTTTTTTCCAAGACACCATTTTTCTCCCCACAAATAAATTGTCTCAATGTGCTTTCCCCTAGATTTGTCCCATGATGCCGTCATTGTTGCTTTTCAGTTCTAAATATGGACTGGAGGCTTGCAAACTTGAATGCCCCCGGAGGGCAGACAGGGATTATAAATGTAGGAAGGCAGGCCAGCTGGGGCAAGACAAACTGGAGAGTCTATACCCCTCTACAGGGGTCGATTCGTCGGTACTGCACCAGCCTCCTGTGCTGTGTGTGGCCAGAACTCTTCATTGAAGCTGGAAGTGATGATTTGAACATGAACGTTCTTAAAGTCACATGGGAGCCAAACACAGCCCAATATGGCCTGTGAAAATCTTAGACAACTCAGAAAATATAAAGAAGAAAATAAAACAATTAGTTTTTCTAAAACAATTCATTTTGAAGTCCTGAGCCACACTGAAGAACTCAGACTCCCCTAAAGATACCATATCGGAAATACGACATCAAGAGACCACAGCTTCAGGCGGTTCCAGCCCTTAGTTTTGTGGGTCAGTCCCTCTGAGGACCAAGTTACTAAGAACCAGAAGGAGGCATTCCATACAACCCTGCACACATGGAAGATTCGTTTTAAAATATATGTAATTTTTACTGTTTTAAGTCACTAAGTTTGAGGATTATTTTTTTAGTATAGCAAGAGATAACCAGAACATGGACTTAGCACGCCCATGATATCAGCAATTCAATTGTTTCTACTTCTTAACTCTTAAGCATAATATTACAATGAACATTGTTGTGTATTCACCCTTGCCTGTCTTTCAGATTATTTCCTTAGCTACAAAATTGTTGGATCTATAGGAGTCTGGATATTGTTGAGGCTTATGATAACTATTCTGGCAAATCACTCTCTCAGAAATTGAATGAATCTATTTATGATAATTACTCTCCCAAATTACTCTCCCTAAAAGTTGAATCAATTTATACTCTAACCAGCAGTGAATGAGAGTCCACCCCTTTGGGCACTTTGACGTATTTTTTTTAGTTATGTGAGTGTGGCTGGTTCTGAGTTGTGAAGGGAAGATGAGGAATTGGAGGAGGGAGCCTTAAGTACCGTGGTCTTCTGACCGGACAAATGTGAAGTGAGGATGAAAATTCATTCCTAGTTGAGAGTTTGCGGTCTTGAAAGCTGAACTGCCGTTTTGCTCTTTACTGAAGCCGTAAAAAGGATTTGCTGAGTTAATGTCTTGCATAAACAAGAGCTCAGTGCCTGACCCTGGTGAATATCCCTTGCCTTAATTCATAAATTCAGGTGTATTCTCATGGTATCTTTCTTTGTTGTTGTAATAATCATACAAAAATCACATAAAACACAGCCATTGGCCTCTCCAGGGTATGTGATGAAATGTGGGCTTGGTGAGTGTTGCTATAATTACAAGCCAGGATTTGAGTGGCACAGCCTGAGACAGAAGTGGCCCAGACTAGCTGGGGCCAGGAATCTGTGAGGTGACAAATGCTGCACAGGAAAGGAAGTGACCTGGAGAAGAAATAACAACAGAAAAGGCATGAGAGAAAGATAAGGAAGGTCCTGTATCCCTCACAAGCAGAAGAATCTGTTCACAAGTTGAGCCTGGAGAGAAAATAATTTTCATCAGGTCCTAGCACCTGTTTATACAGTTAGTACAACTAGATTTGCTTCTTCTTGTTGCTCTCATTACCATTATAATGTAAAGGCTAGAAATACCACTTATTTAACACTTGTGCCAAGCACAGCATCCAGTGCAGCACTATCTCACTAAATCCTTTGAAGAGTGTGTGAGAAAGACTATGTTTGTGCCCATTTTACAGATGAGGAAACTGAGCCCCCGAGAGGTAAATTGACTTGCCCAAGTGTTACAGTCTGTTTTCCAGCCCTGGATGCAGCGGGATGATGTTGGTGGCAGGATGAGGTTTTCTTCCTTTCTCATTGCTTTCTCTCATTTTTCATTTTCTTTCCTCATTTTGCTTCTACAGGAAAGGGAATATTTGTTAACACTGAGAGGAGAGGTATAAATTCTGCTAGCAAAATTGCACCTCTAAATTCCTCAGTACAGCGGATGCAGGACTGGCTACATAATTTGTGGTACTCAGTGCAAAATGAAAATGCAGAGTCCCTGCTCAAAAAGCAGGGAAAAGGGCCGTTCGAGTTACAAAAATATAAAGCAGTTTCCTTCCTTTCTCTTGACTCATCCTGGTATTCTAGGAAAATGCATTCTATCTAAAGAAAAAAAAGTTACATTATTAGAATAAGTTTTTTAGAATTCATATTTTGATTCTGCAAAGCCAGTTTTAAATGCAGATACCAGAGCACCTGGCATTTCACTCTGATGCAGAATCACCAAAATTGCCCAATTTGTGCACTGTAGCTTCTTCCAGGAGGGTGCCTGAAGCTGGCTGGAAGAGATCAACATAAGCCAGACTTGGGAAGGTTGGAAGGAGGAACAGAGGGTCACACTAGGGACAGAGCCAGTTCAAAGGCATGCTTCTTAGGCACGGTATTCTTAGGTGAGTACAGACTCTCTCAGGCACCCAGGGACCCTACCCTGCCATGCAGGGTGAGCACAAGTTCATTCAGGTCTGATGGCTGCTAGGTCCTCCCGCCATCCTCTCTTCCCTCCTGCCATCCTTGCTTCCCACTGCCCCAACTCATGATGGGTGGGCAACCCCCAAGGGTACTGCAACTTCTGCACCAGGATGCGCTAGATACCTGAATCAGCATAAACGAGAGGCTTGTCCCTATTGAATTGCAGCCTCTGGCCAGTCTCCAGCTGGGCAGAGGGTGGTACTGCCAGCCCAGAGTGAGATGGCAGTCACCATGACCCAGTTGGGCATGCAGCAAGGTGCATGCTCCTACCCTAACTCTCTCCATACTTAGGCTCCACTGTGAGTGGAAGGTAAAGTGACTGCTGGGCAGGGCAGGGAGGAAACCGTGGAGGTGAAATCAGAGGAGAGGATGGCCAAGGAGCCACCCCAGGAAAAGGATGAGATGGCGGGAAGTGGGATAGTTCAAGAGCCCAGGATCCAAAGAACCATGTGTACTCCCTTGTCCATTGGACTTGATTTACACAGACCACTCAATTCAGCATGAACCATAAGATATGAGCTTCAAGCATGGGGCCTTCCTAGTGCAAGGCCCTGTGCCAATGCACCGGTCACATGCTCTTGTAGCTAGTCCTGGGCAGGGTGGACAGTGACAGCAAGAAGTTGTGTTTATACCACCTCTGGATTTTCAATCTTAAAACTCATCTCCTTGTAATATTTTCTCCCTAGGGAGTGTTTCCATTAATCATGGCCCAGAAACAAGGATATAATGAAAGGGTTGCTTCTAGAAAGTGCAAGACATATTATCATTAATATTTCTAATACAACTAATGATGATGTGTCATTTATTGAGCACTTACTACTCACCTGGCATTGTTCCAAGGATTTGTACAACATGATCTGATGAGTATTATTTTTGAGCCCATTTTCAGATGTGGCCACTGAGGTACAGAGAGCTAATGAACTTGACTCCCAGATCTGGCCGCTGGTAGGTAGTGAAGCTGCCGTCATGACCTTGAGCAGCCTGGCTTGGGAGCACACACTTACTCATTGTGCCTCCCTAAGCATTTGTTGAATGACTGAATGATGGCTTTCAACAGAGCTGGAATCAGAATAACACGGGAGGTGAAGAAATGCAGCATTTGTTGTAGGTGCTGGTTGAGTTAGCAATGGAATGTTGAGGCTGGGCAGGGTTCTCCATTCTGCAGTTCCGGGAGACGGTGGGACAATCAGGGGTTTGATGGGCCTGAATATCCTGATTCCCATTGTTTGGAAAGAGAATATGTGATGGATAAGAACAGAATCACTGGTCTCTAGAACACCACCAGGACCACAAACAGCAGAGGGAAGAGGGAGGAAGCCAGGGGAGCTGTCCTTGGGCTCTGGAGTTAAGGCTGATGCTGGAGCCTCGGAGACAGGATCCAGTGGGAAACACAGATGCCTCCTTTCCAAGGCAGCTGGGCCTGCCCTTCCAGAATATCTGGCATCTGGAACGAGAGATGGCAGCATCTGCTATGACATAAAGGTCACACCAGCTCCCCTTCCCTTTGCCTGAGCAGCTCCTTGGATTAATCCTTTCTCAACACATCTGCCTGCCTGTGCTGACACTGTTTCATCCAGAGTAACATGTGATTATCTTTCTTACCGTGATGGGGATGACCATGCAATCTAATCATTGCTGGGCATCCACCCTGTGTCCAGCCCTGGGCCCAGCAGGGATGACCTTGCTGAGAGCCTTTCAAATAACAAACACAATGAAACAGATTCTACTATTCCCATTTTTACAGATAAGGAAAACTACGCTTTAGAGGCTCTCTAACTAATACAAAGCAAAGTCTGGACTCTAGCCTGGCACTTGTCCCGACTTCAAACCTCATGCACATCACAGTCACACCAAGCCACTTCCTGGAACAGGGTCAGGAGCTGGTTAAGAGCATGCCCTTTGGTGCCACACTAACTGGGGCCTATTCCTGGCTTGGGTGACCAACTCTCCTAGTTAGCCTGAGACTGAAGGGTCTTAACTTTCAGTACTAAAAGTGGGACAGTCCTAAGAAAGTTCCTAGCTCCTGGCTGAATTGGGCAACCTAACTTCTTTGTGCCTCAGTTTCCTGATCTGTACAGTGAGGATAATGATAGTGTTTCCAGTGTGTGTAAAGCATTTTAGAACAGTGCCTGACTTACAGTAAGTCTGTGAGTTAGCTAGTTTGACTGATTTTGTTATTGCTGTTGCAGTTGCCACTTCAAAAATTTAGAAGCAGTTTGAATACTGTTGTTAAAAGCCCTCACTTTGCAGTCAGGTAGATCTGGTGCACTCCCTGTTCCTCCCTGGGCAGGCTGTGTGGCCTTGATCTGTGTTGCCCAACGGCTTGGCTCTGCCATTGGATAAGGCTAATGGTCTTGGCCAGGTGGTGCAGGTAAAGCTTTGGGCACAGTGCCTGGCACAGGTGAGGCCTCTGTGCATAGTGGTAGCTTGGATTATTATCAGTTGCCTTTCTGTGAAAGCCTTCACCTTCTCCCTCCCTTTCTATCTCTTGCTTTGCTCCATTATCCTTTGAGGCCTCGATGCTAAGTCATCAAGGGAATCTGAAAGGACAGTCCCTGTCTTGAGTTGCACTTGTTTCTCCCAAAAAGAAAGGATTTCAAGAATCCCACCCCAAACCCTTGTATGTACGCAACCCCAAGCTCTTTGATGGGGGCAGAGTTCATCTAGCTTGGATTGTTTTGCTCCGGAGGAGTTGAGGTTCAAGTGCCTTGTGGCTGAGGGACCAGTTGGCTTCCTCTTGCCTACTTAGGGTGCTAAATTCTGGGAAAGGCAAGACCCACATGCAAAGATTAAGTTAATTCCAAATGAGAGTGAATCTCCTCTATGGCTAGGAGTTGAGTCTCTTTGAGGTGATGTGTCTTACAGGGAGTGGTCAAATTTTCCATTCATTGACTCACTCATTCATTCGTTCATTCTCTTCACTATTACCCACTACATGCCCAGCCCTGCCTAGACTTTAAAAATGAAGTAGATGATGCCAATTAGGCCTCAACCTATTTTCCTAAAGAAATTATAATTTTTAAAACAACTTAAATGTCCCAGTTTATAAGGCCGAGAAGATGAAATAATCAAATGACTTGCAATATTTTATTAATTAGTTGTGGAAACTATATTTTAAATTTCTTACTATGTGGCCGGGCACAGTGACTGACACGTGTAATCCTAGCATTTTGGAAGGCCAAAGAGAGTGGATCGCTTGAGCCCAGGAGTTCAAGACCAGCCTGGCCAACATGGTGAAACCCCATCTCTACTAAAAACACAAAAATTAGCTAGGCATGGTGGCACACGCCTGTAATCCCAGCTACTCAGGAGGCTGAGGCATGAGAATTGCTTGAATCTAGGAGGCGAAGGTTGCAGTGAGCCGAGATTACGCCACTGCACTCCAGCCTGGGTAATAGAGTGAGACTCGGTTTCAAAAAAAAAGTAAAAAATAAAAAAGAAATAAAGAAATAGATTTCTTACTATGTAACATAATACATTAATTTACAAATATCACTTCCTCACCATCCCCCACCCGCATCACGTTTCAAAAAACTGTTCCTTCGAACTCTTCCCATGCATCTTCACACTGGTGTCTTTTTCATCACTGGGGATGCTTTTTCGGGCCTCACCTAGTAGCCCCGATGGATCACCTTCATGTCCATCTGTGTTGTTGGTGACACAGCCCTTTTTCTTATCTCGGCATGACACCATCATGAGAGATGTTATTGTAGCCCACAAGAACCCACTCATGTATTCGTTACACATTATGATAGATTTGTTTTATTTGTCCTATAGATTTATGTTTATTTTGTCTCTTCTACAAAGGCTTATTAGCAACAATTTCTGACACTTTCCTTGGTAGATCATATTCTTATGACTGTCTACTAAATCTGTGTTAATATTTTTGCCTCCCTCTCTCTTTTTAAGTGATTCCATCAAGTGACTTACAAGTTTCTATAAATAACATTGACTGAGGTCATTTCAGACTGACACGTTGTACAGAATAAGGAATTGAGAGTGCATTACCCTCTACGTATGCTATATGCAACATGAAAACCTTTTTAAGGGCTGCAGCATGCAGATGATAGTCACAAATGCTGTATGGTAAGGCTTAATAGATTGGTTGGGCAGACAGGCTTCAATATCATCATTACCATCATCGTTATCATTAGCAGTCACCATAGCAACAGTAAATTCAACAATGCAAAAGCAAAAGGGCTGTTTCACTCATGTTGCTGGGATATAATATTTCAGGAAAAAAAGAAAAGTCAGGTAGAATCTCTTCCTAAAGTTACGGTTTGCCCTGGAAAGCCTACTTGGGAACTTTCTAAACTCCAAAACACTTGCCTGAGGTTATAGGAAATTGGGGTTGTTTTTGTTTTCCCCAAGTGTTCGGCACAGACTGTAATGTTCCAAGGGCTTAGGGGTTTGGAAGCCTAAATCCAGGATCAGACAATGTAGTGGAACTAGTCCCACTTAAAGGCAACCATAGGGCGGGCTCTGTGCTGGTGCCATTGCATAAGAGATGTCATTTCCCACCCCAGCAACTCAGGAACGAGTAATGTATCCTCTCATTTAAATTGCGGGCTGCCGGGAGCAGTGGCTTACACCAGTAATTCCAGTACTTTGGGAGACCCGAGGTAGAAGAATCACTCGAAGTCAGAAGTTTGAGACCAGTCTGGGCCACAAAGGGAGACCCTGTCTTTACGAAAAAAACTTAAAAAATTAGCCAGATGTGACGGCTCATATTTTCAGTTTTTTGTAAAGACAGGGTAGTCCCTGTAATCCCAGTTACTTAGGAGGTGGAGGTGGAAGGATCGCTTGAGCTGGGGAGTTTGAGGCTGCAATGAGCTATGATCATGCCACTGTACTGCACTCCAGCTTGGTAACAGAGGGAGATCCGGTCTCTATAATAAATAAGTAAATAAATAGTAGGGAACAGACTCAGAGACGTGAGGACTTAGCCCAACATCACACAGCTTTCTAAGGCCTCCTCCAATCCACTGGGCATCCCCAGATCTTATCCCTTGCTATTCTCCTTCCCTTGTTATTAAACACAACACACTGTTCTCTTTATAGCAGAAATCACATTTTGTGTTCATGTGCTGAAAAACCAAAGCAAACCCTTACCTCGTGTCTGTCTCTCCTGGCCTAAGCGGTGCCAGGGAAGGGCCTTTGTCTTGCTCGCTGAGTGTCCAGCATCTTGCATGATGTCTGGCATATAGCAGATGCTTAATAAGCAGCCTGTGTGCTATGAAGTAAATATTAGACATGTGTTTCTACTGCAGGCTCCGGTCCAATAGTGGAATCTCAGAGGGGACAGTGCTCCTCTGGAGTTAAGACTGGGTCCATGATGCCTTTATCTGCTTGTGTGTGAGAATGGCTCCCTGATGCCATCACCACTGTCAAAATGATGATGATAATGATAATGATAACATAATATTCCAGCTCTGGGAGAGAGAGAACCCTTTAGCTTCCTGACAGCTATGTAGAGGCTAAGCCAGATAAATGTGCTCTTTGCCCTTCATTGTCAGTGGGTTGACCTCCTCAGCTGTTGAATCTCAAGTGGAGAAAGTTTGGAGGGTTTGAATGGACCCAAAGGCGTTGACATGGAAGGCAGTTCTAGAGCCCAGCATGTCTCCTCCCGTGCTCCTGGTTCAGCATTCTCCATCAAATATTAGAGGAAGGGGCGGAAGGCCTGGGGAAAAAGTGTATTACTCTCAAGTAAATATAAGAGCAGAGAAAAAACAGTAGCCTGAGTGTTAGGCACTGCATTGTGGACTTTATATCCATTCTTTCCAAGTGTCCTGACAATTCTGTAGGTACACATTTTGACCTCCTTTCTTTTTTTTTCTGTTTTTTTTGTTTTGTTTTGTTTTGTTTGTTTGTTTGGTTTTTGTTTTTGTTTTCTGTTTTGATCGAGCTTCACTCTGTCACCCAGGCTAGAGTGCAGATCTCGGCTCACTACAACCTCCCGCTCCCAGGTTCAATAATTCTTGGGCCTCAGCCTCCTGAGTAGCTAGGATTACAGGTGTGCGCTGCCACACCTGGCTAATTTTTGTATTTTTGGTAAAGCTGGGATTTCACCATGTTGGCCAGGCTGGTCTTGAACTTCTGACCTCAAATAATCTGCCCACTTTGGCCTCCCAAAGTTCTGGGATTATGGGATTACAAGCGTGAGCCAACGCGCCAGTCGTATATAATATAAAAGCTCAGAGATGTTGAGTGACTCACCCAGGGTCACACAGCTAGTGAGAGGTATAGCTAAGATTTGAGCTGAGACTGTCCACATCTGAAGCCCGTTCTCTCCTGGAAACAAGACCTCTGCCCGAGCCCAGTCTGTGGCATAAACACTGACTACCTTCTGTCAGCTGCAGGAAGTGGGAAATCAGTCCCTTTTGCCTCCTTCTGTGGAAAAGAAGGCTGAGGATGGGGTGACTGATGGGGCTGGGGGGAGGTCCCCCGATCAACCAATAGGGTTTTAATTAGCCCTGCAGAACCTGGCATTAAGGAGTGAAACCCTTTGACCCAGCAATTGCACCACTAGGAATTTATGTAACAAAAATACACACCAGGACAAAGTTATATGTATGGGATATTCATAAAGCATTATATGTTCGAGCCCAAACTAGACACGACCTAAGAGGCCAGCAAAAAAGGGAGGAAGAGAACCTCTCATGGCACACAATGACAGGGGAGCATAGCCGCTAAGAATGCAGGTCCCTAAGCACAAGTTTCAGTCTGGATTCTATCACTTCCTAGCTGTGTGACTTTGACATGATGGGTAATATAATCTTTTTTGTAAAGAACTAAATATGAGAAATAGAACGTTCTGTCTATAATGTAATTTCGTTCTTTCTTTTTTTAAATCTACTCTACAAAGGCAGGTCTATATAATGTAATTTCTGAAAGGATACCATAGTGGGTTAAATTGTGTCCTCCCACCAGCCAAAATTCACATTCACCTAGAACTTCAGGTGACCTTATTTGGGAATGAGATTTTTGCAAATGGATCTTGAGATGAAATCATCCATTTAGAGTAGGTCCTAAATCCATTGACTAGTGTTTTTATGAGAAAGGGGAGGGAGATTTGGACACAGGGAGATATCTAGAAAATAAAGTGACAGACTGGGCATGGTGGCTCACGCCTGTAATCCCAGCACTTTGGGAGGCCAAGGTGGGTGGATCACCTGAGGTCAGGAGTTCAAGACCAGCCTGACCAACATGGTTAAACCCCCTCTCTACTAAAAATACAAAAATTAGCCAGGCATGGTGGTGCAGGCCTGTAATCCCAGCTACTCGGGAGGCTGAGGCAGAAGAATAGCTTGAACCCAGGAGGCAGAAGTTGCAATGAGCTGGGATTGTGCCACTGCACTCCAACCTGGGTGACAGAGTGAGACTCTGTCTAAGAAAGAAAAGAAAAGAAAAGAGAGAGAAAGAGAAAGAGAGAAAGAACTAAGAAAGAATATAAAGTAATGTAAAGACAGAGTGATGCATCTACAAGTCCAAGAATGTCAAGGATTGCTGGGAGCCACAGAAACTGGGAGAGAGGCATGGAACAGATTCTTCCTCTAAGCCTCTGGAAGGAACTGTTCCTGACATTACCTTGATTTTGGACTTCTGGTCACCAAAACTGTGAGAGAATAAATATCTGTTGTTTTAAGCCACCCAGGTTGTGGTAGTTTGTTATGGCAGCCACAGGAAATTAATACACTACTGAAATAATGAACACTCGCTACAAGAGGGTGTGGCTATGATGCTTGTAGGTTTCTAGGTTTTAGTGTTCCTCATTGTTGGAATCTTTTAAGACCATAAAATTGTATTTTTAAATAATCAGCCATAAAGTTCAATCAAGGACTCCGGGTTTCATTCAGGCCCACAGAAATAGGTTGAGAAAGAGAGAGAGAGAGAGAAAGAGGGAGAGAGATTCTGGCCCAACTACTGGCTCCTGTCCCCATATAAACCTCCCATGGTCTTGCACCTTCACCACGCAACCTAAGTCCTCAGCAAACGGTTCTAGCCCATCCTTCCCACCTCATGTTACAGCCCTTGGCTTCAAAACGTCAACCTGGGACACTCCTGGGCAAGGCAAAGGCCTTGGAGGGAAAAAATATTTTTTTTTAAATGAAGTAAAAACCCGTCATTTTATTTCCAGATCTCAAGTCCTGCTTGCATACAAGAAATTGTAGAAAAAGTTTATTTGCTGATCATTGCTTGAATCTTGAAATACAATCAGTGCACATGGATGTAACCAATTTGAATGCTAGTTGTGACTCCATGCTAGCCCACCACAGTCTAATTTGACATTATTAGTACAAATATATACGTAAATTAATTGCCATTAGCACATGAACTACCTTCTCACTTTCCAGCTTAATGTTGCTTCCAGTTTCAGCCGTTCAGTGTGGAACTCGTAACTAGCCTTATTGGTCAAATGTATTCTGTTCAACTCAGAGAAGCATGGAAGTGGTCAGTAGGATTGGTGGTCCTTACTTGGTCAACACAACAAAGGCTGCAGTTTTGTACTTAAACCTACAGCGGACGTTGATCTTTTTTCCTATCCAGGCGGAGTGCCTAAGGACAGCTATGAATTCTGCAAAGGAAATGAGAAGGGACAAACAGGACAAAGAGGCAGCGTGACCAGGCCACTGTGAGTCCTGTATTTCAACAAGGGTAGGTCAGCCCAAATGGCTTTCCTTATCTACTTGAAACAATGGTATGTTTTTCGTCTGAAAAATCTCACCCATGGTTGCATTTCATTGCACCTAGTAAAATTTAAAGAATTTAGAGGAAAAAACTTGAAGAATCCCCCAAATTATTACATTTTTGGAAGAAGTATTACACATAGGTTCTCTGAAACACTGTATTTTTTCATTGTCTCCCCTGCTCCCAAACATGCAGGTGTTTGAATCACTTGTATTTTTTCTTTGACAACTTTTCTTAAAAGTCTACACCTAAACCTTGTGGGTCTACCTCTGGGAGGTCCTGACAGCTTTATCTGATTTTCCAAAGGTCCATCTCTAAGCTTCCCCCAAAAAGGATAACAAATTGCAGCCTTAAAGATGCCAGACCCATCAGCATTTCTTTATGATACCAGGTACATTTGCTTCTGTGATTTTTCTCCTTCTATCCTCTCCACTAGAAACACCTATCCTCTTTTCTCTGTCCTAGAAAATTTCCATTCACCCTTTGAGGCCCTCACTCAGATTGAGTCAACCGATACATTCCTAGCTCTGGTCAGGGATGGGAAATGCAGTGGTGCAAATAGCAGGCACGGTCAGGACCATCCTAGCAAGCAGGTTTCATTACCGTCATCCATCAAAGGTAAGGTTCAGAGAGGTGAAGTCACTTGGTCCAGACACACAGCTGGAAACTGGCAGAGCCATGGGACCCAACACGAATGCTAAGCTGCTTCAACTTTTTTTCATATGGTACCCAGCTCATGAACATTGTAAGCAGTCCATAAATATTTGCTGAGGAGGAGAGAAAGATAAATAATATTTGTGCATCAACTGATAGCCATGTGGGCTGCTTATATTTCTCACTTTATCCTCTCAACAAACCAAGTAGGTGTTATTCTCCCTATTGAATCAATGGAGAAAGTGGAGTTCAGAGAGGTGAAATGATTTGCCCAAAGCCACACAGCATGAATGTGACAGAGCTGGGATAAGAGGAGGGTCCTGTGTACTTAACCACTAGACCTGTCTGCCTCTCACACTGTTAGAATCTCCTTGTTTCTGCAGGGTGAACTGAAACCTGGAAAACATGCTCTGCTCTTGGCCATCTCAATGGTGGGAGGAGCCAGAGAAGATAGAGAGTCTTTTTGTTCTATCTCAAAGGCAAATAACATGAGTTCCCAAATTCAGGCCAATAAAGCAAATTTGTTATGGCCACTTCAGAGAAGGCACAGCGGCTTGTCTGGGTCGGGGGATACAGTGGGCATGAATCCATAGATTGGCTAACAAGCAGCACAATTATGGTTCTCAGTGGATTCACACTGTTTTGAAAGGCCATCAGGCACTGAGAGGAAACAAGCAAAGGAGCGTTACAAATTCATTACAGAAACTAACTGCTTTCATTTGTGCATGTGGCAGAGGACTCGGTGGCCAAGTAAAGTGTATGACTCCTTTGTCCGTGACTCTGCTCTCTGGAAGCCAGGTCCTGGTCAGGCCACACCTCCTGGGAGCAGAGAGACAAATCACTGGGGACCTTGTTTTGGAAGCTGGTGGCTGTATTGGTGCAGGGGTGAGGGCTTTGGGAGGTGGTCAGGTCCTGCCTACTCTTGAAGGAAGTGTGTCTTGCCTAGAATCCCTGGTGCCTTGAGCAACCGTATTTTGTGCCATAAAATATTCTCTTCTTATTAGGACAGGGTCCCAGGCACCTTGATTCATTGAGTGACCAGCTACTGTGACCAGAAATTGATTGGCCTGAGTTGAATAGATGACGATATCAATCCATCTCCTGTTTCATCAAATTGGATTTGGGACAAGGAGACACTGTGCCAGGGGAGTTGTGAAAGCTAACTTGAAAGACCAGGAAATAGATGCTAGATCAAAGTGGCCATTTTGGGCCACTGACAACTGATGTTATGGAGAAATTGACCTCATAAGAGGAGAAAAAGGAGCCAGGAGACGCAGAGAGAAGTAGAGATGCATGATGGAGAGGTTGGGGGCCTGGGGAGAAGGGAGAGAGCAAAAGAAAAGGCAGTTGATGGGTTCCAGGTATCACTTTTTTTTTTTTTTTTTGAGATGGAGTCTTGCTCTTGTCACCCAGGCTGGAGTGCAGAGGCATAGCCTCCACTCACTGCAGCCTCTGCCTCCTGGGTTCAAGCGATTCTCCTGCCTCAGCCTCCAAGTACCTGGGATTACAGGCACCTGCCATCACACCCGTCTAATTTTTGTATTTTTAGTAGAGGTGGGGTTTCACCATGTTGGCTGGGCTGGTCTTGAACTCTTGACCTCAAGTGATCCACCTGCCTTGGCCTCCCAAAGTGCTGGGATTACAGGCATGAGCCACCACACCTGACCAACCCAGGTATCATTTTGTATTAAAAAACAAGCAAACAAACAAACAAACAAAAAAATTCACTTTTCCTGTAGGTCACTTGAGAAAATAAATCTCTGTTTCAACCAATAGGAGTTTAAGAAAATGATGGTCATTGTTTTCAGCGTAGGAATCTCAACCCCATGCCCATAGGAGCCAGGCAAATACTGTAAATGCCTGGTACAGGATGGGCACAGAAGAAACAGGGAGCAGTGAATCCTGGAGAAGCAGAGGCCACGTGCCCTGGATGGAGGGCAAGTCCTTACTGAACTCTGGCCAGCGTTTGACATAAGAGGATGTGGTTTTAGATGCTGTAAAGCTGGATTTTAATGAAACTTCTTTAATATCTAAATACTGATAACCGACCAGGTGGAGTGGTTCACACTTGTAATCCCAGCATTTTGGGAGGCCAAAGCGGGCAGATCACTGGAGGTCAGGAGATCGAGACCAGCTTGGCCAACATGGCAAAACCTCGTCTCTACGAAAAATACAAAAATTAGCTGGGCATGGTGGTGAGCACCTGTAATCCCAGATACTTGGGGAGACTGAGGCAGGAGAATTGCTTGAACCTGTGAGGCAGAGGTTGCAGTGAGCTGATCTCACCACTGCACTCAGCCTGGAGTGCAGTTTTAAACTCTAGTTAAAAAAATAATAATGATAAAATAAAACTAAATAAGTACTGATAACTAATTTTTAAAATATGGTGACGGCCACACAAGCTCACTTGCATATCTGCTGCATCCTGTGGCTCACTTTTCCAGTTTTTGGCATAGATTCTGGAACCTTTTCAACAACTGAATGGCATTCAGCATAAGGCAAATGTGTGTGAGCTACTCACAACAGTCATTGTTTACAAAGTATTTTCCCCACCGTATAGACTCTGAAACTGGTGCTATTGTGATTTTTCAATTGAACTGCATTTAATTCAAAACTGTGATTTAAAAATTTTACTCGTAGGAAGTGAGTAGGGTTTTTATAAAATAAAAAAAAATCAAACCAAGTGTCGTGCAAACTACTCAGAGACATAAAGTCCAGCCTGGAATGTCATCGTTGATACACTGGTCTGCAAAGCAGCCTAAGTGCGAATGGTCCTTTACATGGTGAAGCCCCATCTCACTAAAAATACAAAAATTAGCTGGGTGTGGTGGCACATGCCTGTAATCCCAGCTACCCAGGAGGCTGAGGCAGGAGAATTGCTTGGGCCTTGGGAGGTGGAGGTTGCAGTGAGTTGAGATCACTCCGCTGCACTCCAGCCTGGATGAAACTCTGTGTCAAAAGAAAAAAAAAATCTATCTTGCTTATTAAACTTTAGTTTGTTCCTAACAATTTATAAGCTTACCACTATGTATCTGAAAACATCACAATTAATTTCTTTTCAAATGCTTTACTTTTTACTGATTTTTTTCATAACTTCCCTTTTTCCGGATCTGATTTAATTATGTTTTACTTTATTTCCTTGATTCTGCTGTCTGACCCCCTTAGAGATTAGAAATTTCATATTGTAGTTTATTTGCTTACCAACATGCCTGAGTGATGAAGTATGGCCATCAGTCATGTATGTGGAGGCAATCTGCATTTATTTTTAGAAAAAATTATTTGGTAATTAGGGTGTATGTTCATCTGGTATCCTTCTCCTGAAGGCAGTTCTGTGCTGAGTTTGGAGACCAGTTCTGAGACCTGGGATTCACACTTGGTTGTCAATGAAACTTGCTGAAGTCCTTTTTTAACTTTTCCTATGCATAAAATGGGGATCATCATGCCTCCCGTGGTTATTGTGAAAGTGAAAAAGAATGAAGGAGAAGAGCTGTTTAAAGTCAGTGTAAATATTAGATTTGGGGTCAGTATTACAACTGCATACATTAAAAACACGACTTCTAGAAACTCAGGACACAGTCAGTGTCCACATGATATTGAGTCATTTACTTGGCACAAGGAAACAATTCAGCTCAGCACGGAGAGGAAAAGCTTTTCTATGGCCTTCATTCATTTGGGAAGGATTCATCACACATCTATGTGTTTTTGTGAATACAGGGGATCCAAGGTGAATCATGATAGCCATGGTTCCTGCCCTTATAGAGCTTGCTGGCTGCTATAATCCACACTATGATGAGGAAAGTCAGGGTAGGTTTCCTGGACCAGGTGTCATCTAACCTGAGATCTGAGAATGAATTGGAGTTAGGGGAAATGGGTTGGAATTGGAGGAGCGGGAAGAGCAATCTAGGAGGTGGGAAGAGCGTGGCCAGTAGCTCAGAAACAAGAGAGTCTGTGGAGTTTTATTAGCCACACAAAGTTGCATAAAAATGCCACACTTCAAAATGTAATAGAGCAAAATAACAAATATTTATTATATCAGTATTATGGGTTTGGAATCTGATGTCTCTTTGCATGAGGCCTTCACTGACTGTTGGCTGGAGGTATCAATTTCTTGTCACTTGGGCATCTTCATAAGAACTACTAGCAACATGGCAGCTTGCTTTCATTGCAGGAGAGAGAGAGAGAGAGAGAGAGAGAGAGAATATGAGTATGTAATAAATTTCAGAGTCTTTCTGTAACTTCATCTTGGAATGACATCCCATCACTTTTGCCATATTCTGTTCATTAGAAGTGAGTCACTACTTATAAGTGGTAGCCAAACACTGGTACTCATGGACATAAAGATGGCAACAATAAACACTGGGGACTACTAGAGGTGGGAGGAAGGGAAGGGGTTGAAAAACTAACTAGTGAGTACTATGTTCAGTACCTGGGTAACGGGATCAGTCATAACTCAAACCTCAGCATCACACAATATACCCATGCAGCAAACCTACACACGTATCCATTGAATGTAAAATAAAAGTTGAAAGTATAGTTTTTAAAACTTAAAGAATAAAAAAGAAGTGAGTCCCTAAGTCCAGTCCACACTCAAAGGGAATTGAGTCCACAGTCACACGTGTGAGTTCAGGAGGAAGGATCATTGGTGCTATTTTCGGGGCTGCCTACCAGAGGCATGTCCAATGATTGAGAGTTTAGTCTACATGGAGTACACTGTGTGAAAGGAAGAGTAGTATGAGAGAAGACTGGAGAGGTGACTGGACACCAGATTGTGCAGGCAAATAAGCCCTTTTAAGGATTTAGGATTTGATCCAACAATAATAGAGAAACTGTGAAGAGAGTTAAGAAAAGCTGAGATATAATCAGATTTTCACTTCAGAATGGTCACTCTGGATTGCAGCTTGTGAAATGGATTGAAGAGAGGCAATGGTTGTTGCTAGAAGACTACTGCTGTCATCCAAGCAACCAAGATGTTGGCCTCAAGTGGGAAAGTGGTGGAGAGGACAAAAAGAAGTGGAAGGGTTTCAGGCATATTCAGGAAGTCAAATAAGCAGGACTTACTAAATAGATGTGAGAAACATAAGTTAGGGAGAAGAAGAGGTCAAGAATGATTCCTACAATTCAGACTTGGTGGTTGGATACATGATGGATATTCCTTGAGGTGGAGACCAATAGAGAAAGGTGAGTCTGGGATAGAAGATGATGGAGTTGGTTTGGGACATGTTACATTTGAAGGGCCTGTGTGGCACCTCCGAGTGGAGATGGTCAGGGGGCAGCTGGCTCCTTAGTCTTCAGAACAGCAGGGAGATTTGAGAGTCACCAGCATCTGCTACCTAATTGCAGCAATGGGACTTAATGAAGCCTTCCCAGAGAAGACTGGTTTGCCTCAAAGAGGACAGGGCCAAATTGCCCGGAGTAGATGCAGGGCCCTTGAACAGAAACATGTGGGAAAGGTGCCAAGATCCAGCGTAGATCTGCTGTCATGCCACCTATTGGAAGAGGAAGATAAAACTCTACGGCTCTTGGGCATTGTATTCTCTTTGTAGTTTGCTGTGATGCTTTGTTTTCTGAATTATATGATAGCTGATTATTTTCAGATGGTGAGTAGAGTGAGAATTCTGTTTCTCTCGGTCTCACTTTCATTTCTGTTCTCTGAACCTGCAAACAGAAGTCAGGGTTTTGGGAAGAGATGGGGTGGATTGGGAGGATCAATTCCTTTGCCATTGTAGGCTCATAGCTTACTCCATTAGTTCAACATACAACTTTTTAGGGTTACTGAGTACCCATTTATCTTAAGTCTTGAAAAGTTTTGAGAAGCAAATGGATAGAGACCATTGTTTCCCTCTACTTAAAATTCACAGATAATAGAACATACTAGTTAAAAGCATGAATCCTGGGATCACACTGTGTGGGTTCAAATCCCAGCTTTGCCACTTGCCAGCTATGTGACCTTGGAAAATTAGTTACTATCTTAATGCCTCAATTTCCTCACCTGTAGAAGGAGCCAATAATAGGCTGTGTCTTATAGGGTTGTTGTAAATGAAGGAAAGACTTATAATGGTGCCTGGCACATTAAAAAATACTGTATATATAAGTTTATTGAGTAAAAATAGAACAAGTGCAGTTATGAGCACCTTTTGGGTTGCTGCCCATTCCATAAATCTTCATTTCTGAGAATCCACCAGAATGAGCCTTAGCAGCCATGCTAGTATCATGTGATCTTCCTTGGTTGCAGCTGACGGGATCAGGCATCAGCTTTAGAGCCAAGTTGGGCCAATCAAGTTCTTTCTCACAGGACAAAGAGACATTAGCTAGTCTCTGTTGGTGGTTGCATGGTATCAGATGCTAATTTCTGTTATGATGTCGGGGGACAGAGAAAGCCACTTGGCCATGGAGAGACAAAAGGAAGCAAAGACCAGGTGGTCATAGAGACAGAAGCTTGGAGAGAGGTTGTCTGGTCTCATGATGTCTTTCTAGTTCCTCCTAGAGCCAAGCTGTCCTTCCTGTACTAGTTTCTGCCAGACAGCTGTCTTTCCTTCTCCTAATTCCCCTTTGGAGTTTAAGCTAGTTTGGGAGGTTTTGGCTACCTATTATATAAAATAATTTTCTTTAAAGTGGGCCCTATTTGAGATCTCTTCCTTTTGGCCCTTCTAATCTTTTATTACCCTTCTGTACCCTATTCTGTGTCCCAGGGGCTGCCACTTGCTGACTATATACAGTCAACAAAGCCTTCTGGCTTCCAAGTGAGTGCTATGGTTTGGCTGTGTCCCTACTCAAATCTCATCTTGAATTGTAGCTCCCATCATTCCCACATGTTGTAGGAGGGACTTGGTGGGAAATAATTGAATCATGGGGACAGTTTCCCCCATACTATTCTCATAATAGTGAATAAGTCTCACGAGATCTGATGATTTTATAAGGGGAAACCTCTTTTGCTTGGTTCTCATTCTCTCTTGTCTGCCACCATGTAAGATGTGCCTTTTGCCTTCCACCATGATTGTGAGGCCTCCTCAGCCATGTGGAACTGTGAGTCCATTAAATCTCTTTTTTCTTTATAAATTACCCGGTCTCGAGTATGTCTTTATCAGCAGGATGAGAACAGGCTAATACAGTGAGTTCAGCCAATGGGAATAGGGAAGGAGGAGGAGAGTGAGGGTGGGGTATTGAGTCCCCTGCCCCCGTTCCTGGAGAGTCTCTCAGGCTGGCCCTCTTCCTCAAACAGAGGCACACTGCTCAACATCACTTTCTTCTCCGGGTTCTGGTTAGCTTCCTTCCATTGTCCTTTGGGGCCCAGGGATGGTAACAGGTCAGCCGCTGCTAGCCCCAGGTTTCTGCACTACACTTTGTGCTTGCCTTCCACCTACATCGTTCTGCTTTTAAGTATAGAACCTTCAAAACTAAACCTGTCTGGAATCATCTTCATCTGGGTGTGCCTCTGCCTTTCTATTGGTACGCTAATGGATCTTCTCTTAAAGCAGAGAAATTGAGGCCCAGAGTGTGTTTACATACAGGTGCCCTCTCTTTGCACAAAAGTGCGGACACATGAGGGCTGAAACCATGCAAAGCAATCTGAAGCAATAGGAAAAATTACAATTGTGCTGTGACCTTTGATTTTTTTTCTCCAAACAGTAAAAATCCTTTTACTGTTGAATATAAGTGTATAGAAAAATGCAAACAATTACAACTCTTATTTTGTACACTGTACTTCAAAACATAAAATATGTTGAGAACTACATTTTATTTCTTTGTTAAAATCTTATCTAGTGGTTTGAACAACGCTTGCCTTCACTTGATCTGTAAGGGAAGTGAATGTCTCTTCAACACCTTGACAAGTCAGACTCCTTTCAAGGTTTGAATTCACTTCCAGCGTTTTATTCTTTGCCTTTTCAATGCGGTGGAATATCTACAAGAGTTCCTTTAATGTGAAATTTCTTACTGATACTACCTTTTCTAGGACACTTTCAGCTTTTTCATCACTTTCCTCATTTATGTCAATAAGTTCACCTTCACCAAGTTCCACCAAGTTCTATCCCAGGACCCTCACATGATGGCAGTGTCCACATTTCCACAGTCAGCTATATGTTTTCTGTAACTCTGTTTACATTTTATGTAAATTTAACTTCCAGCATTATCAGCTTTCTTGCTGCACTTTCATCTTTGTTGGTCAATTCTTTCTTTTGATGATCCAGTTGTATAAAATGACATGCAGGTTGATCCCTAAGGGACAAGGAAGCAATACAGTGACATGTTTTGCTGTCTATGTCTGACCTGAATAACAGACCCACAGTGACCAGCTGCCTGCAGACTTGGAACAGAGTGGCATGATCAGTCACTGCTCACGATACACATCTGTTATTTCTGCTGTGACTGAAAGGCAGCAAAGGTTGTATTTTATACAATCACACAATTAATAGACTGCAGTAACTTAAATTTGAACCATGTCATTGGGGAACTGATGTTATTTAAAATTCGCAATAAGTAGAATCTATGCATATTGGAACTGTGCATATGGAACTGTGCATATTGAAACTAAGTGGGGACTTCTTGTGCCATAATTGACTGCTTTCTTATGTGTTCCAGTTCCAGTAAATTATAATCTTCTTGAAGGCAGGAATCATGCCTTTTTTTTTGTTTTTGTGCTTCCAGAATCCAGCCAAGAAATTGGCACAGAACTGGTGCCTAAGAAACACTCATTGAGTGAATGAGTGACTTAAATTCCTCACCCAGAATCTCATATGTCATGAGAGATATGTGAAGATGTGATCCTAGACCAGAAGTCAGGAGACCTGGGCTTCCATTAACTAGTGTGCCATTTACAACTAATCTGTTTGCTCTTGGACCTTAGTTTTTCCACCTGTCGAGTGGGTGAAAAGAGTTAGATTGAATTTGCATTTTGTCTCAAAATGTTTTTCGAGACAGTTGTCCTGAAAGTGGAATCTTAGAAATAGATTCTGTGCTCAAGTCAGCTTGGGAAACATTGACCGTTCTATCTCCCTTTCAGAATTCACAATGAACTTTAGACACTGAAGCTTCTGAAAAGTCCTGTAAGAAAGAAACAAGTTTCACTTTATTTGAGGCAGAGTTTTCCATCTCTCTGTTTCCCTCTTTTATATGATTTTACATGGAATGCAGCTGATAATCCCTAGGATATACTTTGGGACACTCTGGTGCCTTTCATTTTACCATTTCATGGGTCTGGAAATCTATGGGGGCACTGCTATGCCTGACCCCTGGGCAGAAACACATCTCAGTGCACGTTGTTGAAGGAGCATCTCCAGTATGTCTCTTTGCAAGAGAACACATGCAGATGAGCACACAGTAGCTGAGACAGCGCAGTCTCCTCTCGGCACCTGGAGCTAGAGCTCTGCTGACAGCTTAGGGGGCTGGCACATGTGGGACACACATGTATGTACTGCTTTACTCCTTCCCGTCTCTACATTACTTTCCAATTTAAAGCATGTACTTGTGTACCTCCATGCTTCCATCATAGACTGCAGATGACATCTCTCCTTATCTCTGACATGACTGAGCATTTTGGAGGTAGATATTAAACAGAAAAGCCTAGGATATTTTACTTTCATTGATATTCCTGAGATGGGTTGCAGTTTCTGTGATATAGATAGACAGAGATAGATAGATAGATAGATAGATAGATAGATAGATAGATAGATAGTTCATCAGTTAATCTCTCTCTCTCTCTCGTCATAATGTTTTCTATAGATAGCCTTTGAAGGTGACTTGACTTGAAAGATGTGGTCATGTCATCCCTGAGATTTACTTAATAATCCTCCTGCACCATGGAGGAGGATTAAGGATGGCTGGAGAGGTGGTCAAGGATAGAGTAGTTCAAGAAGGAATTTAGAGTAAAAGGTCAGGGATAGGCTGATGGATTAAGGTTGAGTGTGAGCAAAGAATGGGGGTTACAGTGAATTATGCTGGTGGGCTTTGTATGCTGATGTTCTATTGTCTTACCCCGAGGAAGGAAACTAGATGCCTCTGTGGGGGTTGCAGCCTGCCTAGAGAAATGTAGGTCAATGTGTGTATTGACTTTTCCGTGGTCCATGTGGGTTCCATGTGCATGCACAGAATGTTCCATATTTTGGTTGTATTTTCTCTGTGTGTGTGCACGTGTGTGCGTGTGTGAATTTACACATTTGGTCTGTTGTTCTTTGATCCTTAAACTTACGTTTGAGCTTTTATTATGCACATATTTCCATGATAAATTCTTACCAGACTTTTCCAACATACTCAGTCGTCAGATGGACACACATTTCCCAAGTCGCAAGACCATCTCAAAGAAACATAGCCAGAAATGGTATTCCCTACTAAAATCCACTTTCACCAAGATGGTGGCTTTGAATGTCAAGTATATAGGAAGGGAAAGATTTCTTAACAGGAGGCCATGGCATTGGACCCAAGAAGAAGCAGATGTTATTAAGGAAAGGGCCAGTGGCAAGACCTAGGAGGAAAACGTAAAAGGGAACAGACTGATAAATGGATGAGTCATCAGAAGATCAACTAAACAGTTGGATAAACAAATCACCAATCACAAGAGCCTCCTGCACCTGACTATGCATCCAACCTGTTAAATGCAGATTCCCAGGGCCCACTCTGGACCTTCTGCTCATAGTCTTCTGGGTTGGACTCAAGAATCTGTACTGGAGGTAGATAGCTGTACAAAGCTACCTACATCCTCAGGGGCTTTGTAAAGCCAGCCTGGAATTATCACAGGATGAGTCTTTAGGTAATTAGGCCAATTAGAGCCTTCTAAGTGTAGTTTGAGGCTCCTCCCCACCCCACCACAATGCTCTTCATCAGATACAAGGGCAAGAAACACTGCCTCTATTACCAGCCATGACTTGGATCTGATTCGTGATCTTTGAGGACTCTGGCTGGGTTTCATTTTCTAGGGCTGGAGCTTTCAGGGGAGGGCATTATCCTCTGTCTGTTTGTCTTTCTTCTCTTTTATGTCTTTCTGGCTAGGTAACACAGAGCTACAGCCTCGCCTCTTAGAAACTGTTCCCCGCCTCTACATGTCTAGTGTCAGTTTGCAGCTGAGGCAATACAAGGTGAAGGAGAGCTGGATTCAAGGTTGACTTTGGCCTGAGGCTGTTTAGACTGCAAGCTTTAGAAAAGAAGCCGTTCACAGTGGTATGACCCAGCCCTGGTGACTCTTAAGCCCTGCCGTGGGATTTGTTACCAAAGCCTCAACTAATAACACAATGCTATTTTGCTTCCCATTCATCTGGCATTGTAATGACACTCTTTTGGGAAGGAGCAACTATCAGGATTTGGTATTTCTGGTTCCTTGTCCAGAATATTTGCTAAATTTATCTTCAGTTCTACAAAAATTTCTAATGTAAATATCCAATAACTAGAGGGAAGAGGGAAGCAACATTTACTTGAAGACCTACTATGTGTCACTACTTTATAACCATCGTCTCCTCTGATCCTCCCAATAACCACATAAGGTTGGCATTTTAGCTCCTTTTTATAGAGATGGAATCTAAAAGAACAGTGACTTTCCTTTCTTGGAAGGTTGATAAATGGCAGGGGAAGGATTCCAGCTGAGGTCTGGGTCTTCTGAGTATATATTCTTTCCTGGACACAACCCGTCTTCTTGAGGCCAGCTTAGTCCTGGCAGCCTTAACTTGGCACCCTACAGAGCAGGAAGGGAGATGAATAAAGGAAAAGAGTTGTGTGTTATCTTAAATATTACTGTGGTTTTTACAACACCTTTAAAGAAGAATCATTCTCAGTCCCCTAACTCACCAGTGTCTGGAAATGGAATTAACCAGACCACAAACTGAGTCATGTACTCTGGCCCTTGAGGAATTTTTGCGAGGGTGGAACAATGAGAGTATTTTGGGTTTTCATCGGGTGTTGTACCTAACACTACAATGTCACCTGCTATTGACACAATGTCTTCTTGTCATGAATTGGGAAACATAATTGTTGTGGATTGGCAGTTTGGGTGAGAACTAGGAGGAGCTTGGGATTGTGGCCCTGGCAGGGGTTTTGCTGGAGAGGGTGTTGGGAAACAGGGAAACCACAGTGCAGTTATGAGTGTTTCCAAGTTCAAACGCTACTACTATATTATTGCTTTTCTATTCTTCCTACTCCAAGTCACTCCCAGGATTTCAATTTTTCCCTTCACCTGTTAGATGGGTTGTTGATAAGTTTTGCAGAAAAGAGTTAGGAGCCTCAAGCTGAGGTAGAGCCTTTTCCTTGTAAGTGGGGTGGGAAGAGGTGGAATCTTCTTGTCTTTGAAGGTGTGGCTTTGGAAACCTTCACAAAGATCTCCAGTCCTTGAGATAGAAGTCATGTGAAGCCATTTTAGTGGAAGATTAAGAACCTGGGTCCCAGAACTTTCTATGATAATTTGAATGTTCTGTATCTGCACCCTTTAGTGTGGTTGCTACCAGACTAATACTGCTATTTGAGCACTTGAAATGTGGCCAGTGGGACTAGGGAATTGGATTTTAAATTTTAAGTATAGATGCTCCTTGGCTTACAATGAAGTTACATCCCAATAAAACAATTATAAGTTGAAAATATCCTATGAGTCAAAAATGCATTTGATGCACCCGACCTACCAAACAGCATAGCTTAGCCTAACCTACTTTAAACATGTTCAGAATACTTACATTAGCCTACAGTTGGGCAATATTCTAACGCAAAGCCTATTTTATAATAAAGCATTGAATAATGGAATTTGTTGAATACTACACTAAAAGTGAAAAACAAAAGGATAGTATGGTATTCAAAGTATGGTTTCTACTGAATGTATATCACTTTCATATTATCGTAAAGTCAACAAATCTTAAGTCAAACCATTGTAAGACAGAGACCATCTGTACTGTACTTCAAAATTAAAGAGTCGCATGTGCCTAGTGGCTTCTGTATTAGACAGCACAACCCTAGAGTTTGTCAATTTCAAGAGTCCTGACTCTACCACTTTGTAACTGTGGTTTTCCTAAGGTATTAGGAAAGCTGTGTCACCATTATGAGCCACAGTTTCCTCATCAGTAAAAGAGGATGAAAATGGTACTTACCTCTAATGTCAATGTGAAGATTAAACATGTTAATGTATTGAAGTGCTTAGCGTGATGCCTGGCACTGAAGCTTTCAATGTTAGGGAACAAAATCTGAGAAAGGAAGGAGACTAAGAGGGTGGAGATATAAATGGCTCTTGGTTGTCTACTCAGTAGCCATTCCGTCCTTTCTGCCTTAGAAATAGAGCTATGATGTTTTCCATGAAGTACTTGGTCAGTCATGCACCTCACAAGAAGACGAGTCTCTCCTCAGCTCCCGTTTCACAAGAAGGTGGGCCCCTGAATCATGTCTGGTCCAAGCCAGGCACAATGGCTCCTTTCTGCCTTCCAGCTCTGAAATCATGCTAAAAACTACTTAACTATAATGTCTCACAGTCTTTCCTGCTCCTTGAAAGTCTCCAGAATAGTGCATTAACTATCCACCAGTTACCTGCCCTGGAAAGCCAAAACAGGGATGATGTTTTGAGGTCAAAGAGGAAAATTGATTTCCGTCTATCTGGTATTTCTTTCCGTGCTTGAATTCTGGTTCTACTTCTCCAGATCCTTCATCTTTTGCCTCCTAATGTTTCCCTTCATTTCCCACCAGCTGACAATAGTCGAAGTCCTTGTGCTTGGATGCCTTATGACCTTGGGACTTCTTGGTTGCCGGGCTACTGGTCTTGATGACTGGAAGCGGCTCACGTGTTGCTAGGTTATTGGAGGTAGCCAATGGCCAGACAGACTTCTTTGTGCCTTTTGCCTCGTGGAGGTGCAGGCTTTGAGGACAGGAAAAGGCTTTTAAATGGCCAAAGCATGACTGAGTCTTTACTCATTAAGGCGTGATATACTCAAGTTCAGCTAAGCTTGATGGGGCTACAAAGACAGGATGAAAGATAGACAAAATCGTAAGTTTTCTGTTATGAGTTTATTAGATCTTGGGAGTGGAGATAATATGTGTATGTGAATGGAGAAGTGAGAATTTCTGAGAAAATATGATTTCTTGAGACCTGTTTCCTTTGTGATTGTTTACGAGTTTGTTTACTTTATATCTCACAACAACCGTTGTTCTCTACACAGGCCAAAGGCTTATAAATATTCGGGAGTTGACACTCATTTTAGTATACAAGTCATCAGCCTTTAGACCGACAAAATTGTTAATGGTATCCTGCTCCCAACTCATCTCCTTGTCACACTGCAGACATGAAAATTGAATCCACAACTCCAGACTTCCATGTTAGTATTTTCTTCCAATGAAATCTTTTTTGTTTTGTTTTGTTTTTGAGACAGAATGTCACTCTGTTATTCAGGCCAGAGTGTAGTGGCATGATCATGGTTCAGGGCTCACAGCTGTCTGCAACCTTGACCTCCTGGGTCTGAGGAATCCTCCCACCTCAGCCTCCCGGGTAGCTGGGAAGCTGGCAATACAGGTGCATACCAGCATGCCTGGCTAATTTTGTGTTTTTTCTGTAGAGATAAGGTTTTGCCATGTTGCCCAGGCTGGTCTTGAACTCCTGGGGCTCAAATGATTTGCCCACCTCAGTCTCTCAAAGTGCTGGGATTACAGGTGTGAGCCACTATGGCTGGCTTTTATTTTTATTTTTATTTTTTTTATTTTCTTATTTGGAGTCAGGGTTCTTGCTATGTTGCCCAGGGTGACCTCAACCTCCTGGGCTCAAATGATCCTCCTGCCTCAGCCTTCTGAGTATCTGGGATTACAGCTGCAGTCCACCACACCTGGCTCCTCTGAGATCTTTTGGCCTGCGCTCAGCCACTTCTTACTTTCATCCTTCCTCCCCAGGAAGCCTTCCCTGACTTCACTCTTCCTGTCTGAGTTAGGGCCCTCCCTCCATGTTCCTATGTGTTTTGTTATCTCACAATACCAGCCATTGTACGGTACTTAAGTGCTTACTTCTCCATTACCCTGATTTTTAACGTGAGTATAGAAGTTACTTTGGTTTACCATTGCCAGTGGCATATTGATAAATGTTTACCAACTAGTTCTCTCTTAAGAGAGGTGAATAAAAAAGACCATGATTTATAATGTCTGCCCATTTCTGTGGTGTAAATACTGCTACCACTGTGACCACGTTCAAACTACCAATGTAATAGCACTGAACACAAATTTGGGGAGAGATGTGTAGGAACACAGTGTTACTCTGTATTTCTATTATGCGGATATAATAGAGGAAAATAACTAATAGAAAAGTGTATAAAATGATCAGAAAGTGCTGATTTTTGAGAAATAATTATTACATTTGTCTTTAATATACTTTATTTCAATGTAAGTATATATAATTTAAATTTTACCAATGGTGATGATAAACAACTGGCTTATATATTTCCTGAATATGGAACGATTGACTCTTGTGAGACTTTCAAGCTGGCCCCAGTGCACCCCTGGACATTTGTAATTCAGAATATCCATCATACAGCAAGTACTAGTAGCATGCTTTTTTTTTTTTTTAAATTTAACTCCTGTTTCCTCCTTCTTCCACCTCCCCATACCCAGACAAAAGTCAGATTTGGTGCAGAAATTTTATACATATATGAATTATAAGTTTGGACTGGTGAGACCATTCTAGTTGTTACAATTTTGAAATATTATCATATCACCTAGTAGGCAACTATTTCCTTGATTTCCTTAAGTGTCCTCCTCTACCCAGTGGCTACCTCAGCACCTCCATTATGACTTCCAGACCATACAGTGACACATTAATTTGTTGGGTTAATCCCTGACACTTCAGTTACTCTTGAGTGTCTCTGCCTGATTTGACTCCCCAAAGAAAGCGCTATGTTGACTGTCTCATTATCTCTTGTTGCATAACAAATCTCCCCTACTTTAGTGGCTCAAAACAACATGTACTTATTATCTCAGTTCCTGTGGGTTAGGAATTTGGGCAGGGCTTAGCTCAGTAATCTATCTTAAGGTTTCTCACAAGGCTCCAATCAAGGTGTCATCTAAGGCCAGGGTCTTATCTAAAAGCTCAACTGGGGAAAGGTCTGCTTTCAAGCCCATGTGATGGTGGGAAGACCCAGTTCCTTGTGAGTTATAAGGCTGAGGGTCTCAGTTCCTCACCAGCTGTTGGCTGGAGGCTATCTTCAGCTCCTGGCCACATGGACCTCTTAAATTGTCATCTTGTTGTATCAAAAAATGCAAACTGAGAAGGTGTGCACATTAAGAGTTGGCCAGTGTGACTACAGTCCCAACTTACTGTAATCTAATCATGGAACTGACATCCCTTCAACAAAGTTGCATTCTGTTAGAAACATTTTACTCAAGGGAAGAGGGTTATACAATATTGTGAATACCAGGAGGTTGGGATAACTGGGATAATCTTAGAAGTCTATCAACTGCAGTTGTCAAATATTTTGAACATTACTCGCATGTCTTGCATGCCACACTCTATGTGGGCAGACATTAGGTTTTGTGTATGACCATGTTTGCAGTTGTCAGTACTTGACACGTAGTAGGTACTCCACAATATTGCTTCCCTTCCTTTGTTTCCATTGTTCTGTCTTTTCTCATTCTTTCATTCCATTTTAATAGTAAATTCAGTGTAGAGCCAAATACCTCTGCATGAAATGTACTTTCCTGAGTCAACCAGAATCAACTTTAGAGTCATCTCAGATTCTGTGGTATCCTTGCTGCTGCTGCTCTTTCAATTGACAGAGTAAAGCAAGAGTTGATTGTAAGAAGGATTTGCCATCCCCCCCACCCATCACCAGGTCCCTGGGACTGTAATTCACTGAAATACCCCACAGCACAGTCAGTGAACTTCTCCCAAACACTTAACTCATGCCCAGAGTAATTTACTTACCCAGTACCTGGTTCCCTAAATACTCCTATAACAGAGATGTAATTTCTCATAAAGAGTTAGGTGGAAGGGACCCCAATGTAAAAACCTCGATGATCCAGGAACATGTATTTCCCATCACACCTTTTCACTAAATCTCTCTATTTGTGTATTAAAATAAAACAGCCTTGAATACCTATTAAATAGTACAAGAGATCATAACCTAATATTGCAACACAATTTCTCCTAGTACCTTGGGGGGAAATAATTCATTATTATTTTTCTATATAACTCATAAAATGGGGAAATGATTTAATACACAGAGTAGAACTAAATTGTTTCCAAAGTGGCCAATTTTCACGATGTTTAAAACGATACTGCATTCCCTAGCATGGTTCCAATATCCTTTGACACTTTGGAAAGATTCTGGGGAATGTCACCAAGTGTGGATTGGGCTCTGGCCTCTCCGTGTTTCTCTGTAGAGTTTCCGATGCATCTGGGCCCAGGAGAAAATTGTCAAGCCACCACCTGGATTCATGCCGCAAACACATACTCTGGTGGTTTCGCGACCTCTAATTGTCTGTCCAGGAAATCGTCTCGCCTCAACTCAGGTCCTGAATTTCACTAAAACCCTTTCAAAGTCACAAATGTTAAACTTGGTTTTGTTTAGCATTTTGAGCCAATTTCTGAGAGCTCTTAGGGGAATAAAAATGACATATATAAAATTCCTAGCATGTAGCAGTGAGTGACACATACTACTTTCTAAGTGCCTGTTTCAAATGTTTTTACACATGATAGTTCATTTTGACCTTACACTAACCTTGTGAGGTACGGATGATTGCTGTCCCCATTTTACAGATGAGCAAACTGAAACAAATAGGCTTGGTCTCCCAGTCCATGCTGTAAGCCATGATGCAGCATTACTTCTATAGAAGACCATCAAAGATCAGTAGTAATTTTTTTTTTTTAAACAGGGTCTCTCCTATTGCTGAGGCTGGAATGCAGTGGTGTGATCTCGGTTCACTGCAACCTCTGCCTCCTGGGCTCAGGCAATTCTCCTGTCTCAGCCTTCTGAGTAGCTGGGACTGCAGACACACACCACCACATCTGGCTAATTTTTGTTTCTGTTTTTGTAGAGACAGGGTTTTGCCATGTTGACCAACTGGTCCTAAACTCCTGAACTCAAGCGATCCTACCACCTTGGCCTCCCAAAGTGCTGGGATTACAGGAGTGAGCCACTGCGCTGGGTCGGTAGTAAATTCTTTTTTTTTTTTTTTTTTTTTTTTTTTTTGAGACGGAGTCTCGCTCTGTCGCCCAGGCTGGAGTGCAGTGGCCGGATCTCAGCTCACTGCAAGCTCAGCCTCCCGAGTAGCTGGGACTACAGGCGCCCGCCACCTCGCCCGGCTAGTTTTCTGTATTTTTAGTAGAGACGGGGTTTCACCATGTTAGCCAGGATGGTCTCGATCTCCTGACCTTGTGATCCGCCCGTCTCGGCCTCCCAAAGTGCTGGGATTACAGGCTTGAGCCACCGCGCCCGGCGTAAATTCTTATTATCTGGATATTCCTTAAGAGTATGGTAAACTCATCAAAGAGACAACCAGGATTATTTCCACAGATTCACTCTGGACTTGTAATTTTTACACTGGATTTTCCACTGTGTTAGATCTATAAGCTGCTGAATTAAAAAGAAAAGAAAAGAAAAGAGCAGAAAAGAAAAAAACCTTCATGGTAATATAAGTTTGGAAAACTCTCAGAATTTTGGACCAAAGACTCTGAGAAGATTTGCAGAAAAAGAATTTGTTTAATTTTATTTAAAGAAATGATTCTCATACTTAGTTGAATGTAGAGTAATTTTGTTTGGCATATTATATATGGCCTCCCCTTCCTGTGGACGGGGATTCCACAGATACACTCTGAGAAATCCTGCTCCATCTAGGTGGTTAGAGGATCAAGCCTCTCCCGGGAAAGCAGTAGACTCTCACTCCTCCAGGGTCTTGCAGAATGGGGATGGACTTTCTCAGCACTAGGATATCCCAAGACTACATTAAGGTTCCTAAAACAACAGTAGTAAATGTAAGCTTCTGGGGAACTTTGCAAGTGCCACCAACTATGTCTGGGGCTTTCTGCATCTTAGCCCCTGGTCCTCAGCTGAATGGGAAGACACCAGGTATTTTCCATGTGTCCTCTTGCCTGTGGATGTCTTTTCTGATGATGTCTCCAGTAGTGACTTTTGGAGAGAGGTTGTGGGTAGATTGAGCCCCACAGATTTCCTGCTTTTGGGAGCAGAGTTGACAGAAAACCTCAGAGTAGTTGCCTGTTTGGACCCTCTACTGCATTCCTGCTGAGATACTGTGTCTCCTGAACTGCGTGCAGCCAGTGACTAAGCCTGGGGACGGGATATAATCTCAGGCCATGCCTGCAGGCTGTAGGTTTCTCTAACAGAGGGTGTTAGCTTGAGGTCTACCCATTAGCCTGGACAAGACTTGGGAGTGCACGGTGGTCTAAGGCTCTTCCCTCCCAGTCTTTCCTTCCCCTTCTCCTTTCGGAGGTGTCAGGCCTGCACTGTGGTCTGAAGGGTCTCCCTGCCTACTCTTGCTTTTTCTTCTTAATCCTTCATGGATGTTTCCCTCAATTAACTGCTTGCACATCTAACCCTGCTTTGGAGTCTACTTCTCAGAGGATCCTAAGACAGAAGCCAAAACATCCATGCCTTCTGCTGGCATCTGAGAGCTAGATGGCCATGTTCCAGGTTCAGATCCTGCTTTTGTGGCCTAGAGCAGGAGTCTGCCAATGATAGCCCATGGGCCAAGTCTGGCCTTGCTGTCTATTTTTGCAAATAAAATTTTATCAAAACACAGCCAGGCCCTTTCATTTATCTATTGTCTATAGGGGTTCTCGTGCTACAGGGGCAGAGTTGAAGAGTCACAGCAGAGATCATATGGCCTTCAAAGACGAAAATATTATATCTCTTCACTGACTGTTAACAAATAATGTTTATTATCACCTGAAAACACCCCAAGATCAACACATCTGGTTCTTTCAATAGAGTCTGGGTAAATAACCTGTCATTTACCCTTAGTTTCCATCTATTTCTTTAAGAAGTAAGGAAACTGAGAAGCAGATATTAGAGTTCATTTGACAGATCGTTACTGAGTATACTTAATTCTTTTCAAGGCACTGGGACAAGCATTCTCATTTGTTCAATGTATGTTTACTGAGTACCTACTAAATACTAGTTGTTATGGTAGAAGCCAGATTGGATACATTCATTCATTCCTTTTAACAATAATTTACAGAGCCCTGACTTTGTGCCACACTAGGCAGGGGAGACATAGACGAGGATCTCATGTGGTCTCTGAGGAGCATCTCTGTTGGGGGCAGATGCTGTTGTTGAGCTGCTCACCACTTTTTTCTTTATTTTTCCCAAACAACACCCCCAATTTATTCAAGGGACATTGAGCCAAGCCCCAGAGAATGGTCACAATTGATCTAGGTCAACATCAGCAAACCCCTTTTCCTTGGCTAACGATTGGTCCAGAATAGACAATTGGTTCAAAGTTGGCCAGTGAGATATAAGCAGCATCCTGATACAGGTTTGCAGCAAAGATTTCCTTCCATAATTAAAGATGTCTATAAGGACAGAACCCTTTTCCACCAGTCCCATTTCTCCCTACTTTGAGTTCTATCTTCTGAGGGCTTGCTGTCAACAGAGGCAGCAGCCACTTTGTGACCATGAGGGGAGGGCCAGGAGAATAGAGAGGTTGTCCAGATCCCTGCCATCACCAGCCAGCCCCAAAACTCCAGAGTTGCCTAAGACAAGATTCTTGCTATGTGAGAAAAGCAATCTTCCATTCATTTGGGGCACCATCAGCTGGACCTTCTCTTCCTTGACTCTCAAAGTACCCTCAGTGATGCTCTCTCCCCGAGAACATATTTCTGTTTTTTAGTTTTATTGTTTTAGAGATGGAGTCTTGCTCTGTTGCCCAGGCTGTAGTGTCATGGTGTGATCTTGACTCCCTGCAACCTCCGCCTCCCAGGTTCAAGTGATTCTCTTGCCTTAGCCTCCTAAGTAGCTGGGATTACAGGTGCGTGCCATCATGCCCAACTAAGTTTTTGTATTTCTAATAGAGATGGGGTTTCACCAGGTTGGCCAGGCTGTTCTCAAACTCCTGACCTCAGGTGATCTGCCCACCTCAGCCTCCCAAAGTGCTGGGATAACAGGTGTGAGCTACTGCGCCTGGCCTCCAAAACGTTTTCATTCAAATCCCAGTGGCCAACCAAGTCTACCCCAACCTCACCATTCCCAAGAGAAGCTGTCCCTGAGATAAGTTTTCTGAGATGTGACCTTATTTTCTCTCTACCTTTTTCTCTCTCTATGTGCTCATTCTTGTCTTGAAGAATATTCCTTTGTGGGCCAAACCTAGACCTAATAATCAAGAATATTAAAGGCAGACCAGGGCGTGGTGGCTCATGCCTGTAATCCCAGCACTTTGGGAGGCCAAGGCGGGTAGATCACCTGAGGTTGGGAGTTCAAGACCAGCCTGACCGATATGGAGAAACCTTGTCTCTACTAAAAATACAAAATTAGTTGGGTGTGGTGGTGGGCGCCTATAATCCCAGCTACTGGGGAGGCTGAGGCAGGAGAATAGCTTGAACGCGTCAACCAGGGAGGCAGAGGTTGCGGTGAGCTGAGATTGTGCCATTGCACTCCAGCCTGAGCAACAAGAGAGAAATTCCATCTCAAAATATATATCTATATAATTAAATAAAAATTATATCTATATAATTAAATAAAAATTATATCTATATAATTAAATAAAAATTATATATATATAATTAAATAAAAATTATATATATAATTAAATAAAAATTATATATATATATAATTAAATAAAAATTATATATATATAATTAAATAAAAATTATATATATATATATGGCAGACCAACCCAGTAGTCTACAACCTTGGGAGGCTTCAAAAGGAGAGAAATCTGTTTCTCATTTGCACCTGGGCACTTCCTTTTGTAGTCGTCAAAAGGAACTGGGGTGGTGGAACTGTTGCAAGGAAACCTACCCAGCACAAGCCACTCACAGCACAATACAGACCTTTCAGAGACAAGACAGGGTGGAACATGAAAGAAACTTCACATCCCTGGGACCATTGGCTATGGTGGGCACGAGGAGAAAGATGGGAATTGGATAACAGAAGTGATGCATTCTGGGGTCTAGAGGAGCAAGACGCAATATATTCGACTCAGTCACCCTTTTCACAAATCACATTACTCAGAGCCACAAGGAAATAACTGATGTGTAGAGATGCTTTAATTTTACTCTGTGTTTTACAACATTTACAACAACCTAATGAGGGCACTATTACACTCACTGTTTTGCAGATGGGGAAACAGGCTCAGAAAAGTGAGACGTTACTTGCTTGGTGCAGAGATGTGATTTGGATTGCTAGAGTTGCTGATACAAAGGGCCACGTGGACTCCATCTTTCCCTGTGTTTCCTCCTATGATTTCAAAGGCTTCCAGAGTTTTTCTCTTTCATCCTGTCACTTGAATCAGGAAGAAACTTGGATATTAAAATCACCTCCAAACAAAAGAGCTTACTGCTATAATAATGACAAAAAATGATAATAATAATATAGTTATTATTTATTGAGTGCTTAACATGTACCAAACACTGTGCTCAATTTTTTTCTTGCATTCTCTGACTTAATTCTCATACCAGCCCAAGAAAGTGACAATAACATTTTACATGAGAAAACTGAGATTTGGAGAGATTAAGGGACTTACCCAAGGTCCCAGGACTTGTAAATGCCAGAGCTAGGACTGCCCCAGGTGTATCTGATGCTGGATACACATCCCTGGGACCATTGGCTGTGGTGGGGATGGGATGAGGGTGAGGATGGGAATTGGGTATGAGAAATGATGAGTTTTGGGGTCTGGAGGGGCAAGAGGCAATACAGGTTACTCAGTTACCCTTTTAACATAGCCAGGACCTGTTAACTTCACTGGATACTTACTGCCTCTCTAAAGAATACCTCACATTTGTCTCCATCTCTCATCATAACATTTAGCCACCTTTTGATGATCTGTTCTATCTTCTACTTCACATCTCTCCTGCTGATGTTCATGCCAAGGTTCACTTATTTTGCCCTCAATATAGATGCCAAATGGGCATGTGTTTGTGTGGACATCTACCCATTCTATTTTTTGGCTGCTCTGTGTTTGGCATGCGTTGGGGGTATTAGAAATAGGAGTTGGAGGAAGCAGAGGCCTCTGGGGATTGAAGAAGGGGATGTTATTAACTACAGGCTTTTCTAGGGGAGCCCGTGTTAACTATTATAAGCCAGCAGGTCAAGTGCTCTAAGACAGCCACATCTGGTCAGCAGCTCAGCTCACTGCTTGCAATTTGTGGCTGGAGCTTTTTACCCATCTTACATGGAAAAGCAATATGATCGCCGAATAGAGTTTTAAAGGACAAATGACAGAACAGCTCACGTAGCTGTGACAAACAGAGGCACACCCTTTGTGTACACACTGGCAAGTGCACCAGGAGGGCTATTTAGCTCTTGCCTGATGGCTGCCTATCCTGCCGTCTAAGGGAAGAAGGGTCTGAATCAAGCTTGCAGCCTCCACATCCTTTTTCCTCCCTATGTGAGGCAGGGATTCATGGCTACAAATCAGGCTCTGGGGTCAGAAAAATCAGTGCTAGGATTCCAAATCTTTCCTTGTGCATTCTTGAAGAAGTACGTTTATGTCCCTGAGTCTTGGTTTAGTCAGTTGTGAGGTAACAATAGCAGTCTTCTTGCAGGATGTATGTGAAATTTGAATGAAGTCTCAGTGGTAAAGAAAAAAATGTTTGCACAATTTTGACACATAATAGGCACTCAGTTAATGATAGCAGTCCCGTGACTGTGACTATAAATTTTGGAGGAAGAAGATAGTTTTATTGGCATCCTTTGGAAACTCGCACTACTCATCCTAGTTCCAAAGACTGTTTTCTGCAAATGTGTGGAATTTTTAGTAAATGGGCATGTTCTGATTAGCAAAAAAAGTCATCTAATAGTAATTGTTAGCAAAGGTAGGCGTTACAAGAAATTTTTAAGAATAAAATGAAAAACCTATCCAATCTAACCATTTTCACAATGAACTCTTTGGTATGTGTCCTTCCTAGCTGTCCTTTAGTGCATGGGTTGGCAAACATTTTCTGTGGAGGGCCAGATAGAAATATTCTCTGCCTTACAACCATCTGCTCTCTGTTGTAAAGATTCAACTTTGCCATTAATAATGCATGGCCGTGTTCCAATAAAACTTGATTTTTGAACACTAAAATTTCAATTTCGTGTAATTTTCATATGTCGTGAAATATTATTCTTTTTTGATTCCCCCCTCAATCATTTACAAATATAGAAAAGCATTCTTAGCTCATAGGCTATTCAAGATAGTAAGCTGGATGATGCCTATAGATCATAGCCAATTCACAAGAACCTGCACCTAAATATTTGCAGGCCTTTACACATACATTGCACACTTAGATTTTAACAATATGTGTAGTTCCGAGTCCCTTTTTGTGACACTCGTGGACCTGGGCATTGTCCCGTGCCACCAAATCGATGAAAGCCTTATTTTTTAATGGCTGTTCCATATTTCAGTGTGTAAGTGTCCATGATATATTCTTTAACAATTTCCTTTAGTTTGCAGTATAGGTTGTTCCATTTACTTGGCTATTAGGGACAATGCTGTGGTGAAATTTAATCTATACCTTCTACATGAAAGAAAGATTCTTACAAGTTCCATAGAATTCTGACATTGTCTTCATCCCCAACCCAGAACAATCCTCATCCAGAGACTATGGGGAAAGAACTGTGCAGGTTGCATGTAGCTCTTTAGGGAACAGAATGAATTTTAGAGTAACTTTGGGATGTGTAGATGGAAACTTGGCTGACTCACGCCCCCTGCAACAAACATCTTGGACCTGAAACCCATCTTCTTCCCCCCATCCAATGTGACCTACATAAGCAGCCACTCCCAGATGCCATTATAGGAAATTCAGGTCCGTAGAGGTTGTTAATTTTGCCGAAGGTCACTCAGTAAGCTAGCGGTGACATTAGATTTAGAACTTACAACACCTTAGTTTCTAGGGTATGTTGGTCAAGTATCTTGAGCAGATACATTTTACTAATAGAAAAGGAACAACAATGATGCCCTTGTGTGTGTGTGCGCACACACGCTAACACGCGCACAGGAAAGAGAGAAAGAAAAATGTACTCTGGCCCATCCATTCTGTGCCAATTTCCCCTGTTGGGACTTAGCTTAATCCAACCTTTTGGCTTGTTCATCATATGCACCAATTTCTTCCTTTCCCGGAAACAAACCGAGGTGTCTCTTGAGCTCATGTACACTCCCACTTCCCTCACCTCCCCATTTAACATTTTCCATATGTGTATTAACCTAATGGGACGCCAGCTCCCTTGTTTCCCGAGATATCTGATGCCTGTGTAATGTTCTTGAGTGTTTAAACCTCAGCAGTATGAAAAGTCTTTCTCTTTTTCTTCTGCCCTTACATGAATGGGGGCATTTCTTTGGAATCTCATTTCCTTTGTGTGTGAGTCCCATTCCTTTATTATTACTGCACGTACCTGGCAAAAAACTTGTTTCTGGACCTCTGAAATCACTTTGTCCTTATCATTAAGAGTGAGGAAGACCCATGGAATTCCATGAAATTCTGATAATGGATCAGGGGCTGAGGAGTCCAATTACTTGGTCAGTTGTTTATGGCTAAAATAAACATTTGAGAGGGTTAACGGTTTGCAGATTGAAACACTGAGGCCCTGAGGGTTCACGTGGCTTGTCCAAGGTCACACAGCATTTTAGGAGCATAGAACAAGCATTCTGAGTCACCCAGATAAATCTAACTCTGGGCCATCCTTGCAATACAGCCAATGAGAAGAGAATGAAGACTCATCCTCAAATTTCTGGGATTAACATGAATAGCTGTAAGCCAGAACTTGACAATTCATCATCTCTTATCAGCTTGGTGCCTCTTGTCATGAGTAGCTTATGGGATGGGATACACACACACACACACACACGCACGCACACACACATCTATATATGTATATATGTGTGTATGCATATGCAGATGTGATATGGTTTGGCTGTGTCTACACCTCAATCTCATCTTGAATTGTAGCTCCCATAATCCCCACAAGTTGTGGGAGGGACCCAGTAGTAGGTAATTGAATCATGGGGGCGGGTTTTTTCATGCTGTTCTCATGATAGTAAGTCTCATGTAATCTAATGGTTTTATAAAGGGCAGTTCCCTTGCACACGCCCTCTTGCCTGCTGCCATGTAAGACATGTCTTTGCTCCTCCTTCATTTCTGCCATGATTGTGAGGCCTTCCCAGCCATGTGGAACTGTGAGTCCATTAAACTTCTTCTTCTTTATAAATTACCCACTCTCGGGTACATCTTTATTAGCAGAATGAGAATGGACTAATACAGTGTGTGTGTGTGCACAAATATATTAGATGTAAATATGCATCTCTGACACATATTTGTTTTAAAAAACAAGTAGAGTGAATTAAGTGGCTGGGCATGGTGGCTCACATCTGTAATCCCAGCACTTTGGGAGGCTGAGGTGGGTGGATCACTTGAGGTTGAGGGTTTGAGACCAGCCTGGCCAACATGGCAAAACCCTGTCTCTACTAAAAATAAAAAAATTAGTCGGGTGTGGTGGTGTGTGTCTGTAGTCTTAGCTACCAGGGGGGCTGAGGCAGGAGAATTGCTTAAACCTGGGAGGTGGAGGTTGCAGTGAGCCAAGATCATGCCACTGCACTCCAGCCTGGGCAACAGAGTGAGACTCAGTCTCAAAAAACCACAACAACAAAAAGAGTGAATTAAAATCAATGAGCAATTGAGAGTTGAATACATTAATATATTCGAAGGGCTCAAAATCTACAGAAACAGTTATAAGATTTTAAGGAAAAAAAACACTATTCTTACATTATTTATTAAATTAGGCAGGAGCAAATTAAATATTTACATTATGAAAAGTCTCACTTTTGTAGTCTTTAATAGGCATTAAAAGTTTTTTGAAAAATAACAATATTGATAATAAAGGTGGGAGCTCACTCTTGCTGAATCCTTACTCTGAGTCATTCAAAAAGCCTCATTGGTTCTTTCAACCCTGTCCAAGATTTTCTTTGCATGTGGCATCCTGTTACTGCATGAATGATCTGGAAATCCTCTAGATGGATCCATTCTTGCATGCTGTTCACCCATTCTTCCATTTTAATTCAACAAATACATACTGGCTGTTAGTATGTGCTAGTTATTGGACAAGATGGAATATAAGCTGTAGTTGCCATACTTCCCAACTTTCTGATCGAGTCTGGATTTAAAGTGGTCCGTCTTCTCCTTAGTCAAGCCAATGATCCCAGCTGGGGTTTAGAAAATGTGCTTAATATATTAGGTTGGTGCAAAAGTAATTATCATTACTTTTAATGGCTAAAACAGCAATTACTTTTACACCAGCCTTAGCTGGGGACATATGTCTCCATAGTAAAGGGAAGCTGTGGACTGGAATGTTGAAACCAATGACACACTTTATCATTTCTTGTTCTGCAGCTACCCTTAAGTTACTCCCCAAACAACAGTTTGTTGGGCCTTGGGACTTAGAAGTGACTTCCCTTTTACCCCCATTCCAAGGTGCAGGTCTTTGACCTTTCATTCCCGTGTTCTGTTCCCTGTGTTGTAGGCACTAAGAGAAGAGCAATGGACAAGTTCAGTCCTTGTGCTCATGGCAGTTACAGGCTGGTGGGGATGTTAGCCACGGCGCCAGTCATTACTGTCTGAGCTCCAAACTCGCCCTTTATGCTCTGCCCTGTAATGCTAAGGCCGGGACTCTGAAAATGTCATCTATGCTCTGCCAGAGGCCTCCTCTTGGGCTTTGCCAATGGAGAGCAATAGAGGGAGATTGAATGGCTTTGAAGATGTGAAGGGACTTGTGCTTTCCCGTCTACATGTGGCTCCTATGAGCACCGGGTTTCCTCCTCTACTCTATTCCCAGCAGCAGTGGTGCTTTCTCATATCAACAGGTAAATCCCATTGGCATTTTTCCCCAGTGATCTGCAATTTTTTCCAAGGGTGTTCCCCCTTGGAAACAATAGCACCAGCCAACAGTGCCCCTTCCTCAGAAATCAGGGATCCAGCCAATGGGAGCGCTTTTCTGAACTCAGAATTACTAGCCAAGTTTCAGTTTCTTGGGGCCCCTCCTTTACATTTCTAAGTTTTAATCATTCTGACATCTTCCCTCTAGTCCCTAATCCTAGGGCTGGTAGCAGCGTGTTTTAGTTGCTACCTTTGAGATAACCAGTTTCAACAAACAACTGCATGCCAGCCTGGGCAACAGAATGAGACTCCATCTGGGGAGGGGGGAGGGGATGGGGAAGAAGATAGAGACAGGATGAATTAGGTATTTTATGGGACTTAATATGTCTTAAGTTTCCTCGTTTTAACATGTAATCAGATTAAAATAAAAAACCATGAATGGAAAATTTTACATTTGCTTTTTAAGTCTTCAAAACCCAGTGAGTATTTCAAAACCCTGTAAGTCTTCAAAACCCAGTGAGTATTTCATACACACAGTATATCTGAATGGGGATTCGTCACACTTCCGGTGCTGAATGTGTCCAGTAGTTGCCGTGCTGGACTGCACCACACAGCTCTAAAGCCTGACCACCCAGGTTCACATTCCAGCTCTGCCACTCATAACCGTTTAACTTGGCTAAGTTTTTGAATCTCTGTTTCCTCATCTGTAAAGTGGAAATAACAATAGGGCCCGCTTTACAAGGCTGTAGAGAGCACTGAATAAGTTAATATGTTTAAAGAGCTCAAAACATACAGTATCAATTATCATAACTATTTAAAAACAACCATCATCGTGTCAAAGGTGTAGAATCACTTAGACAGGCCAGGCATGGTTGTAGGTACACCAGCCAGACATTTGTTGCTGGCATTTCTCAGCAAAAGACTTGGGGACTAGAAGAGAGGATAATTTTTAAAATGTGGTTTAGAATCCAGTATATGAGTTTACCCCAGACCCCGTAGGGTTCACGGGGTCTTAGAATAGTTATAAAGTCAAGAATCCACTTCTGCCTCTGTCTCAGCCCCTTTTTTTTTCCTTTGGCATTTCAGGGGACTCTGAAGCTCAAAAAATGGGAAAATCCTAATGAAAACATGAACATTTCTCATTTTGGAACTGGGACTTAGGAGGAAGCATTCTTGAGTCACATAAACATGGGGAAGGGTTATTCTGATCCAATCAAATGGAAACTGGCAATTAAATGATGAGGATGCTGCCAGTACACCCAGCTTAGGCCAAACCCAACTCGCTCCTGTGGTGCTGAAGACTGTCTCTTCCTTCAAAAGACCAGGCAGCCATGGCAATGATTTCCCTTCCTTTTAATCCAGGGATACACATACACGCCCCGAGCTTGGGCTTTGGGCTTTAATGAAAACATGGAATCCACTGGGAAAATAAACGCACTCTCCTTTTGACCCCATCTGGACTCCCTCCTCCCTCTACAGAGGTGATAATTACTGAAGGCTTAACACCTCTCCTGTATCTTTATATACCCAGTCCTGGGAGGGAAATAACAAGAATTCGTAAGCATTTTCCCTGGGGGAGAATACAAGGGGGTTAGGCAGGATGAAGGAAGTTCCTTGAGTTCTGATGGTGGGGCTAACTGGAAGGAGGTAGACAAGCATTGGTTGCCTGGAACAGGATGCGGGACAAAGCTTCTTCCCATGGCCATGAATTCCCACTGTGGGGGGGCGGGGGGTGCGGGGAAGCTCAGGTTTTAGCCTAGGTGAGGCTTTCCTATTTAACTGTCCAAAATGCATTCCTGTCAGTAGCTTCCTTTACTCTTAGAAGGAAAGTGGGACTTTTCGCCAGAACCAATAATGTCCAGAATCTGGTGCCTGGCTTTGGTGTGGGCACCTGCCCTGGAAACCTTTCCATTTTATGGGCCTCAGGGCCTTTGCACGTGCTGTTTGCTACATCTTGAGTCTGTTTTCTTTCCTTTCTCTCCACCTTTTACCTTTCTACCTTATTTTAGATCTCAGTTCAAATGTTACCTTTTTAGGAATGGAAATGACCTTAACATTTACCAATATGCACTAGTGGAATAAATTATGGTAAAAGCACACAATATAATGCAATGCAGTTCTTTTTCTTTTTTTTTCTTTTGTTTGAGACAGAGTCTCACTCTGTCACCTAGGCTGGAGTGCAGTGACACAATCTTGGCTTGTTGCAACCTCTGCTTCCCGGATTCAGGAAATTTTCCTGCCTCAGCCTCCCAAGTAGCTGAGATTACAGGTGTGCACCACCATGCACAGCTAAATTTTTTGTATTTTTACTAGAGGAAGGATTTCATCATATTGGCCAGGCTGGTCTTGAACTCCTGACCTCAGGTGATCTGCCCACCTCGGCCTCCCAAAGTGCTGGGATTACAGGCGTGAGCCACCATGCCCGGCCAATACAATGCCATTTTATAAAAGAATGAAGAAGCTCTTTCCTTAAGAATAAAGAATAGTCTTCAAGAAAATCTAATGTAAGAAAAGAAAAAAAAACGAAAGGCATAAATATTGTGTAGAACAGGCCACCATATGTGTAAAAACAGAAATATATATACATATATTTTTTTATATTAAAAACCTTGAGTGTGTATGTACCTGTGTGTGTAATTGGTAGTATGTACATAGATTATTTTTCTGGTAGCCTCTTAGAAAGAAACTGGGGACAGGGAATCCCTGGATATCCTTTTATATTTCCTGTCTATTTAGTGACAGAGCAGGACACAAAAATGCATGCCAAATATTATCCTATTTTTACATAAAATCATATACACACTTACACAGAATAGAACTGGACAAATATACAACAAAATATATGGATGTGGTGCAATTTCTGGGAGTCGCTTTTTCCTTCTTTTGTACTTTCTATTTTTTTTTCCCCCAATGAGCGTATTATTTTTGTGATTTGAAAACTAAATCATGACGTAGAAGCAGTGAGAGGCAATTCAGCCTCAAGGTTGAGGGCACAGATTCCAAGGCACACTGCTTCAGTTTGAATCCTGGTTTGTTGCTGTCTGTGTGACTTTGTAAAATGGATTAACCTCTCTGTGCCTCTGCTCCTTCATTGGTAAAAGAGATGTGATAATAACAGGATGTAGCTCCTAGGATTGTTGTGAGGATTAAATGGATTTGTATGTATGTGTGCATGTATATATGTGTTTGTAAAAATAAATACAACACATACATATAAATCCATTATTGCAATTTTTTTTTTTTTTTTTTTTTTTTTGAGACAGGGTCTCACTCTGTTGCTTAGGCTAGAATGCAGTGGCATGATCATAGCTCACTGTGACCTTGACCACCTAGGCTCCAGGGATCCTCCCACCTCAGTCTCCCACATAGCTGGGACTACAGGCATGCACCAACATGGCCGGCTAATTTTTAAATTTTTGTGTGGAGATGTGTTCTCTCCCTGTTGCCCAGGCTGGTCTAGAACTCCTGGCCTCAACCTATCCTCCCACCTCAGCCTCCCAAAATGCTGGGATTACAGGTGCGAGCCACTGCATCCTGCCTACTATAGCAGTTTCTGTTATTATTTTTATTTTTAATCAAAATATGCAAGATATTCCCTATTTTTAAATGTGCAAAATAATAAACTAAATTTGAAAATATGCATTATAACAGTTAAAAATTGCTATATGTACATCTAAAACAAAGCCACGACCTGGTCCTTTCTTCCCTGAGCTGGTCCATCGGCGGGAGTGTTCCCTCTCCAAAGCATGTAATCTTGACCGCTCTAGCATGGCGCTGTGGAAACCCTGGGGACAGATGCCGGCCTGCCACCAGACGCCCTGAACACCCCGAACACCCTGGAGCTGTGAAATGTCAGGTGCCAACAGCGAGTATTCTACATTCATCATCATGGCTGATATTTTTCGATCGGTTTCCGTGGTGAAGGAGAAGGAAGGCCCAGGACAAGTTCGCACTGGCGTCTTCCTTCAGAGCCCTGGCCCCTGCCTGGGTGGGTGCAGGCTGACTGGCTGACTTGGTATGACAACTGGCTGAGCAGCTTTGATTAATTAAATATTTCACTCCAAATTTGCAGAACAGCATCTCCTGGCAAGTCCAGCAAGCCTACGTAACGCCTGTAACGCTGGGCTCATTAGCCTAGCAGGTCATTGGCTTGGTGGGCTGTTGTCTGTTTAACTCTTAGATAGGCTGAAAAAATGTTGGTTTTAGAAAGGAAGGAAAAGGTTTAGGATTCAGCTGGCATGTCATTTTGCCTGGTACTAAGATTTCCTTCTAGCCTTCTTGAAACCCCAGTAACTTCCTGTGTGGGAGCCTTACTATGTGCTAAGTATGTCGGGAGACTTAACTTCTCATTTAATCTGATCAGTAAGAGGAATATTTAGGGCTTCTGTTGCAAGGGCTAGAAAACCCAGTTCTGGCTGGTTTGTGCCAAAAAGGCATAATTGAAGATTTTATAGTTGTCAACACTATTGGCTTCTGAAATTGAAAAATCCTGGGGTAAGGCAGCTTCAGGAACGACTGGATCCAGCACCCAGCTGTTGTCCTCGGTGTCTGACTGATTTCCTCTCTCCTGCGCTGGCCCCTTTCTCACACTGCATCTTTCTACAGGGACACAGGATGGTTGCCAGGACTTCAATCCTTATTTCTCCCTAGTTTTGTACTCCAGAAAAGCCAAGCAAGAGGTTCTTTCTCAGAAGCATTAGCAAAAGTCTCAGGATATCTCATGGCCTCTTGAAGACTCATGTGGCCATGCATATCGATTCATTCCCTTTTAGTGGTAGAAAAGTCAAGAATTCCTGAGACCACAGGATGCATTGTGCTAATCATGCTAATCAGCAGGGTTTCCTCACCCAAACCACAGGGGTGAAAATTGGGAAGGGAATTTTTTTCCCAGAGAAATTCAGAGTGCTGCTTTTTATTTATTTTTTCTTGTTACAAATATTTTTGAGACAGAGTCTCACTCTGTCACCCAGTGTGGAGTGCAATGGCACTCTCGTGGCTCACTGCAGCCTCAACTTCCTGGGCTCAAGCGATCCTCCCACCTCAGCCTCCCTAATCGCTGGGACTACAGATGCAGGCCATGATGCCTGGCTAATTTTTGTATTTATTTTTATTTTTATTTTTTGTAGAGATAGGGTCTTGCCATGTTGCCCAGGTTGGGTCTTGAATTCCTGGGCTCAAGTGATCTTCCTGCCTCGGCCTCCCAAAGTGCTAGGATTACAGATGTGAGCCACTACACCAGGCTGTGTTGCTTTTTAGAAGGGCGAATGGATGTTGAAAACCAACAGGTGTTTATAAGAGAGGAGTATTATTAAAATTCCTACTCTACAGTTGAGAAAACTAAGATATAGATATCTTACTTGTCCAAAATTATACTATGGGTACACGCTTTGAATTCAAGTTGGCCTTACTGCTGAGCCTGTCCTTTAACCGTGATCCTCTACTGGCCTCTCATCCTGCCCTTCCGTCCTGCCCTTCATGCCCATCTATTACACCATCTAATTGTCTTCCTCTTGTTTCACCACACCCTCATCTACAGACCTGGAAAATATAGATCCTTAGCTTTATACAAAGTTTATTTTTACACAGCGGAGAACCCCGCTAGGGAGAATTTATGTCAGGAATCACTTTCTTTCCAGATGAACTACATAGGCAGTCATTTGTAAATTCTGTGTTTGTGTTCATGTCATTGATATGATGAAGCATATAGTATATGCATAATGATAATGATGGCAATATTACTATCACTGTCATTGCTATGGCTACTGCTACTAGCTAAGAGTCATCTTAGCTAATGCCAGGCATGATGTTAAGCATGTCTGCATTTAATTCTCAAAACATTTTTGTAATCTAGCTACTACCATTATGCCTACTTTATATAATAGTTAAAAAAATCAGAGGATGGGTACAAAAAAATAGAAAGAATGAATTATACCTACTATTTGATAGCACAACAGGGTGACTATAGTCAAGAATAACTTAATTGTACATTTTTAAAAACTAAAAGAGCATAATTGAACTGTTTGTAACACAAAGGATAATTGCTTGAGGGGATGGAGACCCCATTCTCCCGGATGTGATTATTTCATTTTGCATGCCTGTATCAAAACATCTCATGTACCCCATAATATATACACCTACTATGTACCCACACAAATTACAAATTAAAAAATTCAAACAAACAATAAAACAGAATAAGCTCTGTGGCAGCTGTTTGTCAAAAGACAAAAGAATTGCCTTTATAATAAAGGACTTCCGAATGACAAATAAGAAGTCGTACATTGTACCACTTTAATAAATATTCTGTTAAAAGAAGAAAAGAAAAAACAAAGAAAGAAAAAACACAAGTACAGAGAGGTTAATCAACTTGCCCAAGGTCACACAGCGAGGAAGTGGCGGAGCTGGATTCAAACCCCGTCAGTCTGGTATTGCCTCTCATCACATTAAGCTTGTAGTTTCATTGGCATTGTGCTAAGTTTAGTGGGGGAAAGATTTACAGAAAAATAAAAATACATCTTCTTGCTGGTACTTGTGCTGTGAGGAGAGGCATCAAAGAATGACAAGTAGGCTCCGATTCACAGTTGCTTGGAGTGAGAATGATAGCTCAGAGTCCTCCACACTGGTGCATGAGTCCCTTGTATAGGGGAGCAGAATTCTTTTGGAAAAAATCCCCAAGGTGCCGTGACTGCCTCACTCTCAGCTAAGGGCCCTAGTCACCATTGTATGCCTGATAAGTCCAAACTCATTAGTTAACCTGTTTAGACCATGGTGGTTACCTTACCCAAGGTGGCCAATTAGAGGTTTCTCCCTGATAATTTAGAATAAAGAGAGAGGAAATAAAATACATACCCATTCACATGCATATCGATTCATTCCCTTTTAGTGGTAGAATAAGTAACCTGCAAACCTGGGCACAGTGGGATGCCTGCTATGCAGGTCGGAGAGGCAACTGGAGTCTGTTTGCAGTTAAAGAGAGAGAGGTGTAGCCAGCCTGTAGCCGCAGACAGAAACACGGGGTAAAGAAAAGGTCCCACCTGGGTCCCCAAGGATCTTTTTTCCTGTTCTATCCTGCCACAAGTTCAGCTACTTTCCAACCTAGCTATTTCGAGTATCTCCTACCTAAGAAACCTCCATCAGATTTCCGTCACTTAGAACCACACGAATCTAACCTACTCACCCGGCTTGATCTCAGATGCCCAATTTCCCTGCCAAAGGCTGGGTCAAGCCAACAGAGCCAGCGAATGTTCAGGAGGACCACATCCAGAGCAGGCCTTCCCTTGAACCCTGAGGCTCAGCTGAAACTGTGGTTTCAGACAGCAGCCGACAAGAACCCTTACTATCGGAGCCAGGTGAACCAACATGGAGTTCTTTCCCCACAAGGTCAGTGAAACCTGGCACAGTGATTTCCCTTTGTCAGCAGTCAAATTGATCATCTTCTCAGGCTGCCTGAGTAATGCCAATTCCCAAGCCTTAGATGTTTGCTATAGAAAGCTGTCTCTTCTCCTGGATGCCCTGGGGCCTTGTTAAACCTCTCTCTTCAGTGCAAGGAGTCAATGCCCAATCTCAGAAATGGCCCCATCTCACAATCCATCCAAGGGGGTGGGCACGATTAAAATCCCTGGTGTCACTGCTGGAGTCTCACTGTCTCTCTTTAGGGTTGATAGTTAAAAATTCATGGTTATTTTCAAAGAAGAAAAAATGCTTAAACTGCTTTCCTATTTGCAAACATTCCCTTTTTGATTCAAAATCAAACTTTTGTCTAGACAGGCAAGGGCTTTTTGCTGACATATCTTGCCAGTTCAGAAACCTTTAGGTTTTCCAAATGCAACATCCCCGCCCCTTGTAGGCGATGGGTCTCCAGCATCATAGTGCTTCCAAACACATTCTCTGAGCAGCTCAAAGCAGAGCTAACTGGATGGGGAGGCCCAAGATGAACACTAGCAGGTTCTTCCTTTGGCTCCATCATCTTCCTTAACAAATTATCTATACTGGCAGCTATACAGACTCATTAGCACAGTCTAGCTTATTTTCATGCTTGAAGCAGCTGATAAAAGACTCTTTATCACCCAATCGCTGCTGCTGTTTCTCTTTCTCCCTCTTCTTCTTCCTGTTTGTCTTCTCTTCTATTCCAAGTAATATGTGTTCACTTTAGAAAACGTAAATATTGGATAAGCATTAAGAAGAAAATAAATACCTCCTCCCATAATATTGTCCTTTTAAAAATTTTCTCTGAAGATATATACATATATCCTGTCTTAGTCTATTTTCTATAACTTAGTCTATTTGCTATAACTGAAACTACAGACTGGGTAATTTATAAAGAATAACAATTTGTTTAACTCATGATTCTAGAGACTGGGAAGTCCAAAAGCATGGTGCTAGCATCTGGTGAGGGCCTGCCTGCTGTGTCATGACATGGTAGAAGGCATCTCATGCTGAGACAGAATCAGCACGCTAGTTGAGATCTCTCTTTCTCTTATAAAGCCATCAGTCTCATCCTAGGGGCCCCACCTGATGACTTTATTTAATCCAAATTACCTCCTCAAAGGCCCCACCTCTAAACACATCAATGTATGAATTTAGGAATAAGTTTCCAACACATGAAATGTAAGGAAAACATTCAAGCCATTGCATACCCTATAGATGTCTATGTGACTATCTCAAAAATTATCCAAAAACTTTGCAACTTAATCAATTTTATTATCTCAGTTTCCATGGGTCAGGAATTTAAGAGCAGCTTATCAGAGCAGTAGTGGCTCAGGATCTCTCATGAAGTTACAGTTAGATGCTGTTGGGACTGTAGTCTCATCTGAAGGCTTGATTGGCTCTGGAGGATCTGCTTTCAAGTTTGGATACTCCTATGGCTGGGAAGTTGGTTCTAGGTGTTTGTAGGAGACCTCAGTTTCTCACCAGGATGAACTTTCTTTCCATAGGCTGCTTGAGTGCCCTTACAATATGGCAGCAGGCTTCCTTCAAAATGAGTGATCAAAGAGGAAGCAAAACAGAAGCAGCAATGACATTTTTTATTTAGACTTAAAGTCATACTCCTTCATGTGTACCATATTCTATTGATCACAGAGACCACCTCTGACATAGTGTGGGAATGTGGATGAAGACGACCCAAGGATTAGGAGGCAAGGATCCTTAGGGTCCATGCTGGTGGCTAGCTACCATTGTAAAAATATATGATATCCATAATTTTTAAACAAAATATAGTGCTGTAGTATATATAACAACTTTTCAGCCATGTGAGTGAGTCATCTGGAGCAGATCCTCCAGCCCCAGTCAAACCTGCAGATGAGACTGTGTCCTCAACAACATCTGACTGCAACTTCAGAAGAACTTCAGAGACAGAATTGCCCAGTCAGGACACTCTTGAGTTTCTTACCCATGGACACTGTGAGATAATACACTTATTGTTTTAAGGTGCTAAGTTTCTATGACTTGCTGTTTTCCAAATCAGTGTAGTGTGATCACCTCTTACTGCAAATAAATATAATTTTATAGCATCATTCTTATTGGGTCTCTAGGGAGGCAGTTGGAAATATGTGTTGTGTATAGGTGGGGGTGTTTTAGGTAGTGACACTAACTGGCAGACACTCTGGAATTGGGTAGGAGCCAGGTAAGAGAGCTGTGATAAACAACTATTTCTGCTCACCTATATTTCCAATTGTCTTCTTCTCTAGAGGATATGACGTGATCACATTTCCCCTATCATTTAAAATTAGTTATGACCATGTGACTTGCTTGGCCAGTGACATACGAGAAGTGATAGATGTAACTTTTAAGTGGAAGCACTTAATTGCCAGTGCACATCTCTACAGCTCTTTCTTCTCTTACCAGAGTGGTCATGGAAGCACATGTCTACAGGGTGCCTTTGTCAGCATAGGCCACTGAACAATGACAAGCAGACACTCCTCTTGAGGGTCTTACATGTAGCATGAACAAGGAAGAAACTTTTATGGTTTTGAGTCACTGACATTAGGGGTGTTTTTGTTATTGCAGTTTAACCTCATTCACCATGACTCATGATTAATACATAGTCCCAAGGCAGAAGGTCATCCAGGTCTCCTAAGAGTGGGTCCAAAACCCATCTGCTGTCAGACCTATTCTTCACCCTTCTCTTACTTGACTCTGTGTCTCAGGAGCTGGCCTCTGCAAGCTGCAGGTCCCAGCTTTTCCATCACTTTGTTTGCACTGATGGTACTCATGACATATTGGAGGGCAGGGGAGAGGGAATGCCCAGAGTATTTCCTCCCTTTCTGATATGGTTTGGGTGTGTCCCCACCAAATCTCATCTTGAATTATAGTTCCCATAATTGCCACCTGTCATGGGAGGGACCTGGTAGGAAGTAATTGAATCATGGGGGAAAGTCTTTCCCATGCTGTTCTCGTGGTAGTGAGTAAGTCTCATGAGATCTGCTGGTTTTATAAATGGGAGTTCCCCTGTACAAGCTCTCCTTGCCTGCCGCCATGTAAGATGTGCCTTTGCTTGTCCTTTGCCTTCTGCCATGATTGTGAGGCTTCCCCAGACATGTGGAACTGCGAGTCCATTAAAACTCTTTCCTTATAAATTACCCAGTCTTGGGTACGTCTTTATTCGGAGCATGAGAATAGACTAATACACCTTACTTTTTGTCTCAGGTCACTGCATCTTCTTCTTGTATTCAGCAGTCTCCACAAGACCCATTGTGGTTCCACTTCCCACCAGGAAACCCCAATTCTGGGCTTCAGTCACATCTCCTTTTCCTTCTGTCCCCCAGTCTCGGGGTGGCAAGAACTCCCTGCTTTGGTTAATATATGAGTTTCTCACCATCCCCTTTGGCCTCTCAGATTTTCCATCCCTTGGGTAATCCCTTCCCTGCATTAAAGTCCCTCAGTTTCACATACCCAGAGTGGTTTCTGTTTCCATGATAGGATGCGAACTGATATTGAGAGCTGACTCTGTTTCAGGGACTGTGGAAATACAGCAAAGAATAAGCCGGACCCAGGTCTGCTCCCATGAAAACTTACGTTCTGATGGAGCAGACAGGCTTATAACAGTGATTGCTCCATAAAAGGGTATTACAGAGCCCTGTACACCTGGGAGCTCTTACACAGTCCTGGGGATCAGGAAGGACTCCTTGAGTAAGTAGCATTTTTAAGCGGAGATCTGACATGCCTAACAAGAGTTAGGCACGAGAGAAGTTTTAGAATTCCCCAACCAGGAGGCAGTGGCCAGCCCAGCTGAACTTTTTGGAGCCCCTTTGCTGACTGCCATCAGGGGTGTAGCCGGCAGTGCTGGGTCTGGCTGTTCCCTGCTCCCCTGTGACCTAGCACCTCCACTCATTTTGCTTCCAGTGATCAATCAGTTGATTGCCAGTTGCACTCAGTCTGGTGTTTTGGATCCAGCAGCAGATGTTTCTGAGCACCAGTTGGTTCTGCAGTGAATATGGCTGTGATCCCAGGGAAAGCACAGCATAACCATGTTGGGTTCTTGGCTCCTTTGAGAAGATGGCCAGAGAACATGGGGATTCTGACGAGAATATCCATCCATCCACCTTCGATTTCCTCACACATGTTCTGAGCACCTGCTTGGAGCCCAGCACTCTACTAGGCATTGTGGTGGGAAATGGCCACACGATCAAGTAAAACATTCTCCCTTTTCTTGAGGAACCCATGGTCTCATGGGGGAGAAAGCAGTCACAGAGAAAACAATTGCAGTGTAAATTTCAAAGAGTACACAGGGAATGAAGAGGAGAGAGTGAATGACTACCAGGGTCATCAGAAAGAACAGGGTATTGAGGAATGAGTAGTAGTTTGCCAAGGGAAGGAAAATGAAGTATTCCAGGCAATGGAATAGCATATGCAAAGATATAGATCTGAGAATTTAAAAAATGCATTGTGGTGGTGTGCGCCTGTAATCCCAGCTACTCGGGAGGGTGAGGTAGGAGAATCGCTTGAACCCCGGAGGCTGAGGTTGCAGTGAGCCAAGATCGTGCCATTGCACTCCAGCCTGGGCAATAAGAGTGAAACTCCATCTTGACAAAACAAACAAACAAACAAAAAAACAAACAAAATATATTGGGTGTGTTATAGACAAAGATTTGTGAGCTGAAGTGTAGGGTGCTCAAAGTATAAGGCTCATAGCTAGGAATATATGAGGAAAATATGGAAGGATAGAATAGGGCCAGATCATGAATGACTTTGAATGGCAGACTTAAATATTTTTAGGAGATTAGAATGGGGAAGTGCTACAGCCTCACCTGTATTTTAGAAAGACCAATCTAACTGTTTTGTACAGGAAGGATTAATTCGTTTATTCGACAAGTATTTATTGAGTTCTTACTATGTGTCAGGCATTCTGCAAGCTGCTGGGAATAGCAGTGAACAAGACAAATAAGCACCCCACCATTCTTGAGCTTTCAGTTTAGTGTGGGAAATAGATAACAAACAAGAAAGCGAATACACACACACACACACACACACACAGTGGTACTAAATGCTATGAAGGAAAATGAACAGAGCAATGTGATAGTAACAGCTGGGTACTACTTAGATGTTCCAGAGCTGGCCTTGGATAATCTGGGGGTAGGGGGGTGTTCCATGAGGAAGTTGTTTCTTTGAGATACAGTTATTGTCCATGGAAGGAGATAAGATTGAATCTGAATGGAGGACAGATGAGAATTAATGTAAATGAATGTGAGTTATGTAGAAAAAAGGGGAGGTTTGGGAGACCTAGAGAAGGTGACATACTCAGGGTGGGACACATTGAGTTTAAGCTATTTATAACAGGGACACATCATGTCTTTACCTAAAGTTGGGTCATTTTTTTTCCTGGCCACACAAGTAGACTACATTTCCCAGCCTCTCTTGCAGTTAGGTAATAGCATGTAACTGAATTTTGTTCAGTGAAATATGGGTAAAAGTAGCATATACCCCTTCTAGGCCTGGCCTCTAAAACTCCCACATAATCTTCCGGGACTTCTCCTTGCTCACCTGCTAGCCAGATGCAGAAGATCCAGCAGAGGATTCTGATACCCTAGAGCAGATTTTTTCAACTGATATTGTGGGCAGATGATTCTTTATTACGGGAGACTGTTCTGTGTATTACAGGGTATTTAGCAGCATCCCTGAACTCTCCTAACTAAATGTCAGGTTGCCTCTGACTCCAGATAGCCAAAAGTATCTCTAGACATTGCCAAATGTTTCTGTGTGAGAATCACTGCCCTAGAAGATGGCAGAGCCATAATACAGAAGCTGCCTGGGGCCCTGAATGATTATGTGGAGCAGAGCTAGCCCTGCTGATTTGCACTAGTCTGTGACATGAATAAGAAATACATCTTTATTGTTATAAGCCAAAGAGATCTGGGTATTGTTTGTTACAGCAGCTTAACCTACCCTAATACATCATTCACATCTGGAGCTCATTTAGGTCTGGGCTATAGTTCCAGACTTTGGAATTATCCATCAAAGCTGAGAGAGAGCCTGGAATGACCAAGAGTGAGACGAGAAAGGCTTGAGACGTGAATGATCAGGAATAGAACATTTAAGATACAGACAGAGGAGGAGGAGGAATCCCCAAATAAGGCTGATGACAGGAGGTAAGGGGTCAACAAGCAGAGGGTGGTGCCATAGATGCTGATGGAGGAAAAATTGGAAACTCAGCAGGGAACATGGGTAACAGGAACTTATTCGAATTACTAGCTCTCAAGTGAATGTTAACTCAAACCTAGAGACTTAAGAATCTGGGAAACAAATAACAACCAGTGTGGAACATAGGCATAGAAGGCCAGGCAGCTGTTTTCCATCCTGGTACATGCCTTGACTCTGTAGGCAAATCACTCTTCTCTCTAACTGTTTAGAGAGCTTTGTTATGTTTTCCCGTTAAAGATCACCATTGCCAGCCTTGCAGGATAAATGAAGCAAAAATCTATGTAAGGCTTCAATCTGGCTTTCACTCCTTTACAGCCCAGCCCTGGCCCCCAAAGAAAGGTGTTATGTAAATAAAAAATACTGTCATTACAATGTGCTGGACAAGTGTTTGATAAGGATCAGAGGAAGGCTGGGGCCCCTAATGACCACTAGTGGTGAGGGAGGTATGATTCCATCCTTGTGTTTCAAGAAAAGTTTGTAAAGGAAGCCATGTGGCAGAGACTCACTGGGATGGTTTAAAAAATGAAGGAAATTCCCCATTTCCTGGTTGTAAGAAAATATGGGTGGAACAAGTCTTAAATGAGCTGATCATGGCTCTGACTTTGATGTTGGATGAATGACAATGATCTCCAAGGCAGGAACACAATGTAATGAACTTGCCTGGCTTTTCCATGAAAAACAAAATCACTGAAGGGGTCTTGTGTTGGAAAACAAAGGCGCTCTGACTGCAGGGCGGGGAAGAGGAAGGCTTGGGGGGTGTTCTTGAGCTGTAGCTAATGGGAAATGAAGGCATGAGGGCTACTAGCTTAAAGTGGTGGGGCCATGCTGGATTTTGTAGGGGCATCTGCAGTGCTACTTTTTTAATTTAGCAAACATTTATGAAAGACCTACTGTGTGTCTTGACTTGTGCCTGGGTCTGTTAAGATGGAGATCAATATGCAAATCCACAGTCTAATAGAATAGTTAGAACACTTGATTCTTTTCTCCCTTCCTCTCTCTCTTCTTTCTTCCTTTTTTTCCAACCATATTTATTGAGCACCTACTGTGTGGCAGGCACTGTGCTGGCAATGGGGATACGATAATGGACACATTAGATATGGTTCTGTCTTCAAGGAGGCCAAGGTCTAGCTGGGAAGACAAAGCAGTAAACAAGCCACATGAGAAAGTGTGTGTTAAGGGCTATGAAGTACAGAGAACCCTGGGTGCTCACATTGGAAGCATGACAGTGGGGCACTGGGCAATAATAAAGTAGGCAGGAGAAGTTGGGATTAATTCCATAAGGGAGGCCAGGCTTCAGAGGCAGAGGAAATGACATTGCTTAAGCTGGGTTTTGAAGGATGAAGAGGAGCTCGCAGGAAGACAGGATAGGGGAAAGGCTTTCCACACACAGGGAACAGCAAAGCCAAGCCATGGAGGCTTGAAAGAGTAAACTGAGTTTGTGGCAACTACAAATAATACAGGATTATTGGAGCAGAAAGTTCAAGAAACAATAAGACAGGAGCCCTGAACAATAAACAGGAGTCAGATCATGGAGGGGCTTTTAGACCTAACTGTGAAGTTTATTCTAAAAGTAATAGGGGCCATAGAAAGACTATGAGCAGGAAAGTGACATGATCAGGTTTATGTTTTGTCAGACGCACTCTGGCCACTGAATAGATGACAATCTGGAAAGGTAAGACTACAGATATGAGTCTGGAAACCTCATACAAGATGGCATGTGAGGTCAACCTTGGCTTCAGGTCAACCTTGGTTCTGTGGTTAGAAATGTGGAATGAGGGTCTCAGCCCTTTCTATAAACTGTTGACTTCTTGCCTTGCTACTGGCTGGTGGCAGAGACTGGGGATAATGGTGTTTCAATTATTACCATTGCACATTAAAATATACAACCATGAGTCAGGTGGTCAAAGCCATTGCTGGTTGACCAGAGGGTTAGGATTAGATTGGGGTTAACAATTAGATCCATTAGTCCATTTCTCCATGAGTGATATGGCTTTGGGTGCACATGTGGGTGTGACGCCACATATTTCTCCCTAGAGGTACACCAAGAAGACACTGATTTCAAAGGTGAAAGCTAGCCGTCAGGGGTTTCCCAAACTGCCCCTTCAAAAGGAGATGGAAGCAGAGCTTATTGGTTAGGAGCATCCATTTGATGTTAAATAGATCCAACCTTTATCTTTTAATAGTTGTGCAAATTATAGAACCTGTATCCTCTTTCTGAGCCTCAGTTTTCTTCATCCATAAAATGAGCACAAATGTGGCGTGCAGTAAGTGCTCATTCAGTATTTCCTGCCATTTTTTGGTATTTGCAGCGTTAAAAATCAAGATGTCATTTTGGTCTTTCTTTGAATTTGTTTTTACTGTGGTGTTTTCTTATGTCACCACCACTTTTTTTCTTATCAAGCATCATTCTCAAGCAAGTTATCAATGATGCCAGATATATTCCTGTTAACAGAGTAAAGTATTGATTTGGATTGGAACCTTTTCTCCAGAGAAACAAAGCCAAGAGTGTGTGTGTGGACATTTATTTTAAGATTTTAATAAGGAACTGGCTCACATGATCATGGAGGCTGGCAAGTCCATCATCTGCAGGGCAGGCTGGAAGGTTAGAAACTCGGGTAGAAGTTGACGCTCGTAGAAGAATTTAGTAGAAAGGAATTTGGAATTTAAAAAAGGAACTAGGAGCCTCAAACCAGCACCATAACCCCATCAAACAGAAACATGTCCTCAGTTGCACCAAGAGATGTACCCAGAATGCTCTCAGGAGCAAACAACTTGAAATAGCTTAAATACCCACACAGCATGATGGATACATGAATTACTGTGTATTCTCACGGCAGAATACTGTCTGGTGGTGAAATATGAAATGCTGCTACATGCGACCACATGGATAAACCCCACAGACATAGTATGGAGAAAAAAACCCAGACACAGAAGAGTACAGCTCTATGATTCTGTATATTTAAAGTGATAAAGGTAAAAACTAGATTCTAGGGAAGGAGTCAGTACATTCGCCTCTCTTGGTGATTGCACCCTGATTTTCCCTCAGGATGCCATTCATTCCCTCACTTCTAGTCTTTGACTTCCAAAGGGAAGGGACCTACTTCTTGTCCCAGTTTGGTCAATCAGCAAATTTCATCCCCTGGACCTCAGGAATAGATTCAGGGTCATAAGACCCAAGGCAGTCCAATGGCAACCAACAATACTAGAATTCTGGATGGAAATAACAGGAAAGAAGAAGAACTCTTTTTTTTTTTTTTTTTTCCCACTGGGATTGCAGAGCTGGTGGAACATCTGTTGGGAACTGCTGGTGGACATCTTGCCACCATGACATACACCTACTTAAGAATTGAGCCAATACAAGCAGGCCTGAGAGACGCCTTCAGCCAGTCGGAGTTGATTTCCCTACTCAGGGGCTAGGAAATGTCTGTTCTAAACCACATCAACACCTGGGTGTGTGACAGCAAAGGAGGGAGGATGCTGGGATCAAGGAGTGATGAAGATCCACTCTACATTTCCTGCCACTGCCATTTTTCCTGGCTGGTAAGGACTCTAGTAAAAAAGACCTGAACTCACCAGGTGCCACAGGACATTAGAAAGTGCATCTCCTTCTCCTACCCACTTTGTCTCCTAGATCTCAGTTTTTCCTTCCATAAAATGGGTATGCTTGGGCAGTGCAGTCATTCCAGTTGGGCAGCTTGTTAATTTCTGTTAGTCACTTCCGTGTGTCTGCTCCTGACCTTACTGAAAACCTCAATGTCTTCATAGTAAAATAATCGGTAACGTGTTGGGCACTCGATATGCACAAACACATGCTAAGTGCTTTATCAGGGTTGTTACCCCCTTGAATCTTCAGGGCACTCACCCCGCAAGGGAGATGCTGTCCCTATCTCCCCTTTGCATATGGGGGCAGTAGCCAGGGAAGAAGGACACATGGGTCAAGGTTCGTGGACTGCCACACAGAGGTGAGCCAGGACTAGATTTTTCATGAGATCTTGCTTCCAGTTCAGTATAGCCTTCCAGTTTCCAAGTGGCTTTTATCTCCTCATCAATTCTCACCTGATTTCTGGAGCTGATTTCTTATTCCCATTTGATAGATATAAATACGCAGTTTCAGCAAGGGGCAGGGAACTTACCCAAAGCCACACAGAGCTGCTGCTGCTGCTCTTTATGGTGATAATGGTTGATATCTTGTAAGGAGCCCTCGATTAGGTCGCAGTTACATGCAGCTTAGGAGAAGGAGGTATGATTATTATCTCCACTTTACAGATGAAGATACTGAAGCTGAGAGAATTACGTCACGAAGACCAAGTTACTTGGCTGATAATGATGGAGTTAGGATTGGAACCCAGGCAGTTGGGTGCCCCAGCCCACTCTCTTAAACCCGGTCAGTATGTTCGCTTTCCAGAAACAGGATCTGAAAGCCAATTGCTGAGCCTCCTGGGCCATACACTGTCCCACCATTTCAGAAGAAACTCAGTGAGGAGAGGGCAGAGGGAGAATATGTCCAGAATCTCAGCCTCATTGTTTTCCACTTGGCAGCCCCCTCCGGTTCAGGTAAATAGAAGAGATTCCGTCATTGTTTGTCCCTGGTCCTAATGACTTTCGTCTTTGTGTCTTCGGAGCCAGACCTCACCCCTGGGAAGCTGGCCTGGGGCCTGAGAGGCACCAGCCGCCTCTGTGAACAATGGCCTTTGTTCTTCACACTTTCCCTATCAAAGCCTCACAGCAGGGATGGCCTTCAGAGGCGATGGGCGATGTGATAATTCCTGTGCCGGGGCTGGGGAGGGGGGCAGGAAAGGAGGGGTCGGGTCCAACTTTGACCCAGTTACTCACTCTGGGGTCTGCTGTCCTGCCCTGGTAAGAATAAACTCTTAGCAGAGGCTATGAATAGCTTGGGCTTATTAGCTCATCTTGTCTTCTGTGAATTGTTCTCCTGTTATCTTCTGGGAGTAGCAAGTCTGGAAATGATGTTGGTGGACAGGGAATATTAATAACAACAATAATAATTGATAATGATGACGATGATGATGCCTGGCTATATTTATGGTACACTTACCATGTTCTGGGTATTCTGCAGTTACATTTAAACCTAACTACAACCTTGGAAGATGAAAACTGTTATATCAGTTACTATGCATCCTTATTGTAACTCTCCATAGTTTTCAGATGAAGAAAATAAGGCTCAGAGGGGAGCAGATAAGTTGCCCAAGGTCACAGAGCTGGGCCATGAACCCAGGTCTGTATGACTCCAAAAGCCAGTGCTCTTAACCACTGGGTTCAGATGGCTCTTTGTAACAATGAGCAGCATGAGAAATGGACAGAGGAGGTGCACTGGGGGCAGGCACACTAGAGTGCTGCCGCTAAGTTGAGTCATGTGACCTTGGGCTGGTGCCTGTAATCGCTAAGCCTCTTTGTCCTCATCTGTGAAATAGGATAAGTCGTCTTCATGCGTGCAATCTCATCCATCTGCCTGCAGAAGACAGACTCTGCCCTAGATGTTCAAACTATGAGAGTTTAATTAAGGGACTACTTACAGCAGGGTGGATGGGGTTCATCACATGAACATGAGGTGCTGAGGCATCAGGAGTCTAGCAACAGTGGAGAGCTGCTCACATCCGTGAGCTGAAGTAGGAAGAGAAGAGGAAAGGGTTCAGGAGCCCGGGCAGGGCTGGGGGCATGGTGGATGAGTCACCTGCCACAGAGCAGGGACGGACACACCCCGCCAGAAATGTGGTTCTGAATTAGGGAGGAAACAAGGAAGAAGCACCTGGTTTTTCTCCTTCTTCCCTTTGATCTCCTGCCAGTGCTTCCTATTAGATGACCTCAGCCAGAAGCAGACCACAGGGGTGCCAGGAGGTGTCATCCACAGGGGTGCCAGGAGGTGTCATCCACGGGGTGCCAGGAGGTGTCATCCACAGGGGTGCCAGGAGGTGTCATCCACAGGGGTCAGCTTCGGCGGCACAGGACAGAGAAGGGTAGAGAATAGGCAGAGCTGGCAAATGGAGACTAACTGCAGCCCCATCTTCCAGGGTCCTGGTGCAAAGGGAATAGGGCTCTGTTTTTTTTTAAAATTAATTAATTAATTAATTTATGGAAAGCATCTGGTCTGCAAGGGGCACACAACAAATCAGTTCTGTGACTGGAAAGGGGTCCTGATCCAGACCCCCAGAGAGGGTTCTTGGATCTCTTACAACAAAGAATTTGAGGAGTCCATAGAGTAAAGAAAGTGAAAGCAAGTTTATTAAGAAAGTAAAGAAATAAAAGAATGGCTACTCCATAGGCAGAGCAGCCCCAAGGGCTGCTGGTTGCCCATTTTTATGGTTATTTCTTGATTATATGCTAAGCAAGGAGTGGATTATTCATATGTCCCCTTTTTAGACCATACAGAGTGACTTCCTGACGTTGCCATGGAATTTGTAAACTGTCATGGCGCTGGTGGGAGTGTAGCGGTGAGGACGACCAGAGGTCACTCTCGTCACCATCTCGGTTTTGATGGGTTTTGGCCGACTCCTTTACTGCAACTTGCTTTATCAGCAAGGTCTTGATGACCTGTATCTTGTGCCGACCTCTCGTCTCATCCTGTGACTTAGAATGTCCAACCTTCTGGGAATGCAGCATGGTAGGTCTCAGCCTTATTTTACCCAGCCCCTATTGAAGATGGAGTTGCTCTGGTTTAAATGCCTCTGGCAGCTCTATTTTGCAAAGTGTGTACTCAGTGCCAGACACAGGACGGTATACAATGGTGTCATCTTTTCACAAGAGGCAACACGGCATCCCCACAAAGGGGGCAGATGCTGGAGCCAGATAGCCTGAATCCAGGCCCCGCTCTTCTGCTGCCCCGTTTTATAACCTCAGGAAATTCATTTATTCTTGTGCCTCAGTTTCTTCATCTGCAACAACAGTAGTACCTACACCTCACAGGGATTGGCAGAGGATCGAATGAGTTAAAACATGTGATGCTCTTACCCAGTGCCTGGCCCCTTGTCGGTCCTCAGTAAATGCTGGCTATGATATTTCAAGATGCTTACATTCAAGAAGGGCTGTCAGACAAATCAACTAAGTGCAAAGTCCGATGTGTTTTCGCAACGTAAGGAGTGGGTATTGATTGGGAAGCACAGACAGGAAGCCCGTTTCGATCAAGTAAGACCTCTCTGAGGAGGTGATGTTGAAGCTGAGACCTGCTGGATGAGTGAGAAGCTTCCAGGCCCAGAGAAGGGTGGTCTGGGCAGCAGAAAGAGCAGGTGCAAAGGCCCTGAGGCAGAAACATTTTGGGATGTTCAAGGAACAGCAAGAATACCATCAAGGGGAGGAGAAGAGTATTTAAGGTTAGAGAAGTGTCATAGGCCTTGTAGGCCAGTGCAAGGAATTTAGATTTTCTTCTGGCAAAAACAAGAAACTCCTGGAAGGGTGTTACAGTGAGAAGCAACCTGGCCCAGTGTGCTCATCTGGGCCCTCCAAGATGCAGGTGCCAAGACGAGATCAAATGTGGAAAGGTTTTTGTAGGGGAAGTACCTGTTGGAGAGAAAGTGGAGAGAGAGCTGGGAAAGTCAGGAGAGCTAGCTGGAGGATTGGCACACAGGCCTGATTTCTAGTGAAGGAGATGCAGAGAAGCTTGGGTGGAAGCATCCCAGGCTGCCAAGCTGTCCAAGAAAGATTCATCAAAGCCCTGGGGAGTCCTTGAACTATTTAAGGAATTCTGTCTCCCAGGAACGGGCCTGCCTTAGTATCCTGCCATTTTCAGACATTGGCTGGGGGTGGCCCACAGAACACACTGCCTCCTGTTCACGCAGGGAGTTCCAGAGCCCAGCAGCTGGGCCCTCAGGCCATTGGGCTCCCTGCTCTTCTTGTCCCATGAGGTGCATTTTGCCCCACTTGACTTACATTTTCAGATGTGCACTTGGGCCATTCCAAGAAGACAGGCCGAGAGGGTGGACAAGAGGTACATTGATGACCGTTAAAGGCTCTAGTGCCAAAGGCCTATGCAGGGGGCTGTATGGGCAACCCCAGATACCCCAGATGGGGCTCAATGTGGAGACCAGACAGAGGTGTGTGCCTCGCAGTGAGCTGAGCCCTGCCTGGCTCCAGCCCTGCCTGTCCAGCCTCCTGACACCCCCGCGAATCCCCTGTTTCCCCGGAGGAAGTCAGGCCTGTAGCCTGGCTTCCTGCTATTATGCCATTTTTACAGCCTGGACTTGATTTAGGTGTTACGCTCTTGCTAAGAATATGCCCTGACACTTGAAAGGAACTTTATTATTGTCCTAATTTGTGAAGAATTAGTCGTTGCTTTTTTTTTTTTTTTTTTGCCCCTGCTCCCCTTTCTTCTCTGCAGGGTCAGGCTGGAGCCGCGTTATTGTTGTTAAATTTAGATCTGAAACTATATTGGGCCTGGGCTGGTGTCTCTATGCTTTCACTTCTTAAAACAGGAAGGAAGGCCCCAGCTGGGGGGTTTCACAGAGCCAAGAAGCTGCTCTGAAGGCCTCGGGAAATGTGTTTTGGTGGAAACCACTAGATATGCTTAGAAAGGACCAGATTCAGAGAGTGTCTTGGTGTGGTTACATTGAAAGATTTTCCCCTGGCCTTCTGATATGCCTCTGGGCCAGGTCTGCAACTATGGTAGGTTACAGCATGGGCAGTGAAAGCCACATGACTTTGGACTGGGAACTCCTGCTCAGCTGCCTCATTGCCTCAGTTTCCCCATCTGTAAACTGAAGATCATGATTTTACCAGAGGCTGGTGATGGATTAACTGAGGTAGCATGAGTAAAGTGTGTAGCAGAGTGCCTGAAGCATGCATAGGTAATGTGTGAGCTCTGGGTTTCCTGGCTGGTGGAGCTCAAACTTAGAACAAATCAAGGAAGGTCTCAGAGATAAAAAGAATTCCATGGTAAAGCATTAAATGATCAACTGAATGAACTACTAGTTACCTGAGAATTAATACCAGCAAGAGTTATTAAGAAATAGCAAAAATCATTTTGTGATACTAGCTAATGTTGACTGAGCGATTTCTATATGTCTGGAACCGGCTAAATCCTTGATACATGAGACAGCACAGAGCATAGTGACAAGCGGGGCTCTCAGGGCACTTGGTTCACAATCCCAGCTTTGCCACTTAGCAGCTGTCTGGTCTTAGGTAAGTTACTTTACTTACCTAAAGTAAGCCTCAGTTTATTTTATTTATTTTATATTCTGAGATGGGATCTCACTCCATTGCCCAGGCTGGAGGGCAATGGCACAATCATAGCTTACTGTGGCCTGGGCAACAGAGCAAAATCCCGTCTCAAAATAAAATCCAACATCTTGACTGGAACCTTCTGAGAAACCCTCAGCCAGAGCCACCAAGTTAAGCCACTCCAGAATTCTTGATTCACAGAAATGATAATTTTTTTTTTTTTCTTTTTTAAGTAGCTAACTTTTGGACTAACTTGTGAAATGGCCATAGCTAACTATATGAACTTATGTAATTTGCTTGCCCTCTCTAAGCTTCAGTCTGATCATTTGTAAGATGGGAATAACAGTCTTTCTCTCAGGAGATTGAGGTTTTTAAATAAAATAATTTTGTAAATAATAGCAAATATATTAGCAATTCTTTCTAAGTACCAGGCACTTTACATAAATTAATTCCTTAAAGCATTGACAAATTACCAGAACTGTAAAGTGTTGGTAAATGATTGGCCCACATCTGAAGGCTGGACTAGGGGTGAAAGATCTGCTTTGGCTGTTTGGTAAGAGGCCTCAGTTTGTTGCCATGTGAGGTTCTCCTCAGAGCTGCCTGAGCATCCTCACAATATGGCAGCTGGCTTCCTCCAGAGCAAGTGATTCAAGAGAGAAGGCAGAAGCCATACTCTCTTTTATGACCTAACCTCAAGGTGACATACTGTCACTTCTGCCATAGTCTATGGATCACTGATCTTGATACAACAAGGGAGGGAACTGAACAAAGTTGAGAATGCCAAGGGGTGGGAAATGTTGACAGCCATCTTGGAGGCTGTCACCCTGGTCACCCTGTGGTAAATGATGGAGACAGGAATTGAGTTTAGACTCTGCATTCTGCCTTGATTGATGTGTCCTGCATCTACCACACACCAGGGACCCAGAGCCTTCAAGGTGCTCCCAGGCCAGGAGAAAACTGATGAACAACGGAGCAATTGCCTCAGGGGCAAGTGAGGTTAGAATGTGGACTGTGAGAGCTCAGCGGAAGGGGTCCTTGTGCAGACTGGGGGACGAGGAGAGTTATTCTGGTTGAGAGACTGGAGAAGAGCAGTTGGAGAACAGGAAACAGCATATGCAAAGGCCCAGGGGTGAGATAATGGAGTTTACTACAACTGAAGCATGGAGTTCCTCTTGGGGAGTTGTAAGAGATGAGGAGTGAGACATCCCAGGGTCACTTTCCATAAGGGCATTGTAGGTTATACTGCAGAGACCGGGCTTCTTCCTTAGGGTGGTGATAGCCATTGAAGGTTTTTGATAAAAAAGAAAAATGGTCAAGTTTATATCAGCCACAAGAGCACAGGACGTGAGATTAGAAATAAGACATCGGCTGGGCGCGGTGGCTCAGGCCTGTAATCCCAGCACTTTGGGAGGCCGAGGTGAGCGGATCACGAGGTCAGGAGATCGAGACCATCCTGGCGAACATGGTGAAACCTCGTCTCTACTAAAAATACAAAAAAATTAGCCAGCACGGTGGTGGGCGCCTGTAGTCCCAGCTTCTAGGGAGGCTGAGGCAGGAGAATGGCGTGAACCTGGGAGGCGGCAGAGCTTGCAGTGAGCGGAGATCGCGCCACTGCACTCCAGCCTGGGCGACAGAGCGAGACTCTGTTTCAAAAAAAAAAAAAAAAAAGAAATAAGACATCTTTGGTTAGACCATCTTAGCTAAATCCCTGTCCCACTCCTAGCTCTGAGGTACTTAGATCTGTGAAAGGGGGACAATCATTATACCGACTTCATGGGCTTGTGGGACCATGGAAGTGAGAGGCATGAGGATGAATAGGAAAATGTAAAGGGCTTGACAGATGGAAGTTCTCCTCTGAAATCATTGTAGAGGTGTTGGTGAGGCAAAGGATAGGCCCAAAGACTGAGACATCGAGTGAGAAAATGGGAGACGCATTGGCTTTGTCTCCAAGGCCCCCTCTCCAGTCAGACTTTTCTCAAGATACCATTCCTACTTGTCCATCAGTGGGGTGTGGGCAGGAGAGGAAGAGCCAGGACAGGTCTGAGAGCAAGTCCTTGACCCTTGAGCTACAAATACTTGAGGAAAAGACCTCACAGAAGTGGAAAACCCGGCACTGCCAGAATCCTGGCTTCTCTCTTTGCAAGCTACATGATCTGGAGCTACCAGTTAAACCCACTGACCTGGGGCCACCAGTTAAACTCACTAAGCATCCATTGGATCATCTGTAAGATGGGGATGCCCACGTCAGCACCATATGGACAGGAATCTTTTCTGCCTTGTTCAGCATTACATTTGTAGTACTACAGCAAATATTGGCACACAGTAGTTGCTCATTAAATATAGTTAGATGAGGAAAGGAATTTTCACTGCATGATTATCTAGAAATCTAGCTCCTATGGTTATGGCTCTGTGGTGAGATCTAGCACATCTATCCCTGCTTATCATTGTTTATGCTGTTCTCTTGTCCTAGAATACTCTTCCCTGTTTCTCCATCCATGCAAGTAAGCCAAGCCTTCAACCCCACTATGTTGAAATGGCCTCTGCTTCTGAGTTCCCTATGAATATGTAAGGAAGAATCCCTGGACCCACCACCTACTAGATCTGTGACCTCAGGCAGGATCTATGACCTCTTTGTGACTCAATTTCCTCATCTGCTAAAATGGGGATAATGTTTCTACTTATAACCCATAAGGTTGTTTGAAGGTTAAAAACGATAGTGCCCAGCACATAGTAAGTGCTCAAATGTAGTAGCTCCAGGTTTTATTAATTTCCCCCTCCAGGAGAATCCAGAATCCTTAGTGCTTCTGTAACTCACCCTGCTTCCCACCATCCTTGCTATCGTTTCTGCAGGGCTTCGTTGTCTGTCATTCCTCCAACACACCAAACACACTCCTGCCCATGCAATTCCCTTTGCCAGAAACGCTGTTCCCCCAGATATCCACATGAATGACTTTCTCACTTCCTTTAAGTCTCTACTCAAATGAACACTACAGTGATAACAGGCGTTCTGGACTCTCCACTTAAAATTGCATTGCTCTCCCTACAAAAATAGATTCCATTCTCCAGTCTTGGTTTTCTGTGTGCCATTCATTTCCACTTGAATGCAGCTCGTCTACCATATTCCTTTATTCACCTTATTTATTTTGTTTTCCACCACTCGAATGTGAGCTTCTGACGGCACAGATTTTGACTGTTATATACATGCTGTATCCCCAGTGGTTGTTGAACGAATTAACAAAAGAGTGAAGGATTGAATAATCTATATAAGAAAGGGGAGGTTTGGGAGGGAGAGCATTAGGACAAATACCTAATGCATGCGGGGCTTAAAACCTAGATGACAGGTTGACAGGTGCAGCAAACCACCATGACACCTGTATACCTATGTAACAAACCTGCACATTCAACACACGTATCCCAGAACTTAAAATTTTAAAAAATTAAGAAAAGAAAGGAGAGGTTTGTTTCTTCCACTGTCTTTGCCATATATAGGTCCTGGAAAGTTAAAGCTACTGGTCTTTCTTCAGAAGAGAGGAAGAAAAAGGGCTCAGAGATGTAGAAGACTCCTCCAAATACCTCATAGCCAGTAACAGCAAATACTTAAATATCATTCACTACATGCCGAGGACTGTTCCAGACTACTCATTTTATAAGAGATGTGTATTATTTACCCAGGGATGCTGTAACAGAATGCTAGAAACTAGTTGGCTTAAGCAACAGAAATGTATTGTCTCATACTTTTTTGGAGGCTTGAAGTCCAAGTTGAAGATGTTGGCAAGGCCATGCTCTCTCTGAACACAGCAGGAATAATTTGCTCCAGGCCTCTCTCCTAGCTTCTGGTAGTCCTTTGACTTGTGTGAGCATAACTTCAGTCCTCACGTGGTATTCTTCCTGTATGCAGGCCTGTGTCCAAATTTCCCCCGTTAATATTGAATTAGGGGCTCACCTTACTCCAGCAGGACCTCATTTTAACTAATTAAATCTCAATGATCCGATTTCCAAGTAAAGTCATATTCTGAAGTACTAGGGGTTAGAACTTCCACATACAAAATTTGGGAGGACACAATTCAATCCAATAACAAGAAGGAAACTGAGGTCCATTATAATCGTTTGCCCAAAGTGAACCCAGCTAGTGAGTGGTGGAGTCACTGTTTGAACCATGGACGCTCTGACCTGAAACCACAACACTGAATGCAACCGTGAACTTGAGCACCCGGAACCGGGTCTGAGTGCTGTGTTTTTGCATTGCATTGACCCAGAGGGAAGAATGGTCACAGAGGTTAAAAGAGGAGATGATTATCCAGGCAGGTGGTTAATACCCAGAAGCTTGGCTATCCTTCAACATACAAACGAGGAAAGCACTTCCCAGTGGAGGCAGCAGCAAGAGGGTACGAGGTGACGGAGATTGACAGGTGGCACTTCCTCTCTCCCCAACTCCATTACCCTCCCCTCTTCCCTGCCCCCACCCTCCAGCCTGCCACCTGGATAGACAGCAGGAGACAGCTGTCTGATGCAGGAGAATGGAGCTGAAAGAGGCAGCTGAGAAGGACAGAAACATGGTTCTTTTGATGACTTTATAGATTTTCCTGCACAGAAAGACCTTCCCACTCCTTTGAAGGATGAGGGTAAGGCCCAAGCAGAGATAACAATATCTCTCATTCCTTTTTCATAATTCAGAAGCCTGTCAATCACTGGAGGGGACCAAGGTGGGAAGGGCTGGGGGAGATGCAGTTGAGGTTATGGAAGCAGAGAGGAAAGGCCCTCTGCTGTACTGACTCCTTGGCCACCCAGCTGATGTCACAAGACATCATGATCATGTCAACTGGCTGCTTAAAATGTGTTAATAGTGCCCTTTGTTTTAAGTGTAACGAAAATATTTACCTTGGGCTGCAAGATCTAGGTGACCTCTCCTCGTCTTTCTCAGCTCATGTCTTAAAGTAAGAGAGTGAGATTTCATAATGTTCCAGTGCTTGCAACAGAGATAATAATCATGATTACGATAATAAGACAGACTCTAAGGTGGTCCCCATGACCCCAGTGGAGAGGAGCATGATTGGCAGGGGCGAGGGTGGTCCTGTGATCAGTTAGACCTGAATGTGAATCTCTGCTTTGAAATGGACTCCCTGGGGGATGAGGGCAAGTGGCCTCCTGTCTCTGAGTTTCAGCTTTCTCCTCTATAATATGGGCTGGCAATGCTTACGTTGGCATAAAGTCTTTGACACTGTGCCTTGCATATTGCTAGTGCTCAGCAAATAGTGTCTAGCCATCTGTGTATATTTCTCTGTTCTCCTGTCTCCCCAGCTGTAAGCCCAGTATGGAATGAATGAGCCAAGGCTCTAACTCAGATTGATACTTTCAAGGGTGAAGACATGAGTTCTTTCCAGTGGATCAGGGAAGGCTACTTGAAGAGGGAGATCCTGGCTGGGTGGAATATTATTGTCAATGTGGAGAGCTACAAAATGAAGGTTGGCAAAGCACAAGGTCTATTAGTCTTTTCCTCATCTGTTTGGCTGTTCTTAGCAAATCATGTCCCTTGGTAAGTTCCAGGCCCTAGGTGCAGAGAATGACCTCTTTCCACATTCATAGTCTAGAGAACATCTCCATGAAAGATCTCTGCGTAGTAATGTGGGGTTCATAAAGTGTGGTGACTAAGAGCACATGCCCTAGAGCCAGCCAGCCAGCCACAAAGCCCAGCTGTGTGACCTTGAGCCCATCCCCCTCTCCACAGTGTCTTCATCTCTAAAATAAAGATAATAGCACCTACCTTACAGGGGCATGCCGGGATCCAGGGAGACAATCCATATAAAGCACCTGGAGTTACAGCAGGCAAATCCTAAGCTTTCTAGAAGCATTAGCTGTTGTTAATATCACATCTTGCTGGCCTTATCTGGGTTTGCAGAGTATTTTGAATCTAAGCACTTTTTGATGTCTGATTTGCATCACCATGATATACTCTTTCTTAATCCCTTCTCAAACCAGAGCTCCTTGTGAGCAGGTACCCCATCAATTCATCTGTTTCTCCTGTACCTGGAACCCAGTAGGTGCTTTATGAATATCTCTCGAATGGAATTCTCAAGAGTGGCCAGAGGAAAGAGGTCATGAGGAACAAGGAGGCCCTGGAAGGAAGGAAGGGGTTTTGGGTCATTGCAGGAGGTGGCTCTTCTGCACAACTCTAGAAGATAACTTTATGTCAATGGAACAGGCGTTGTTTTTAATCATTTAGAAATGTTATTATGAGAAGGGGTCTATAGGCTCCCAAAGGAGTCCCTGGCATGTGAACTTCCAGAAGAGACATTAAATAAACGGTGAGAAGGAAGGACCCTGGGGGGTCTCTCTCTCCTTCCTCTTCCCACCCCCTCATCTCTTTCTCTGTTTTCCTCCTCCTCCTCTTTCTCTTTCTCTCTGTCTCCCTCCTTCCCTCCCCCCTATTCCTCTTCTCTCCTCCTTCCCTTTCCTCTCTCTCTTGCTGTCTCTGAATTACTGTGTTTTTCTACGTGCAGCTGACATTGCTTTCTTTACCTGTGACAGCATGATAGCTGGACAGTTGTGGGTTTCCTCTGTGTGTGTATATATATGCCTGGATGGCTCTGTATGTATCTCCATGCGTATGTAGTGTCATATATATTTGTACACCTGGTAGCTGGCATGTTCTTTTTGGGGCCCTGGGAGTTTGTGTCTGTGTGCATGAAGGTGTGGGTTTCCTCTATGTATGTGTGTGTGTTTACTTAGATGCTTGTGTGTCTACTACACCTGGATGGCTCCAAGCTTTTGAATGTGTACACTAGGATGTTTATCCGTATCTGTGTGTCTCTGCATGTCTTTTCGATGTTTGCTTTTCTCTGTGGGTTTATGCCTAGATATCTGTGTGCTCCTGACTGCCTCTAAGGGTGTGACCCCTTGTGTGATATTCCTGGAGGTCTGTGTATTTCTCTATCCTTCCTCTCCCAAGAGGCTAGGATTTTTCTGCCATTGCACATCCTTGCATTTGCCCAGATGATACCAATAGGTTGAACTTTCATGATCTACACCACAGGTTGGCAAACTTTTCCTTAAAAGGTAAGAGAGTAAATATTTCAAGCTTTGTGCGCCACATGGTCTTTGTGATAATTACTTTCATCTCTGCCTTTGTAAAGTCTAGGCAGTCTTAGATAATACATAAATGAATGAGTGTAGTGGTACTCCACTTAAACTTAATCTGTGGACACTAAAATTTGAATTTCATATCACCTTCATGTGCCATAAAATACTACTTATTTTTATTTTTGAGAGGGAGTCTTGCCCTGTCACCCAGGCCGAAGTGCAGTGGCACAATTTCGGCTCACTGCAACCTCCGCCTCCCGGGTTCAAGTGATTCTCCTGCCTCATCCTCCTGAGTCTCTGGCATTACAGGCACATGCCACCACGCCTGGCTAATTTTTTGATTTTTAGTAGAGACAGGGTTTGCGATGTTGGCCAGGCTGGTCTCAAACTCCTGACCTCAGGTGATCTGCCCGCCTTGGCCTCCCAAAGTGCTAGGATTGCAGGTGTGAGCCACCGTGTCTGGCCAAAATATTATTATTATCATTGTTATAAACTATGTAGAAAGGTAGAAACTATTTTTAGCTCACGGGACATACAAAAACAGGCAGTAAGTGGATTTGGTCCTCAGGCCTTAGTTTGCAGATGCCAGGTCTATACACATGGAATGGGCATCCCTCCTTTATCCTCTTCCTGACTGGTGAGAGTTGAGTGTCAAGGGCAACTGCTTAACCTTTCGTGGGCCTAGCACACAGACCTGCAGCCTGCCCAGGAGACCTGGAGACCAGAATCTCTGCTTTGCAATTGACTGGCTGGGGGATGAGGGCCACTGACCTCCTTCTCTGAGTTTCAGCTTTCTCCTCCAAAATATGGGCTGACAATGCTTACCTTGGCATAAAGTCTTTGACGCTGTGCCTAGCATATTGTTAGTGCTCAGCAAATAGTGTCTACCTATCTGTGTATATTTCTCTATTCTCCCGTCTCTCTAGCTGTAAGCCCAGTCTGCAATGAATGAGCCAAGGTTGTAAGTAACGTGGGTACTTCCAAGGGTGAAGATGTGAGTTCTTTCCAGTGGATCAGGGAAGGCTACTTGAAGAGGGAGGATCCTGGCTGGGTGGAATGTGACTCTCAATGCAGAGAGCTACCAAATGAAGGTTGGCAAAGCACAAGGTCTATTACCCTTTTCCACATCCATTTCAGTTTGGCTGTTCTTTGTTGTCATGTTCCTTGGTAAGTTAGCCCTGGATGACAGAAAGTTATGATCACCTATGCCCCAGAATTTATTGAAGATCCCCTTGACTGGGCTTTGAAGCTAAGATCTGTTGAGAACAGAATGGACAAACCATCTACTTTTGAGTCCCAGTTCTGCTACCTACTAGCCTAATTACTTTTGGCAAGTAATGACATCACCTTTTCAAGTCTCAGTTTCCTCACCTGTAAAATGGGTCTACTAAATGCACCTTCTGTGTAGGGCTGTTGTGAAGCCTCAAGACATGATGGGCCTGCACTTAGTACAATTCCTGTTGAATATGAAGTGCTCGATAACTTTGGTTACATTTATGGTCATTCCCAAGTACAGTGAACCCCTTAAGAGCGGAAAGCAGACTTCTGCCAAAGTGACCTGGCTTTTTGTGATTCAGCTTTGCTGTGCTCTTCAGGTTCTTAGGTTACCTGGAAATATTACTCTGGCATTTCTATGAGATTCCCCAGATAAAAACCTGGGTAATTATCACCTTTGCCCCTTTAATGAGCTATTAAGTGGCTTTGCTTAAATAATAGAGCAATTATGTTTTAGAATGCTGGCCTCTAGGGCCCTCCCTGGTCTTGGAGCTTTCACATCCCTGCTCGCTTTACCAGAGTGAAAAATGGACACAGCTCTCTGATTCTTCCTCCTCCCCAGGCGTGAGAGGCACGTAAGGCTATAGGTCACTGAGGGATCAGTCTTGGCAAAGATGCATGTGGGTAGCCCTCAGAAAGTTGCCCTCAGAATTTAACCTACACGTGTGCCCCACATGTAGGCCCCTGGAAAAAGGCCTGCTCCTGCAACCACGGCTAAACCTTGGCTTCTTCTTGACTGTCCTTCACCTGACATCATGGTAACCTGCATGACGTCCTATGCCAAGAGTTTAATGACATTTTGACTTAACGTATGTGACTTCCTAAATTTTGGAAATACCATTGCCTACCATGCAGTGGGATAAACGTATAACTGAGGTTCCAATCTGTTCTTGCCACTTCCTAGCTCTATGACCTGGGAAAGCTAATGAAATTCTCCTAACCTCAGTTTCCTCATCTGTTCATTGGGGCCAATAATAACTTGGAGAATCCATTTTAAGCAGCCTTCCCAGGCAAAATGTCCCCCAAGTCTTCCTTTATGGTGTCACAATCCTGCTCAATAACCTCCCATGGCTTCTTGCTACCTTTGGAGTTAAAGTCTAAGGATCTTACCCCCAGAATTCAATGCTTTGTATGATGTGGTTTGGACCTACTTTTTCTTATTGCATCCCCTTCTATGAACCACCCGATCTATTTGAATTGGTTTCTTCATGGCTCCACTATACCACGCACTTCCAGCCTGTTGGCTTTTGCTCATAGAGCAAAAGCTGTTACACGAAATGCGTTTTCTGTTACTGCTCATCTATCATAACTTGTCCTATCTGTACCACTTACTAGCTACATGACCTTGGGCAAGCTACTTTGCCACCTACGTGAAATTTTTCATCCGTAAATGGGGGAATCATAAAATGACATACTCAGGGTGCTCTATCCAGGAGTCAGCAAAATATTACATGTTAAGAGCAAAGCAGGGTGCCTCATGTACAGGAAACTCACAGTTAGCAGTTACTGGTTTTGCTATAGCTAAAATCCTTCTCCCTTTCTAAGCACCTTTACTTATAACTCAGGTTCCTTTTGATTCTTCTCTCCTTACAGCTCTAAGAGCAATTGCCTCCCTGAAGCTCCGTCCAGCAGCCAGTCACCATGGATGTTTTCCTGGCTTTCCAAGCAGACTAGACCCCTCTTGCCCCAGGGGGTTTCCTTCTGAGTGTGATTTGCCCTATTGATTATGGCCTCTGATATCCTCACTAGTGTGCCTTATCTTTTGTTCTTGTAAGATGTCTCTTACTTGACCCCTATGCCAGTATCATGATTCAAAGCCTGAGTCAAAAGTTCCTGAATTCTATCTCCAAGAGCAGCCTTTTAAGCAGGAAGGTCATTGTCAGGATCTTTAGAAGAGAAAGCTGGGAACAGTCACCCCCCAGGAAATATTCTAGTTTGGCCAGATACCGGAGCCTCAAACGAGTAAGGGAAAATATTCTGTGCAGTAAAATGGTTCTTCTGATGCATATTTGGCTTTAGACTCTGCAAAGCTCTTACACTCAAATTACATTTCTCAGTTAAGACTCCAGCACCACTGTGAAGGGAATACTGTTGATCCCATTTCACAGGTGGGCAAACTGGTTTGGAGAGGTTAAGTGAGTTGCCTTAGTTCACACAGAAGGTAAGTAACATAGAAGGGGCTTGAACTGAATTTTTCTTTCCCCAAATTCCAAGCACTTTCAAATACTCTGAACTTACTGTGTCAGAAATCCCCCTTTTTAGCTGAGCACAGGGTCACCAGACAAACAACTACATTGTCCAACTTTACTTGTACTGCGGCCATGCAATTAAGCTCTGATTGATGAAATAAAAGAAGAGCTGATATATGGAACTCCTGGGAAGATGGGTTTTTGTTTTTTTGTTTTTTTAGATGGAGTCTTGTTCTGTTGCCCAGGCTGAAGTGCAGTGGTGCGATCTCAGCTCACTGCAGCCTTTGCCTCCCAGGTTCAAGTGATTCTCCTGCCTCAGCCTCCCGAATAGCTGGGACTACAGGTGCCCACCACCATGCCTGGCTAACTTTTGTATTTTTAGTAGAGATGGGGTTTCACTATGTTGGCCAGGCTGGTCTCAATCTCCTGACCTCAGGTGACCTGCCTGCCTCAGCCTCCTGGAGTGCTGGGGTTACAGAAGTGAGCTACCTGCTCAGCCCTGGGAAGACAGTTTAAGGGGTGTTGATGTGGCTAGGAGAAGCCTATTTTGCCCCTCTGCCTTTCCTTCTGCTCTAAGCTGCAATTTGAATGTGATGGCTGGTGCTCTAGCAGCCATTTTGAACCAGGAGGCAGCCATGAGACTAGATTATGTGCCAGAAAGTAGGGCAAAAATTGAGTCTTGGGTTCCCCATGTCACTACTCACCTGCCATGTCAGCCTTATCTGCCACCTCTCAACTTCTGTTAAATGCTGAAGAAATAAACTTCTACCTCTTTTTTTATCCTTTCCTTTCTTTCTTTCTTTCTTTTTTTTTTTGAGACAGATTTCATTCTTGTTGCCCAGGCTGGAGTGTAATGATGCTCACTGCAGCCTCTGCCTCCTGGGTTCAAGCGATTCTCCTGCCTCAGCCTCCCAAATAACTGGGATTATAGGCACCTGCCACCATGCCTAGCTAATTTTTGTATTTTTAGTAGAGACAGGGTTTTACCATGTTGGCCAGGCTGGTCTCGAACTCATTACCTCGGGCGATCCACTCACCTTGGCCTCCCAAAATGCTGGGATTACAGGCGTGAGCCAATGTGCCCAGCCTAAGTTACCTTGTTTAAGCCACTGTCAAGTTGGATTTTTCTGTCACTTGCAGCCTTCTTCCTCCTGTACTTGCTCTGATTCTGGCTCTTTTTAAATGTTCTTACGGCATCTTGTATGTTTTCTTCATGACACTCATCATAGCCAGAATGTATTATTTATTTTACAATTGTTATTTAATCTACATTTCCAATAGTGTGCAGTCCATTGAAGGTAGAGACTGTGTCTTTTCTTATTTGCTGTTCCACCTTGGCATATGGCAGAGGGCCAGGCCAGAGGAGGCACTGAGGAATATTTAGAGAATGAACAAATATTCCTTGCTCCCAGCCTCTCCGATAGGTCCCGGGCGGTTAACCCAGGGAAGAAGAAGCTTGCATCTTCCTCTCAGCCTCACACGCTCACTTCTTCTCCCCAGTGGATTCCCTTTGCCTGCAAATGCCAGGACTTTCGGGATGAACTAGTGCCACTGGGAAGAACCAAGTTCAATACACTGAAAACGTATATTTTCCTTTGTCTCCAAGTCTCTATCATGTGTCTTCTAAGTCACCTTTATGCTCAGCTATGAGAATAAGTCTAAGAAAGGTGGAAAAGACAAAAGACTCCAAGGGAGCAATTCCCTTTTCTGATGCACTTTCAGTTCACCACTAAAAACAAAGTGAGTTTCAGGCAGAGAGAGTGTAGGCAGAAGTGTAGAACTTACTGAACTTGTACCGTTAGCATCGCAATCGAGTTGCAGGACCTGGCGTTGACGCAATCTACGTTCATTTCCTAGACCTGCCACTTTCTACCTTTGTGACCACAGACCCTTCCTTTGACCTCTCAGAGCCTCAGTTTTCTCATCTGCAAAATGGAAACAATTAAAGTTCCCACCTCATAGGTTTGTTGTGAGGATGGAATGAGGAAATTTGAGTGTAGGGTGTAGCAGAGTAAATTCCTCTAAACTGGGAACTATTTTTATACTTTCATTCGCTGTAATCCATTTAGAAAGGCTTGCTGTTGTGACTGTTTTGTAGCACTGATCCCGTTCTGGGCTTCCTGAAACCTTCCAGATGAGCTGAAAATTGACTGTGATGGATGATGGCGCCGAATTGGAAAGAAAGAATTCATTCTCTATCAGCTGTGTAGATGATACACAATGCAAAGTGCTCATGTCTAGCCTCGCTCCCCTCCCCTCAGTAAACCTCTCTTATTCTCTTAGCAGGTGTTTATTATTCCCTTGCCAAACATCCATATAAGCGGGTCTGGTTTTATCAAAGGGCAGAGAGTATAGGGCCCTTGGACCAGGGTGTGCGTACAGGAGTCTTTTAACAGACTGAGTAGCTTTCATGTGGCCTTGTGGATGACAAACAGCTAATCCTTTTTACTAGGTTCTAAGTTGAAAGGACTGTGGTGTGGAACCTAAAAATCTATCATTTGCTTTACTGATCTTACCGTTTCCAAGCAGTGCCTGCTTGCATTCCGCTTGGAATCAAATCCAAAGGTTTCACTACAACTCTGTAAGAAATAGGGCATACTCTAAAAGGGTGCTGAATAAAGGGAGCATAAAACTTTGGTCTTTGGGATTCCAGATTTTTAGCTGTGCAGGTCATCCAACAAAAAATGATGGGACCCCATGGATGCTGGCAAAATAAAGTTGCATCTAATAACATGTTGGATGCTTGCACCCAATCAACCATCAGTACCCAGTGGTTGTCTGAAAGTGGTTAATGGAAGACTGCAGTACCCAGTGAGAAACTGTGGGCTAGTTATAGCAGACAAATAAGCTGACGTTTAAAAAACTGAGGTGAAACTCACATACCATACATTAAACCATTTTAAAGTGGATAATCACTGGCACTTGGTATATTTACACTGTTGTGCAATCATCATCTCTGTCTTGTTCCAAAGCACTTTCATCACCCCAAAAGAAAATTCTGCACCCATGAAGCAGCCACTCCCATTCCCTCCTGCTCCCAGCCCTTGGCAACCACCAATCTACTTTATGTCCTTATAGATTGGTCCATCCTGGAAATTTCATAAAAATGGGATCATACGATATGTGACTTTTTTGTAACTGGTTTCTTTGACTAAGCGTCAAGTTCTCAGATTCATCCACCTTGTAGCATTATCAGTACTTCCTTCCTTTTTATGAATGAATAATATTTCATTGTATTTATAGACCACGTTTTATCTGTTCATCCAGTGATGGGCATGTGAGTTGTTGTCACCTATCTGCTGTTATGAATAATGTTGTTATGAACATTTATGTACAAGCATTTGTTTGAGTATCTGTTTTCAGTTCTTTTGGGGATAGACAACAGAGTTGCAGGATCATATGGTAATTCTATGTTTAACTTTTTGAGGAACTAACTAATCTGTTTGTACACACATGTGGTCCACTGCTGGTGGACTCTCAGAAAAACCTGGGGTGGAGAGAGCTCAGTCAACTAAGCTCTTGCTTGAGCAAGGAGGAAGAGTAGCCAAAGAAAGTTGGCGTTATTATCGTTATTGCAAACTTCTCTAATGCTGTAAGTGCCAGGGAAAGGTTTATACTGGAAATACAGAATTTTCCATTTTGTACAAAGTGCTTCCCTTACCTCATTCTCTGTTGATTTTCCCAGTAGTCGTTTGTGAACAGAGAATTGGGAAGGATGGGCTAATTTTTTTGGGAATTTACAGATGGAGGGGAATGTCCTAAACATGATCCTGCCTGTTGCTACATGAAACAGGCGTTTACACAAATTTTTGGTGCAAATAGTTGATGTGGAGTCTGGCACTTTCTGGACCTACGCTGGCTGGAAAAGCTATCAAGTGCATGCAGAAGCTGCCCCACACCTGACCTCTGTTTGTGCACAACTGTGGCTCCATTCAGGGCGGGGAAGCCACCCGCTGTGGAACATCAGCGTCGCCACCTCTAATTGTTGGGCCCGGAGCAAACTTCCTGACCTGGGAGGGTGTTCTCAGCTGGGAATCAGCACCCTGTCATGTTAACTGAGGTTCCACGAGGAACCCAAGTCAAGTTCTTCATGGGTGGGGATCCTAGGAAGGGGCGAGTTGAACATGGAGAATGCTCAGAGCTTTTTCTGCTTTCCTCAATTTCTTCCCCTCGATTCCTTCATCAAATGATAAGCTCCTTAAAGGTGTGGACCTTATTTTCACTGTTATTTTTATCTCCACTGATAAGCAAACAGTAAGTGCTTAACAAATGATAATGAATAAATGAATGTATGCATTAATGACTTTTATCTCTTTCAAAGTCCTTGGACAGGAGGAGAATGATATAAAATAGGCATAACAGCCTTAGCCATCAGAAAGAGGTTCTAGGTAGCTCTGTGCTTCCAAGGTTTTCTCCTATGATTGATCCTGCAAACACTCCAAGCATTTAGGACCTTCCCAACTGCTGTTCCTGCTACCTGGATGCTGTTCCCATAGGCAGAGTTCACGCTCTCATTTCTTTTACATCTCTGTAGATACCAGCTCCTTACAGAGGCTTTCCCAGACCACCACAATAAAAAAATAAATAAAATAAAATAAATAGCAGCCCCTAGCCCTCTAAATTGTTTAAGCCAGTTAATATTTGACACATCCAATAGAATACATGTAGCGTCTCTTAAGTTACAAAGACCCAATAATAAAATCACACCTTTGAGTCTACCACTCAACTGAAGAGCTGAAACATGTCATAGCTGTTAGAGCTGTTGCTGCTCCCTGCTCTAATCCCATCTGCTTTCCTGACCCCAACTCTACCCAAGCATCACTGCCATTGTGGATTTTTGCCCTTTTCTGGGCTCTGTATATTATGTAGCATTATGTATATTATGTAGCATCAGGTGTTGACCTGATGTATCGTATCATTATTTATTTGTGAACTTACTGTCTTCCTTTCCTGAAATCTAATCTCCACAAAGGCAAAAGGTGTTGTCTACTCCTTGTTGTCCTCACAGTGCCTGGTACACAGTAAGTCCTGAATAAATATTTACTGAATAAACAAATGAATGAATCAATGAATGAATTAATGTTGGTTGTGGAAATCTTTTCTTATCCATGATTGTTGCTTCAAAGCGGGAGGGCAAAGACGGGCATCTTTGAGGCTGGTCTACGTAACTCATGACCGGTGCTGGGCTTCCCCTGGCTCCAGGATATCTGTATTTATTTCACATTATTTTTCCACCATAACTTTAATTGCTTCCCATACAACCTCCACACATATATTCATCCCTTCTCTACTTGGTTACTCCTTTCCAGCCTTCAAGGCTCAACCTGGGCAGCACTTGGGAATGATTTTCTCACTGTATGCCTAGGCTGGATTTATGCTTCTTCGGGGTCAATAATAACATAGAGAATTTATTTTACAACACCTGCCCAAAGAGTCCCCCAAATCTTCCTCCATCATGTCACTATCCTGCTCAATAACCTTCCATGGCTCCTTGTTAACTTTGGAGTAAATTCTATGCGTCTTCTCCTGGGATTCAAGGCTTTCCATTATGTGGTTTGGATCCACTTTTTCTGCCCAATGTCCATCTGTGAACCACCTGCTCTATCCAAGTTGGTTCTCACTGCCCCATCTAAACTTCTTCTGGGCTTCCTCCTTCCTCTCCAATTTTATCACCCTGATTTTACAGCACTGTACTTATTATTTTGCTTTTCCCTTAATGCCACAAGAACTTTATTCCTGCAACTGCCCTTCATCTCTGTGTCTCAGCACCTAGACCATAGAGATATTCTAAGAAATGTTGTGAAGGAAATGAATGATCAGGTGATTTCTGTTTCATCTCATCACACAAGGAGAACATTGAGGAGAACCCCAAGAAGTGAAGATTTCTAGCTTTAGTATGAAGAATAGCTATTCTTCTGAGCAGTTGGCTTGGTTTTGTGCAGTTATTTGGAATCACACAACTTTGTAATTCCTCTTTTCACATTGGCTGGCAGGAAGCTGAGGGTCCATCCTGGCAAATCAACAGAACATGTGAGAAATCTCAGCCTCCTTTTCTGTTGTTTTATGCCCTCGCCATTGACAGTAATTTCAGGGGAAAAAAGTTGCCTAACTCCATTTTACTTTGGGTTATTTTTGTTGCATTTTACATAGCATCGAAAGTGACTTGAAAACCTTTCTGGAGTAAGGCAATACATGAGCTAACTGTATTAGTTTCCTTTTGCTGTAATAATAAATTATTGCAAGTTTAGTGGCTTGTACAGTTGGAGAGATCAGAAGTCCAAAGGAAGTCTTATGGGGCTAAAATCAAGGTGAGGTTTTCTGGAGTTTCTAGGGAGAAACAGGTACCCTGTCTTTCCCAGCTTGTAGGAGCCACCTGTATTCCTTAGCTTGTGGCCCCACATCACTCTATTCTTTGCTTCTGTTGTTGCATCTCCTCTTCCTGACCCTCCTGCCTCTCCCTTATAAAGGCCTTTATAATGGAATTGGTCCTGCCCAGATAATTCAGGATCATCTCCCATCTCAAGATCCTCAAATTTATCACATCTGCAAAGTCCGTTTTGCCACATAAGGTCCCGTAGTCACCAGTGCCAGAGATTCTGGGGATTAGGAAGTGGACATCTCGGGGGTTGGGGGAGGAGGGAGGGTATTATGCAGCCTACTACATCAGCTTATCAATCATCTAAGTTACTCCTGATAGGAAGTGGTACCTGGTGACCTGCGATTTTCATCAGGTAGTGTAGTAATTATCTTTCACGAACTCTTAACCGGAACAATGAACAAAAGTGAGATGGAACTTTTATTTTTGAAGTTCAATCTTTCCAGGGAAACCAGGGTGTCATTCTAAATAAATTAAAGAAAGAAATCCATCCCGAGTCCACATCTCAATGGCCTCCCCTCTTCCACTACTGGAATCTTCCGGTTCATCCTCCTCGCCCCCACTCCTCTCTGCTCCTCTCCAGCTGCTTTTACAAGGAGGTGCCCTGGCCCTTAAGCAATTCCCTGAAGATCAAAACCTGTGAGGTTTCCTCAACCCAGTGTGCCCCGAAGCTGACACCTCTCCTGGTGACTTGGAAGCATTGCTGACACCCAGTTTTAATTAACCAGCTGAAGAAGTGTTGTCTTAGCAGAAAGTCTAAAGCATTTTGAAATAAGTTCTTGACAATTCAGCTCCCAAGGGAAAATCCAGATTGCCTTTCTGGTTTGCCATGTTTAAACCTTTTGATGACTCCGTAAAAGTGTGACCTTCTCGGGCACTGGCAGGCAAGATGCTTGGAACAATCGTTCTTTCTCTTTTGCATTGTGATTTTCTTCATATTCATTCTCCCTGGTTGCCCCCAGCAACAGTCCTTTCCTTCCCTGCAGAGCCTTACTTGCTCTGTTAAATCCAGTCACTCCCATCGATCAAGCAGATATTTCTGGATGTGGCAGTCAAATTCCAGGCCCCGATGGGAATATGAAGCATTATACGTTGTCTCTATTCCTGTAGTGCTCATTCCAGGCACTGCTGCAATGGAGAAATCTGAAAACAAAAAGCTTAAAAACCCTAACTATGTTTCTCTTACAAGATCGAGCTTTTCAGATTCTATCTCGCTCAAAAAAGGAAAGTCTGGGGACAGAGCCTGGCTTAAGTCTCTTGATTCACTTTATTGACTGTGTACACTTTAGTAAATTACTTGAACTTGTTGAATTTCAGTTCCCTTTTGGGGTGTGAGGTGGAGACACACAACATGCACACACACACACACACAGACACACACACACACACCAGGGCAAAGATCTATGACAGCAAAAATATATTCCTGAAACTTGGCTCGTGCTACAAAACTTAAATAAATACATCCAGAGAAGCATGGATGACTGGGAGAAAAGGTATAGTCAGAATTAATGGGTTATGCTATTTTTTAGCAGCTGTGTAGAATTTTTCTTTTCTCTGTCTTTGTGTTTCCTAATCAGTAAAATAGTCATAATAATGTCACCTTAGAGCTAGCTGGGACTTTAAATTAGTTCATATGTGCAAAGTGTTTAAATGCATAAGCAATAGCTATCATTATTTTTATTATTCTGTAAGATGGAGGTGATCATTAGAGATTTATGCAAAGGACTGGGTGGTAAAAGGAATACAGTAGATGTTATCTATTATTATCATGGACAATTGTTCTATGCATTTGGGGCTGGGTTTAAGAAAATGTGATCGATCACGGTTAGTGTGGAAGATGGATAGAGAGGATTTCAGTTTGCTGGTCCAAAGTGGTGGAAACATTTAGAAAAGGCAAGAGGAACAAGAGTTTTCACATAGGTGGAAACTGACTGGTAGAAAGTACTTTGGGACCATGATTGGAGAGGCTGAATTAGATACCAAAGCAAAGATAAAGAATTACATCCTTCCGGCTGAACCTCTGCACTACAGATGATGAATGATAGAAGTAATTAAAGAAAAATCAAGCTGAGATGAACCTTTTCCCTTTTAGCTCATCATAAGCTAGTAGCTGTTTTTCGTTGGTCAATATTTACCTCCTGAGCTGAGAAATGGGAGTCAATACTTACTTCCTATTGTTAGTACATCTATTTTCTGTACACTACATGTAAGCGGCCTATACACACAGGCACCAATACATTAATAGCTATATCAATAGAAAATCAACAATAATCATTTATTTTTAATGGTCATCACCACTGAAACACCAAACAGTGCAATATGCTTAAGACAAAGAAGGAACACTTAGCGTGATAGATGTCTGTGGATAATTGATTTAGGTTAACAACTTCCTTTCCTAATGGTGCTAATTGCATTAATCAACAAGCTGATTTCATCAGAGACTTTCCAAGAGTCATCCTGGAGGTTGCCGGCTCTTTCTCTGGTTGATGAGTTAGTTCCCCAAGTGAGGACACCTAACCTCGATTTATAATCATCAGCAAAACTGTTTTAGTGATGGCTTACAGTCCAACCAATTAACCTGTTCAGCAGTTTGTGGTTCTGTTAGAATTCATGGGCCTGGTTAATTGGGCAGATCAGGTCTAGTGCAGTGTATATTTGGTGGTGGTGCTGGTGGTGGTGTTTTGGGCTACCCAGAATTTTTTTTCTCCTTAATGTAGTCCCTCAGTTTCCTTTATGGGCAACTCACCCAACTTCATTCCGTGTTCTTCCAGTGGACAGAGAGTCTATGTGTGAAACCAAGAGACACTCTCTTAGAAATTAAAATTTTCAGCAAAAAGATGCAAGGGTAAGAGAAAAAAAATAGACTTAGAACACATTCACTTCAGCGGGAGAGTCCAGACAACTCTGCCAGCCTACTGGATACCTGCTTTCAAGGGCTCCAGGAGAAATTCCCAGTTGCTAAAACTTAGTCCTTAGAATTCTCCCATATCCTTTTAGTGGAGTCCCTTTTGGCTTATGGTACCAGAGTCAGCTACTGTTGCTTGCAATCAAACAGTCACAACTGGTTCAGTTGTCAAACTGGCTTTATCACCGTGCCAATTCTAATTAATTGATAATGGCTACATGGAGTGTTGTGTTAAGAAGGATTCAGAGGATTCATCCAAAAACTGCGAAGTGTGTAGCACTCAATTAGAAGTACTTGCATAGAGGAAGTGTTGGGGGAGGACCAATGTAGGGGGTGGGGTAGAATATTACTAATGTCAAATACATGCCAGGGGCCTAGAGGCATAGAGCACAGTGGTCAAGGAGGGTGGAGGAAGGGGATCTAGAGCTAACATGCCTGAGTTCACATCCTGCTTCTCCCACTTCTAAGCTGTGCGATCTTGGACAAGTCACTTAGCTCTCTGTACCTCGGTTTCCTCAACCATACAATGAGGATGCCAGCACACCCTTTGTAAGTTGTTGCAGGAATGAAATTGGTTAATAACAAGTAAAGGACTTAAGATAATCTATTTGGCCCATAGTAAGGGCTCAATAAAATGTTACCCGCTACTGTTGGTGTTGTATCATTGTTGTTATATTTGGGGTGTAGATGGTTGCAACCCGGGCAGTGAATGAATGCCTGAATAGACAGAAGAATGGATGAGTTGTCATTTTGAAGGAAAGCAATCAATTCCAGAGTAATCTGCAGATTAAAGTCTGTGGCCATTGCCATCATTTCCTTGATTTGATTCTCTGAAGTCATCTTTCTACTATACACCTGTGTGCAATTTGGGTCCAATTTTCCTTTATTAGGGTTTCTATAGGAGCGAAAACTACAAGATCAAATTTTTTTTCTCTATCTTTCCTTCTCTCTGTTTACCCCACCCCACTCCTGTATTTAAGCCAATGTTTCTATTTCACATCTGCTGTATCTTTTTCTTTAAATAGGTCATATTGAAAATATTTATTCCTAGCCATTTCCTTTTGCTTATTACTAATATATGTTGTTTTGAGAAACTATTTCGGTCTTTTTTCTAAAGAGAAGGTAATAAAATCTAAAAAATCCCAACTCCTTGGAATCTTAATTTGTCTAATTCTATTTGTCTAATTCTTTATAGGAAGCTTATTTAACATATTTTAATCCTGATCCAGGAAATATTCTGTATACGCATCTAACACAAATAGTATCTATCTATCTATCCATCCATCTGTCATCTATCTTTTTAAACTATTTTTGGATGTATATTTGTATGTATGTATGTATATATTTCTGAGAAAGGATCTCACTCTGTGGCTCAGGCTGGAGTGCAGTGGTTTGATCACAGCTCACTGCAACCTTGACTTCCTGGCTCAAGTGATCCTCCCACCTCAGCCTCCCACATAGCTGAAATCACAGATACTTACCACCATGCCCAGCTAATTTTTTTTTTTTTTTTAGTAGAAATGAGGTCTCGCTATGTTGTCCAGGCTGGTCTCAAACTCCTGAGCTTAAGCAATTCTCCTACCTTGGCCTCCCAAAGTTTTGGGATTACAGGTGTGAGCCACTGCACCCAGCTTACCCATCTACGTATCTCTCTTATATTTATTAATTCCCTTTTCTTTACAACAGCTAATGTTTATTCATCTCTTCTTATGTGCCAGCCACTGTGCTGAACACTTCTCATTCGAATGTCCTGAAAACCTAGGAGGAAAGTGCTCTTTCCCCCTATTTTGCATATGAGGAAACTGAGGCACAGAGTAGTCCACTGACACTATGACTAATGGTGGACAGGGCTGTCATCTGGACCTGGGTGGGTCTGGGTTCTACAATGCCCTGCTGCCTTCAAGAGCTGCTTATTTTCAAAATGTCATAAACATAGAAAAGCAGAAAGAAGAAAATAAAAGCCTACCATCTTTTGAGTAAGTTGAAGGCTGCTTATTTTGACGTATGGGATTAATAATGACCAGAGCTGATACTTACTGAGTTCCTGGTTAGTGCCAGGCATAGTGCAAATGCTTCATAAGATTATCATATTTAATTTACACATCGGGCCTCCAAGGTAGGTGCTATTACTGTCCTCATTTTGCAGAAGAGAGACAGACACTTCTGGCCTTTTGGGGGGGGGGTCCCAGAAGCGATGTCCTGACCTGAGACAAGATATCAGGTGAAAGTGCTTTATTTGGGAGATAATCCCAGAGCACTGGGTGGGAAGTGAGCAGGTCACCCCTGCAGGAAACAGGGGCTCAGTCCTCCCCAGGAACACTGAGAGTCAATGCAGAGCAGGCACTGCAGAGAAGAGGCAGCTCCTATCCATCAGTGATTGAGGGCCACTGGGTGGAAGCACTGATTCAGGCCACTTCCTCCACGGCCTGTGCACAGGCAGAAAAGAACCTCAGGCTGAAGAGTCCAGGTGCTGACAGCTGTGAGTCTGACTACTTGCATTGAAATGGGAAAGTGAAATAGAAACATGAGACTCAGGGAGCTGGGGGCTGGGAGGGCACATGGCATTCACCGCACTCAGGTGGTTAACTTCCTTCCTCAAGGCTACACTTCTACTACCTGCAGCCAGGTTAAAAAGCCAAGTCTTTGCTTGTTTAAATAATCTGAGAGAGTTGATGGGTGTGTAAATTAGTTCAACCACTATGAAAAGTAGTGCGGTGATTCCTAAAAGACCTAAAAAACAGAACTACCATTCGACCCAGCAATCCCATTACTGGGTATATAAACAAAGGAATGTAAGTTATTCTACTGTAAAGACACATGCATGCATAGGTTCATTGCAGCACTATTCACAATAGCAAAGACATGGAATCAACCTAAATGCCCATCAGTGGTAGAGTGAATAAAGAAAATGTGGTACAAATACACCATGGAATACTATGTAGCCATAAAAAAGAACAAGATCATGTCCTTTGCAGGAACATGGATGGAGCTGGAGGCCATTATCCCTAGCAAACTAACGCAGAAACAGAAAAACAAATATGGCATATTCTCACTTATAAGCGGGAGCTAAATGCTGAGAACAGATGGTCACAAGGAGGAGAACCACACAAATTGTGGCCAGCAGAGACTGGAGTGTGGGAGGAGGGAGAGGATCAGGAAATACATTATAACTAATGGGTACTAGGCTTAATATCTGGGTGGCAAAATAATCTGTACAATAAACCCTCATGACATGAGTTTAGCTGTATAACAAACCTGCACATGTACCCCTGAACTTAAAGCGAAAGTTTTTAGAAGTTCCCCTTAACAAAAATAATCTGAGAGAAAACCCATGGGTTCCGTATTCCCTTGCCTTACTTGTCTTTCCCCAGTCATTCCTTATCCTCACCCTGCCCAGGTAAAATCGGGGGACCTCATCAGTTTCAGCAATCCATGAAGGCTCGGCTTCTGGGAAATAGAAGAGAAAACTGCATTTCATGTTTTGTTTTGTTGGTACCAATTTGGTGGGTGGGTGGTGGGGGCTTGTCTGAGACACTAGTTCCTGTTGACTTCTGATTAAAAATGACTTCCACTCACTTGCCTCCCTTCTATCGAAAGCTAGTGCATTACCATTAGTAAGAGTATTGATGTTTAAAAATGAGCCTGTTACTGAACCTATTTCACAGCTATTGAACTACCCATGTTTAAATATTTACTCTGCACGATTCCAGCCTGTTGGTGCTTCCTCGCCTCTGACATTGGATAGATTGTCAGAACTTCCATCTCTGCAGCTTCTGTGAAAAGAACACTTCAAATATTATAATATTAATCGGTACATTCAGGAGACAGGGTGTTTAAAGAAAGTGGCTTTTGTGGGTAACTGAGATTTAACATGAAATCTGGATACCTGGCACGTCCAATCTTTTGTGTGGGTAATCATTGTATCTCATTCATTCATTCATTCATTTCGTGCCTGCTGTGTGCCAGGCAGAGAGTAGTGAGCTAGGCTAGCCTAGAGAAGTCTATGAAACTGCATATTTCCTTGTTGTGTCTTGTGACCCATCATTTAAAATACCTCCTTTCATCCAAGTTTGAAGATATAAGACAGAGTTTCCCAAATATTTGGGAGTCAGAGGTTGCTTTGAGAATGTGATGGAAGGCAATGAGATTTCTCATATGAGCTCATCATTTTGCCTCCATTTTCACTATGGTTGGTTATCCATGGGTCTCTGGATTCTGGGAGTCAGGGAAAGAACATGTGGATGTTACTTCTGGAAGTTTTATCTCTCTGTTTACTAAACTTCTAATAGGCAATCATTTTTCTCCCCATTTGTTTTCTAAAATTTGAGCAGGACAAAGAATATCTGTTAATTGGCCGGGTGCAGTGGCTCACACCTGTAATCCCAGGCCGAGGCGGGCAGATCACGAGGTCAGGAGATCGAGACCATCCTGGCCAACACGGCAAAACCCTGTCTCTACTAAAAATACAAAAAATTAGCCAGGCGTGGTGGCGGGTGCCTGCAGGCGAGATCGTGCCACTGCACTCCAGCCTGGGCAACAGAGTGAGACTCTGTCTCAAAAAAAAAAAAAAAAAAAAAGACTATCTGTTAATTGAAAGTACTAGCCCTTTAGGAATTTGTACCCTGGATGCTGGTTCTTTGTATTTTTCAGCTATTCATAAACTCACTTTTTTTTTGTTTCCCCCCCCTTCCTATTTTTTCTTTACAATTCTTTTTTTCTTCTTTTTAGAGACAGGGTCTCACTATGTTGCTCAGGCTGGTCTTGAACTCCTGACCTCAAGGGATCCTCCTGCTCTGGCTTCCCAAGTAGTTAGGATTACAGGTAGGACAAGCTGTTGTGCCCAGCTTCCATAAATTCACTTTATATGAACAGTAAAAATCTCCTTCTCTACTTACAAGAAAACAGCCTTACTTTATACTCTTAGGACAAATACACAGAGCTTCAAACCCTCTCTCATGATTTATGAACATTTCTCTATAAAGGTAAGAAATGATCCCTATCAGCGTAAACCTTGCTCAGAGTTTTGAATCACCACAACCCCTGCCAAGCCTTGTTCATTGCTAAAGCACTGGAACAATGGAACTGAGCCTACCTGATGGCAGTTTGACATCTGAAATTCTGCTTCTAGTTGTAAAATTTTCAAACGTTTAATATCAATCTCTTTCTGATGCAATGTGTAGTAAATTTAAATTGTGGAAAGCTTATTAAAGCATATACCCATAATATTGTATTACATATGTTCACATATAATAGTTTCCATTATTAATCATTTAGTGTATATTATTCTTAAAACGTTTATTTTAGGTTCAGAGGTACATGTGCAGGTTTGTTATATAGGTAAACTGTGTGTCACAAGGGTTTGGTGTACAGATTATTTCATTGCCCAGGTAATAAACATGGTACCCGATAGGTATTTATTCTTATCCCCTCCCTCCTTCCATCCTCCACCCTGAAGTAGGCCTCAGTGTCTGTTTTTCCCCTCTTTGTGTCCATGGTGGTTTTTTTTTTTTTTTTTTTTTTTTTTTTTGAGACGGAGTCTTGCCCTGTGGCCCGGGCTGGAGTGCAGTGGCGTGATCTCTGCTCACTGCAAGCTTTGCCTTCTGGGTTCGCGCCATTCTCCTGCCTCAGCCTCCCAAGTGGCTGGGACCACAGGTGCCCGCCACCACGCCCAGCTAATTTTTTTGTATTTTTAGTAGAGATGGGATTTCACCTTGTTAGCCAGGATGGTCTCGATCTCCTGACCTCGTGATCTGCCTGCCTTGGCCTCCCAAAGTGCTGGGATTACAGGTGTTTTAATTGTTTAGCTTCCACTTATAAGTGAGAACATGAAGTATTTCGTTTCCTGTTCTTGTGTTAGTTTGCTTAGGATAATGACCTCTAGCTCCATCCATGTTCTTGTAAAGGACATGATCTCATTCTTTTTTTAAATACTGTGTAATGTTTCGTGGTGTATACATACCACATTTTCTTTATCCAGTCTACTGTTGATGAGCATTTAAGCTGACTCTGTGTCTTTGCTTTTGTGAACACTGTTGCAATGAACATACACATGCATGTGTCTTTTTTTTTTTTTTTTGAGACTGAGTCTGGCTCTGTCGCCCAGG